>NC_034590.1:111171658-111172962 GCF_900095145.1 Mus pahari | reverse complement strand
CTTGGTATGGGGTCTTGAGGACAGGGTCTCAGTAACTGCTCTAGTCATGGAGACAGCTGTGGCTGGATGTGTGGTAGTGCCTCCATGAGGAGGACTGGAGGGCCCAGGAGTGGTCAGGGAGGTAGAGAAGTATGACTTGCTGATCTGACTCCCACTTGTTGCTGTGGCTGAAGATGTTGTGATATGGGGCCTACTAGGCAAGATAGAGTTGCTTTTGGAAATGTCATTGGTGACTCGTGTTTGAGGATTCTTGGTTGTCATTGTGGTAGAAATGGGATGGATGGATCTGGTGGCCATGGTTGGGGTACTAGAAGGGAGGCTATTCCACAATGTGGTTTTTGTTCTAGAGAACTGTTTGCCAGTGGAGGTGGTCGGCTTGGCAGTGCTCGGGACATTGGAGGAGGCTGTCCATGAACTTGTGCTTGGTTTACCTGAGTGTGGCTCTTTTGAAGTTTGGAGAAGGCTGGTGGGAGAGGCTGGAAGGGTAGAGAGACTGGAGGCAGGGAGACTCCCAGTAGTCCTAGCTGTGGAGATGGAGACGATCTTCTCCGTCCTAGGGGTAGAGGGTCTACTTTGAGTTGTGAATGAAGTTGAGGGTTTTGGCTCCTGTGATGGCCACTTGCTTGTGGACGTGGAGACCGTGCTGGAAAACCCAGGTGCTGATGTGGAGGTTGTAGACAGTGGTACAGTTGTGCCAATACAGCTCGTATCTTCCTCACAGCAGAGGACACGGATATGGTAGTTGAAACAGGTTTGGTTGTCATTCTGCTTGCTGTTCCTACAGATGAGTCCAAAGTCCACATTACAAACCACCTCCTGACCTAGCTTCTGGAAGGACACATTGGGAAAGAGGACGGCCTCGCACTCAATGTCCACGGGTTTCTTGCATATCTTGATACCTGTCTTGTTCTGAATATGATAGTAGGTCTCGATGTCTCCTTCAAACTGGCCAGGTTGGGGTTTGTCACTGTCCAGCCAGTCTGTCCAGATGCATTGAGATTTACACCCTGTGGAAGTGGTCCCTGAGGTTGTAAGGGCTGAGGAGAGACCAGTGGTTAGCAAGGATGAGGTTTGAGTCTCTCTGGGTGTGCCTGTGGCTAAAGAAGAAGCTGTGGTAAGGATTGTGGTTTTTCCAGAGGAAGAAAATGACTCTGTGGTGCTGGTGCTGGTAGGCACGCTGGACACAGGCCAGGAAGTATGTGTGGCAGTCCCAGAAGTGGCAGTGGGGGCAGTTCCTGTTGTGGGGGCTGACCCTGCAGGGGTGGTAGATCCCTGGCAGTGGNTAACACTACAACAGAGCACCT
>NC_034590.1:111149815-111170522 GCF_900095145.1 Mus pahari | reverse complement strand
GAAGGGTAGTCTACATCGATCCACCTTGTCCACTGACATCGGGGTTGGCAGGTGGTGGAGGAGGTCTCAGGGCTGCTGACTGTCTGTGTGACTGTGCTGGGCCTTGAACTGGACCTGGTTTGTGAAGTGAATGCTGTTGTTGTCCGTGAGCTAAGCATTGTGTTCTCGTTGGTCGCTTTCAATCTTGTAGTCCAGGTAGGGCTGGACAGGGGCAGGCTGCTGGCTGAGTTCCTAGATGACAATGGAGGTGAAGTAGGTCTGCTGTTTGAGGTAAATGGAACTGTTTGCCTTGAGCTTTGAGTTTTATCCACTGATGTCTTTTTCTCTTCTCTGGTCCAGGGCTGTGATTCTGAGGATGCTGTGTGAGTGGTAAGTGTAGACGAAGAGGGTCTTCTGCTGGTGCCAGGCTGGGAGGGGGTGGTACTTACACCCAAGGTCAGAGATGAGCCACAGGGCACATAATCACAACAGAGAACCCTCATCTCATAGTCGTGGCACAGTGGGGGGCTCTGTTCACTGTTGAAGCAGCTCAGCCCAGAGGATGGGTCACAGTTTACCTTCTGACCCAGATTCTCCAAGTCCATGCTGGGGAATTTCACTGCACGGCATTCGATGCCAAGTGGGGTTTGGCACACCTGGTGCCCTTTCTTCCTCAGGTTCTCAAATGTTTCAAAGTCCCCGCCTGACATGCCAGCCTCTGGATGGCTCTCATCATACCAAATGGACCAGTGGCAGACCTCATGAACACACACAGTAGACACAGTGGGAGCTGAGCCTGTGGGAAAAGTGATAAAAGGCCCTGCTCAGTTCCTCTGACCTCAGAGTGCAGAAACAAGACGACGCTGCACCTTTACAGAAGCTAGGTCCATTCCTGACCTGAATCCAGGACCTGCCAGCTAATCTGGAAAGAGCTCACTGACTGAGGTGTGGCATACCAAAGACAAGTGGAACCTGGGGATTTTTGTGGTCTCTGGTGGCAGCCCTACCAGTTGTGCTAAAGAGTCTTGGGGACCAGAAAGGGAGGGGTGAGGTCATGGATACCAGACAGAGCCTGGGCTGCCAGATAATGGGCCAGGACCCAGCATGTCTCTGCATCTGGAGTCCTTGACAACTTACCTTATCCCAGATGTGGCCAACCCTCTCCCTGGGTTAACATAATAGTTTATAGAGTCCAGGGGCTTCCAGAAAACCTGGTATGGGCTTACCGTTTGTGGCAAGGGGTGCCAGGGTGGTGGTGAATGTGAACGGTGTGGTAGACGGGACTTCATGGCACACTTCAGTTGTGCGTGCTATAGTCCCATTGTCTTTGCAGATGGCTACTAAGCAGGCGCCGAGGCCATCCGTGGTGTTGTAGACAACATCATTGTAGTTGTAGGTGCGGCCCTCATAGGTGCATGTGCAGGCTGGGGGTTATATGCACTGATTTAGTTTACTCACCCTCCAGCCCTTCTTCAACCCCAAACCCACAGCCTTTCCTCACCTGTAAGGTTGTAAACACACTGGAGGCCACCAGGGGTGCAGAGACTAGAGGGAAGACAGGGCTCTGAGGATCTGTGGGCAACCCCTAACTAGTATACTTTTGCCCTCCCTGCCCTCTCCCAACCATCCTGGGTCTCTACCCTCCTCCTTCCCTGGGTCCTTTCTCACCAACTCTGGCAATTCTCAGTTTTAGGCACCTGTGTGCCAATGTCATGGTAGTTTCCATCATCATCGTAGCAGCCACACTGGGCCACACACTTCATCTGGTCCTCACTGAAGAAGGGCTGGCTGGGTGGGCACTGTGGGTAGCAGCCTAGAGCATACAGGGGTTTATCATTTGACTTTCCATCCTCTCAAGCATGGATTCATTTGCTCAGCCTCCAATCAGTGGTAGAGAACCCCTAGTATATTGGGTCTGCCCTCAAGGTATCATTTATGGGTTATGGGCCCGAAGGTTCCAGCCTCACCTTCCAGGCCTGGCAGGTCAACGAGGCAGTGTCCAGCTGGGTTCCGACAAGTCTTCAGACAGGGGGCTCCACAGGGCTGATAATGCCACTCACATTCCCCATGAGGGTTGTAGTAGTCACAGAAAAGAGCTGAGCAAGGAGGGCAGAGTTAAGTGGGTGCCTGCTAGGCTTCATGCTAGGCTGCACCCAGATGCACAAACCTTGGGCTAGGCAGATAGCTTCCCTGGGTCCACTCCCTCCCCCAAATCCTGGAAGCCACAGCCTCAACTGTCACCTGTCAGGTGTCAAAGAGCCACACCTGTATATAGATATGTGGACACATGTACAAAAACATGTGTGTGTGCATACACACACACACACACACACACACATGTCAGAGTGGCCAGAATCGAAGGCATGAGGGAGGTACAGAGGCTGCCACCCACCTCAACCCCAGTCCCACCCTTCAATACCATAAACAGAGCCCCACTCACGGCAGATATCCGGCGTCCTCCAGGACAAGCACACTCCCACATCACGGCAGGCCTGGGCATAGGCAGCCACAGCGGTGCAGAAACACTCGCAGTCACCCCCTGAGTCACAGGCACATACATCATGCACACAGGCTTCATAGTATTTTGTAGAGTCAACCTGGAATGGAGGAACCAGAGTGCCACTCAGGGAGAACAGCAATGCCTACCCAGGTCACAGGGCAGCTGAATGTGGAGAAGGGTAGAGAGCTAGCCATAGTCCAAACCCACACTTATGGGAATCCTGAGCTGGTACTGTGACTGCTATCAGAGTGTTCCAAGTGGGAATGAACCTTTCTGGTTCACTAGTATAACTGCATACTCGCATACCTGCATACCCATAACCTGCTGTTTGTACACCCATATGCCTGTGTTCCTCCACCTGCTCACCTGGCAGCTTCTACACCTGCCTGAATACCTGAATACATATACCTATCTGTAAAGGTATGCCTATCTGTATAGGTATGCATATGGCTTACCATACGTATACCTATCTGGCCACTTGCGTACCTGCTTATATGTCTATCTGCACACCAACGTGCCCACCTGCCTGTACAGCTGTTCTTTTGTATACCTGCACACCTGTGAAACTGTGTACCTTCCCACCCATGCACATGCCTGAATGCACACCAGTGTACCTGCCTACCTGTGAACTGGCACACCTGTCCGTGTGTTTACCCACCCTCCTAACCACTTGTACATCCTCCTGCCTTTCGGCCTGTGCGCTTTCCCTCCCGCCCATGCCTGCACCCACCCGTCCACTCGCACAGACGCTTACCTGTACGACACTGTGTACCTGCCCACCTGCACCTGTGCAGATACTCACCTTCCCATCTGCCTGCCTGTGTGCCTCCCTGCATACTCGCCAATACAACTGCCTGCCTGTATCTGCCCCACTTTCACACCTGCTTTCCTGCACATATGAGCATCTGCACACCTGTACAGCCTGACTAATGCTCTGCAGGTCCTTTTACTTGATCTAGTCGTATGATATGCAGGTATTACACCTGCAGGTCAGGGCACTGTGGTCTCAAATTCTGTCCTTGTACTTTCACTCTAGTGCACCGGCCTCCATCCTATGTCTGCCTTCCCATAACTGACTTGTTCCCTGGATTGCTGTGCCCATGACCTCTGGTGGCTCCCTGGTTTGCTTTTTGGTGTGAACCCCTCCCTGGCCACCCTTCTGCCTCATTCCTGTAGAGAATTGCTTAGAGACAGCAAATTTTATCCCTATCCATTTGAATGAGTTGGTTCCCAGAGACCACCGGACCTTCCAGACCCCTGCAAACATTGGTTCTCAACCTTCCTAATGCTATGTCCCTTCCTCATGGAGTGGTGACACCAACCATATTATGTCATTGCTACATCATACCTGTGAGTTTGCTTGTTATAAATTGTAATGTACATGTCTGATATGCAGGATATCTGTTATGTGACTCCCAAAGCGGGTCACAACCTGCAGTTTGGGAACCACTGAAGTAGTGGATGATAATTACTTATCCAGCATTTTTTTAAACTTCCAGACTGGCACAGCTGAGGGACATGTGGTTAACTGCCTAATTCTGTGGTAAAGAGGGTCTACCACTCACACTGTGCCAACTGGAAGACCCCAGAGTGGACTCAAATTCTTGCTTTTGCCGCCAAGTGCACCTCCAAGTTAGCCTTTTCAGGCCACAGTGAACCAAGATATGGACCCCTGTCCTCCTGCTCACAGGGTTGGTGTGGTGAGGTGAGTCGCATTGGCTATGTGTGATCAATGAGTACTTTCTGGTCATGGCCTGAGAGCCCGTGTTGTGAAGCTAACTGGACACTTGAGTCTTGGTTAGCCTTTGGAGGTCTAATGAGAGCCAGTTACCACCCCCTGTGGGGGGATCCTGCTGGTGTGTCTGGAGTACGCTGAACAGGTCTGGGGGTCACCCAGGAAGATGATGACAGTACTCCACTGAGAGCCACAGGTTGGGACTGTAGTCAAGGGCTGGTCCCAAAATAGTGGAGATGACTCCATGATGGATATATGCATGAATGCCCACTCACCTTGTAGGAGATTTAGACCTAGAACTTGAAAGCCCAGAGCCAAGGAACATGTGCTCTGACTGGGTTCAGGATGGCCCTCAAGGGCCTGCTATATGCCTAGTCCAGCAAGACTCAAGTCCTACCAGGAAGAAGCAGGCAGCTACAAGTCCTGTGAACCAAAGCCAGGCCCTACCTGAGAGTGGCAGGCAGCGAAAGTTGCGCTGTTGATGATGCTGCATTTTTTCTGGGCCCAGGACTTGCGGTAAGGGTTTGCAATGCAGGGGTCCTTGGGAACTGGGGCGTCTGGGCAGGATGGGGAGAACTTCCAACTATTTCCAAACTCCAGCACATCGCCCACCACAGACTGGCTGCGTGTGGTGAAGTCATTGATGGCATTGTCATCAAAGTTCCCACACAGGCCACAGACCTTGCCCTGCAGACACACGAGGAGAGAGAATTCTTAGACAGTTAAGTGAGGTGATGCGGAGCCTGACTTGGGAGTAGAACATAGGGAAAACCCATTCCCCCTGGGTTGCATCCAGTGAACTTCCAAATGAAGTCGGTCCTGGGGCAGGAGGGTGAACTGCATGCATTCTCCATAGAAGATTGTTTCTGCCCAGGCCTGTGGACAGGGCTAGATCACTGATCATGATTCCAGTCCACCCACTATTCATTGCCATCATAACTCATCCCTCTTGGAACCTGGTGTTTTATGTCGCCTCAGTGGCCAAGGCCTTTCAATGTGGATCAGCCCTCAGTAGCCTTGCCAGCGTCCAGCCTTAGACCTGTTAGAGCTGAGCCAATAAGCAGGTTGCCTGGTGGCCACACTCGCCTTGTAATGCTGCTGCAGCCGGACAAACACACTGGTCTTCCTGTCCCAGGACACGACTATCCCGCTGCGGATCTCAATGACCAGGAAGATGCCCATGAATCTGATCTTGTACGGAGAGTCTCCACTTGGCCCTTGCTCTACCACCTTAAAGTTCCCCTCATGAAGAATCAGCTCGTAGTTCTGTAGATGGAGAAATATAGGGCAAGGGTTTCAGGGAGCTGGGTGAGAGAGAGCTTGCCTGCTACCCTCAGAGGACGCCTCAGCAGATGGAGACCTACTGGGTGAGGGGTGGAGAAAGTCAAACTGTGTACCTGCAGGTCTCCAAGGGCCCACATGTGCAGTGCTGTCTCACACCATCCCCCCACCCACCTCAGGTGACCTGATGCTGCCTTCCTCCAAGCAGGAGGGGATGCGTGCCAAGCCAGCCACTCTGCTTTCTGCTCTGTGAATTCTGACTTTCCTCAGCCAGAACTGGGGTACTGACTATATCAATACTTCCAAGGACCTGAAAGCAGCATTACTAGAAAAAGAGCCATTGGGAGATCTTGAGGTGGGTTGTACGGAAGTACCTGGGGGTCCCCTAAGCCTAGTGTCTTGTCTTGTCATGACCCGAGACATATAGACACAGAACAGAAGGTCATGATCAGTCAGACAGACTGGAGCGATGCTGCCACCCACCAAGGGCTCCAGGACCCCCTAGCTCAGAAAGGCAGGAAGGATCCCCTGACCTGTCAGGAGCAAGATCTTGCTAGCCTTGATCTAACTCTGGCCCAAGGATGGAAAACTGGTAGAATCTGCTCTTATAAGACTCAGGTTTGGGTCTCTTATTGTCCTGTCCTTGAGAATACTTTCTGGCTAGAGGGCCAGGAATGGGGCTGCAAAGGGAAGGAGGCAGTTCCCAGTGGCTCCACATAGACTCAAACCTCCACAAAGATCTTGATGGTCTTGGAGCAGGTGGTTCCCGTGGTCCCACAGGGGACATTCTCAGTGATAATACGGAAGGTTCCATCAGTACTGGTGTTGCCTCTGCAGTAGTCCTAAGAAGGGAAGAGATGAAGCTCTGGTCACAGCCCAAAAATAAGTGGTGGGAAGGACAGAGAAGGGTGATCCATTGTGAGGGTCCAGGGACTACACACCTGAGCCAAGGTATACTCGCAGCTGCCTTCAAAGATGTAGCGTTCACCATCAAAGGTAACAAAGTGGCCATCCCCGTAGGCCACACAGGCACCCATGCAGGGCTGGTTGGTGCATTCCCACCGGCGGTTCTTGCAGGTGCTAGGAAAGGAAAGGCCATTGCTGACTAGGGAATTGTCCTCTGAGACTGGCTGTCCTGGTCCCGTGCTAGCAAGTCACTTTACTTGGGGAATTAGGTTCAGTGTCCATCAAGCTTTGGTCATGTGTGGGTGTCTTTCTAATTGCCCCAGGCTAGATAAATAACCCTCCACAGAATGGGGTCCTACGAGTACCTTGGCCCCAAGACAGATGCTGAGACCCCTAGAACACCAAGGCTATCTCACACTAGTGTCCCTGTAGATACCCCTTGATTCCCACCCACCCCCAAGGGTCCCAAGACTTACCAGTTATTGCAGTCTACCCGGATGCTCTCCCCAGGTCTATATGTGACCTCATTGTGTACGCAGGGGCAGTCTTCCTCAGCAACACAGCCCCCATTCCCATCTGCTACCAGCCCAGAGGGACACACGCAACCCGAGACACACTGTGTGCTGAACTGTAGGCACAAGTTGACTTGTCAGGGACTGAAATGGCAGCCTGTTCCCCCATCCCTATTAGGTTTCCAGGACACCAAGCCAGTAGACCCTGAACTGGGAATGTTCAGGAAGAGGCCATTCAGGGTCAGCAAGACCCAAAGCCATTGGATACCCAGTGATATTCCCCCTCCCACTCTTCCTGCAGATTAAGATGGTACATGAGGGTTGGCAATGGAACCGAGAGGACTCACACATTCCACATCCAGTGTGTGGCAGCTTTTGAGGCATTCAGCCCCATGGTGACCCACTGAGGCATTGTTACAATCCAGGTAGACCATAGGTGCCTGACACTCTGCAGAGGATAAGCATGTGAGAGAACCCTGGGGTAGGACATTCCTGGCCCCTACAGTCTCCCACCAAACCCTGTCTTACTGATAAGATGGTGGCAAGCTAGGGTCTTGCATGGCCTTGTGCTCTGTCCAGAGCATCCAGACTGTGTGGACTTGCCCCAGAAGGTGTAGCCCACAACCCCCAGGAGCTCTATGGCCACACTGCCACAGGCCTGCCTTCCCTAGAGCATCTTGGCACAGTAGTCATGGCTGAGTACAGACTGGTCAGGGTGGAATGTTACCTGTGCTCTTCTGCATCAGGGCTCCCAGGCAGGTCAATCTCCCGTTTGTACACGAGCTACAAGAGACAGTAGTACCTCTGCTCTGGGCCCAGTGTCTCCTACATCTTAACCCCAGTACTTCCCATACCCCACCAAGGTCTGGGCCTCCTTCCCAAGGCCAAGAGGGTGCCTGCTGTTGGGGGTCCTTGGGAAGACCCTGGATGCCACATTCCCATACACTAAGGGTTCAGTCACCATCCTGTGTTAATAATAGGGGATGGTAGTGCCCTTAAGAAGTAAGGCCAAGTGGGAAGACGTTAGGTCATTAAAGGGGACAGTGGGACCTTAACCCTATTCTGACCATTCTCTCTTCTTTGCTATGTGGTGAGTTGTGTTCTTCTACACATTCTTCTACCATGATATGCCGCCTTACCACAGGCCCAAAGCCATGGGACCACTCAGTCATATCACGTTATGGGCTGAGCATTCAAACCTGTGAACTGAGACAAACCTCTCTTTCTGTCTTGTCATGGACTTTTGATATAGTCATAGAAAGCTCACTTCCATCATGAATTGTAAAGGAGCTGCCTTTGAGGCCAAGGAGCGGGTAGGACTTCAGCTGAGAACTGCTTATGAGTGCTTCTGCGATATCCCAGAACAACCTCCCTGCTGTTTCTCAGGGAGGTCTGAAAGGTATCCCCAACACCCAACATGCCCCAAAGCATGTCTTGAAACCCTCAGCAGGGAAGCCTCCCAAACGTTCAGGTATGGAAGGGCCAGCAGCTAGAGACCCCACTGACACAGACCTGTGAAGATGGGGAAGAACATGGAGACAGCCTTCCTTACCACACCACACCATTGTCTGTGACAACCTCTCCGGGAGCCACCACAGTTCCATGGAAGTAGCAAGGGCACTCCTCCACTGGCACACAGTGGTCCTTGTCATTCAGGAAGGTGCCTTCAGGGCAGGTGCAGCCATCCACCGTCACAAAGGGGATGCTGCAGGTGACATCGGCCTCACTCAGAGAGCGACAGGTAGGTTGGCAAGAACTCACTGAATAGGAGTAGCCCTTGGTTTGGGGGCAGTTGTTCGTGTACTTGTCTATAGGAAGAACAGGGACAGAGAGGTCAATGACTGGGGAACTGGCCCAGCCCTTGCTCTTCCCTGCCTCACACTAGGGACACCATTGTGGACACAACAGGACGGCACACAGTAGACATGGGACAGCAGACTAATAGCTACTGCTGCCAGGGGTCCTAAGTGCCCCCCCCCCCGTGCAGAGTGGCAGGATCCCGGTGGCTAACGTGGGGATGTAGAACCTGTGGTGGCCCACAGCGTACTCACAGCAGACTTTGTCCCTCCAGCCACTGAGCAGCACACCTTTGGCAGCACAGGCAAACACATAGGAGGACAGGGCTGCACACATGCAGTCCTCACTGTTCTCACAGTTACACGTGTCAAACAAGCAGTTCTGGGAGACAGGATAGCAAGGAGTCAGGTACCTCTGTCTCCTAGGTTCCCTTGTTGTTCATTAAACTTTCAACATCAACATCATCAGCCAAGCCCTGGTCAAGGCCTGGACCTGTGGCTTCCCAGCAGGAGACACCCTATAAGGGACTTTGACAACAGTGTCTTAGAGGGGGTGGCTAGAGCTTGGCATCAAGGACAGTTAGAGGCCACAGGGCAAAATGGGAGCCAGAATAGAGGCCAGACCTGGGGTCTGGGCATAGAAGCTAGAGAGCACGAAGCCTAAGGCAGGGGCCCTGGGGACAAGTCTTCACAAGACAAGGGCAGGGCCAACTTGTATCTGAAGTGTTATTCTAATTGGGCTTCACATAGGGAACCTGGATGGGATGGGCAGAAGCCAGATAGGTTCAGGAGGGAGTGTCATGGAAGGTGTCATGGGAGTGGGTTACCTGGAGACCCACCCTTGGGGGTGGAGTGGTGTGCTAAAGTTTAGGGCTCTGGAGTGCTGTTTAGAGCTGAGATGTGTCCCCAACCCCTGGCCCCTGGAAGGATTTTCTGGAGTGCTGTGTCCCATGTGAATAGGGCCCAACATAAAAAGAAGCCTTTAAGGGGAAGCCCATGGAGACAAGGGCTACATGAGGCCACCCTGCTCCAGCTCCTGCTGTCTTTGCAAGAGGGAGGTTGGACGTGCACTAAGACCGTGAAGGACCCTTCTGAGCCCCAGAACTTTTCATTTTTAGCTTCTCAGTTGGTGAATCTTTTAACTGCCCCGAGAAGTACACACTAGAGTGGGGAGAGGTGGGTGAGCCTTGGGAGCCCAGCCAGTACCTGCCCCCACCCAAGGCCAGCAGATCATGGTCTCACCGAGTAGAAGGGCACTGGGCTAACAGTGGCATGGCAGGCTGAGAAAACTCCCGAGCTTTCCGTGAGCATCGAGCACCACTCCCGGGCGAAGTTCTCTAGGAGAGGGAGAAATGTGGGCTGCCCCTCACCTGCTTCCCAGGGCCTGTCCTCCTCTGTAACCTTAACACTTTATGCCTTCCCGTCTGCCTGGGGGTTCTCTGAGCCCTTCCCTGAGAGTTCGTATGGCCCAGAGGTCAGGAAGGGCTGTCAGAGTGGCCAGTGGTGAGAGAGGGTGGTTACCGTTCTCCACACTGTATGAGCAGGGGTCCTCATAGGTGTTCTTGGAGTTGGGGCAGGAGGCTTGAGTCTTCCAGGTGTTGGAGAAGGCTGCTCCTGTGCCCTCCACCACCCCACTGAGGGCTGTGAAGTCATCAGCCTGGTTCTGGTTGAAGTTTCCACATAGGCCTAGGGACCAGGGTCAGGAGGTCAGTGGGTTGTTCAACCTGGTCACTCTCCCCGGGCTGTCATCCCTCTAAGCATTGTTAAAAGAAGTCTGAGAAGAAAGTCCCTGCCTAGTGTTTGGTTCCAGAACCTCAACTATGCTAGGCCCCTAACAGGGCTAGCCCAATCAGGGCAGCTCAGCTGGCCGTCTTCCCAGGCCACGCCACAGGTTACTGGTTAGATGTCAGGGGTGCTGGGTGCTGCTGGGGTTCCCACCAAGCCCTAGAGCTGATGCTCCCCAGCCATTCTTCACACCTGATCTCACTTCACAGCCTAGAGCTAGGGCAGGCCTAACCCCAACTGTCCCACCCTCACAGCCCTACACTCAAGCCCTTTGGTGCCTCACCACACATCTGGCCTTGGTAGGAGCGGTCCAGCCGGACAAACACCTGCATGAGGGGCACCAGCTGCACTTGAAGCTGCAGCCCCATTCCCGCCTGTACTATGATGAAGAAGGATGATGGCTTGGAGATGGTAATGTTGCCTGTAAGGGGAGAGACGTTAGGCATGCTGGGAGCCAGCCTGCCAAATAGGACAGTGCAGGCTAGGGCAGGAGGTGGAGCACCTAAGGAAATCCCATGCCCAAAGTTCCCAAATGTGCATGGCATGTCAATGACTGCCAACATCCCTGATAGGGCATGGGCAGTGTTGCTAGACATAGGGTTCCCACAGAACAGGGGTAGCAGCTTGTCACCCCATAGGAAACACTGGAGCTGACAGAGAGCCACAAAGAGCTCACCAGGAGCTAGACTCTACCCAGTGCTGAAAGCTGACTGCCCACTGAAGGTGCCAGCCCCAACTTGCTGTGTCAGGGAGCCACACACCTGCTGACAAGGGCATCTGCGTAAAGATGGAGTTCAGGAACACAGCACCGTTGGCCTGGATCTGGATGACCTGGTATGTGGTGGAACAGTCAGTACCCAAAGGGCCCATCTCGTCACTTACAGAGAGAATTGGGATGGAATCCCCCCCTCCTCAGACCTGTTCTAGCAGGGATGCTAGAATCTACCTAGGTGGTGGCTGCTCCTATCTTTCAGGCTTGGAGAAAGAGTGGAGGCCTCTCTTTAACCTGTTGCTACTCCATATACTTCCCTACTTCTGTTGTTCATAACCCAAAATGTGGTGGCAGTCAGAGCCCGGTCCTCACCATGTCCCCACTATTGAGGTTTAGTGTCACTGCTTTGAGGCAGTTCTCCGTATCTGTCACTCCACACTTCCGAAGATCAACCAGCACGGTGAAGCCGCTATCTGCACATTTCTGTCAAGAAACCCAAAATGTGTGGTTGGATGTAGCATCCCTTATGCACAACCCCTCAAGGCCTCGAGGGGCTCTAGACGTATCCTCGGGTAGCCCGGTTTTCCATGGGCAGCTTGTCATGGGGTCTGGGATGTCCTTGTCAGCACAAAGATTCACCATGCCCTTCACCCCTGCTCTTGACTACCAACAGGACCCTAGCTGATATCTATGGGCCAGATTATGGCCCCACCTTGGTCAGGATGTAGCTGCAGTCTCCATGCACATTGTAGAGTTTCTCGTCAAAGGTAAAGATGTGGGACCCGCCTTGCACAGAGCAGGTGCCAGGGCACGGCAGGTCTTGGCACTTCCACAGTCCCCCGAAGCAGGTGCTGTGGGGAAGTCCATGAGCAGAAGGGGTACAAGGAAGAGGCCAGCAAGCCTCACCCCATGTATCTCCCAGAAGGCTGTTACACTTACCAGGACCTACAGCTGGTGTTGAAGGACTCTCCAGGGGCATAAATGTGGCCACCATGGGTACAGTGGCACTGCTCGAGGGGCAGGCAGCCCAAATGTCTGACATCGTCCAGCACAGTTCCTGGTGGAAGGGGCAGTGAACACAGATGCATCCCATACAGACAGGATTGGGGGGCTTGCTGCCAAGACAACCCCAGTCCTAGGCAGGGGGAAGGACCCCTAATCTAGAATGCTGCCCCAGCCTGAACCAATGAGGATAAGTTCCTCTGAGCCTCAGTTTCCCCACCTGATCTCAGGGACCCAAGACACCTATTTTCTGGAAACAGACCAACAGATCTCTGTCTTGCTAATGGTCAGTTTCCATTCTGCACTTAGCCATGGGGTACAACCCCTAGCAGAGCCCATCACCCTTAGGAGTAGAGAGGGTCAGCTGATACTGGGGTCAAATGCTAGAGACCATAACCCAAAGGTAGCCATAGTGTGGGGGCAAAGGGCACAGAGCCTGCCTGGAGGACAGAAGCAGCCATCCATGCAGTGGTCCTCGCAGAGTTGAGAGCGCTGGGGGTTAGAGCAGGTATCCACACAGGGTGAGCTGCACTCTTGGTATTCCATGTTGAAAGGGCATGTCCAATCTGTAAGAGAGAGCACTTGACCCAGGAGAAGTGAGTCCTGACCTCTTCAGCCAGTGGGATGCCCACTGCTTGTTCTCATGTCCACTGAGGTCCCAGAAAGCCATCTCCTGGATAAAGCAGTAGGCAGGAAAGCAGGGACCCAGCACTTCTTATACAGCCTTCTCTACCCATGGCCACCTGAGGTCAACGTTCTCCAGGAAATCCTACACTGGGGTTCTAGACCCATATCTTCTTGCTGTGCCCAGGGACATAGCTGGGTACTCCCCTGCAAGACGAACAGGTCCACCAGAGCCTTCAGGCATAGATTCTTTCCTCAACTCTGCCCACTCTCTCCTCCCCCTGACATTTACCCTCTCTCAGTGGCCCTTAAGTTGTTCTCTCTACCTTGTCTTCCCAACCATGTTCTAGGCTCAAGACTGACCCTTAGTAAGACCTTGGGCTATCCTCTAGTGAGGGTACTAACTGCAGAGATCAGGACGCCTCCAGTTCTGTGGGTAGCCCCCTGCATGGGCACACTGGCGAGAATATTCGGCAAAAGTGGCACATGGGCAGGTGGGACAGCGGCACAGGTCCTGGACACAGGCATCCAAGTACATGCTGACATCTACCAGAGCGGTGCACTTGTCAAAGGCAGGGCCAAGCAGGGTGTGACGGCAGATGTCCTCCTGGAGAAGACAGAGAGGCTAAGCACCTTCTAACCTTCTGACCCTCAAGCAGGATTGTCATGACACTTGTAGTGGGGACCGTGCCTCTCCAAGGGCAAGACAGGAAGCCCCTCTTCTCTGAATGTTCCTTCCATGCATAAATCCATCCATCTGTCTGTTTATCCATCATCCATCCATCAATTCATCATCCAGCCACCATCTATCTGCCACCTCTCTATATTCATCATTCATCTGCTGATCCATCCATCAATCACCTACTTTATCCATCCATCCACCCATCCACCCATCCACCCATCCATCTATCCATCCATCCATCCATCCATCCATCCATCCATCCATCCATCCATCCACCTATCATCCTTATTCATTATTCTACTCAGTCACAGTGAACTTGTTACATCTGGGTACAGAGCTCTACTTGGCTCTGAGGGAATGGCCCAGGCCTCTCTGTTTCTCCCATCTCCTACTCCAGGGCTCCAAAACATGCTGACTTGTGGCTTGTGCATCAGGAGAGTACAGAGTGCATCCTTGTATGGTAGTTCAGAGGAGAAGGGAATAAAGATAACAGCCACCCTTGGGTGGCCTCCATGGACTCAGTTCTGCTACTGAACATCTTCCTGCCCCAGATAAGCCAGTGTGGAGCCAAGCTCTCCAAGACTGGACAACACTTCCCCTCACTTCACAACTTAGGGAGGACTCATTATTTACTAGTATATACTACTTTCAGGGACTATGGACTCCCATCCAAAGGATGAGTTCTCCCTGCTCACAAGAGGGGCTTCACACATATCCCACACATGCACATCACCTGCACGTAAACATCGTGTGTGCCCTGGTGACTGTCCATTTGGACCCACTGAGGAGAGTCAGCCTGGCCTGCCTCCCTCAGGCGCAAACAGCAGCCTCCTGGGAGGTTCCCATCCCCTGATTGTTCAGGACTGGAAAGCCCTCCCCATCTGGACACCCAAGGATGTTCCTCAGCCTCTGGCTAGGCAGTGCTTGGTCTTCTATTCAGCCTTGCCCTGTTCCCAGCCTTGGGGACTGTGGCATGATCAAGGTGCTCACGCTATCTGTGCAGTTGCTGACAGCTGAGGGTAGGACATCCTGGCACTGCTCTGTGGGACCATCCAGCTTCTGCAGGTTTCCAAACTGCACAGGGGTCAGCCTGGTGTCTGCAGGAGAGGACGCTCAGTCAGGAGGTCTGCTTACCTCAGGCAACTCTCTCTCTCTCTCTCTCTCTCTCTCTCTCTCTCTCTCTCTCTCTCTCTCTCTCTCTCTCTTCCCTCATTCATGTCTGCAATCCCACCCTGCCATGTCCCCCTGGACTTCCTTGATTCTGTAGCCCTTAGGACCACCTAGCCTGAAGACTCAGTGACACTTACTGTGGGTGTAGAACTCACTGACAGCTGGGAGCCCGTTGAAGTCACCGCACAGCCCACACGTCTGGTTGGTGTATTTGGAGTCCAGTTCCAGCTGAGGGCAAGACAGAGCAGCTTCAGCCTCAGGGCTTCTGCTCTGACTCCAGGACCTGCCTGGCAGCTTCCCACCTCATTCACCCAGGGAACCAGAAAGGATAGTCCCCTAATACTCTGTGGGGTCCCTATAATAGGTCCAGGAACTATAAGGGCTGTGGAGAGCTACAAGGTTCCAGGGATGAGCGGTGAGGGTATGTGGTAGACATGTGGGCCCAGGGAGACCGCGGGAAATCAGAAGTGACTGGAATTTTGTGAAATCTGTGGGGAACTTCTGGGGGTCTAGGAAGACTAGAGGGGGATGGGGAGTTGTGGGAGACCGTAGAGGGCTCTGGGGGTCTGTAGTTCTGAGAGGAGCTATGTGAGACGGCAAGGGTTTGTTTAAGACCTGCGTAGGATTATGGGGGACTGTAGGTGAATGTCCTCACCAGGGCGCTGTCTTCTTCATTCCACAGGAAGGTGAGGACTAGGCGGATACTGATTTTCACATAGCCACTGCTCTTCTCCATCAGAAGACCTGCACGGCTGTAGGGCAGCTTCTCCCTGTGCAGAAAGGTTTGGTCTTCCTTCAGCAGGCACGGGCAGGGGCTGTCCTCCCCATGCACTCGATCCTGATCCCTCCCCAGAGGGGACAGACTGAGGTCTAAAGGCCAGGTCCGAATGCCCTCGCCCCCAAGGCTCAGCTCACCGATGTCCGTTCACCAGGACAGAGCCATGGGACAGCTCAATCACCAGCCCCTGGGCCCTGAGGAGCACGTAGGTGACCGTGGGCCTCGAACCCTCAAGACCACGGCGCAGTTGGATGTTGAAGTCCTCGTAGGTGGCCCCGCAGTGTGAAGAGAAGACATAGTTACAGAGGCCAGGGAAGCGGAACACGTCACCGTCAAAGGTCTTGTAATGGAAGTCACCCCACGTGCTGCACACTCTCCCATTGTGTGCCAGGTGTAAGGCTACGGGGAAACCAGATGGAGCCACTGAATGTCACCACTCCATGCCCAGCTGCCCAAGGGACAACCTCCTAGGGCCAAGGCAATATTTTTGGAGCAGGGAAGTCAGCTCTCTGCCCTGCTCCGCTCCCACAGCCACTTGAATAAAACCAAAGGCCTAGACCCATCCCTCGGTTCTTTCATTTGCCTGGGGTCAGATGCCCCAGGGTGGTCAACAGATGTTCCCATGGAAAGTTCCAGACCCTGTTCAGAGCTTTTCAGGAGCCTCACCCTGTGCCACCTCAGCCAGACTGGAGTTCTCCCTCTTGCCTGTCCCTCACACCTTCACTCCTTAGGCTGGCTGGCTTGCAGTAGGGACTGTCCACTTACCGCTCATGCTAGGGAAGGCAGTGATAGGCGGGATGAAGGTGACATGCCTCGTGGGTGTGGATGTGGGGGCTGCAGAAGAAAGCCAAGGTCACACGGGGATGTAGCTGAGGATATCTTTCCTGGCCACCCACCCTCTTCAGTGCCCGCCTCAAGAAAATCAGGAAGCCCAGGACTAACAGGATGGTTCCAGACTATCCACTTTATACTTGGTCACCCCCCACCCCCCACTGAAACCCTCTCCTGTCTTCCCAGGAGCTCTCCCGTTTCTGGGTGCTCTGTGTGTGCCCAGCACTGCCTTCAGGCAGCGTGGACTAGTTAAGAGTTTCAATGTGATAAATGGCCATGGGAAGACCAGTGGTCTTTCCTACCTGAGCTCCATGCAAATCACTGTACCATCCCCAACCCAAAGCCTGAGCCACGTACCACTATACACTTTCTGACTGTCTCCGGTGAGTTCTGGATGCTCTGAGCTCAGCTCTGCCTGACCCTGGCTCTCTGCAGGAAAAGGGAACATAAGTCCAGAAGAAGACATCAGGCCATGGAAGCTTCTGTAACATGTGAGACACATGGGCTGGCTCTGGCTGTAGGCCAAGACCCTCCTGTAATCTACAGAAACCTGAACAGACTTGGGCCTGGTGACCCCAGCCCCATTAGCTGTAATTCCTTTCAGTGAACACTACCAAAGCCAGGTGTCCTGAGCAGTTCTGGCCCCTGTGGGCCAGGCCTTCCCCCTACAGTGGCACCTTGTCTTGCCAGTGATATGGAAGATGGTCCCAGCGGTTTAAAAAAGCAAATCAGGAAACAGTATTAGTATCAGAACTGTGACCATCTACTGGGAGGTGACTTGAGGTCCTTGGAAGACAAAGGCTGGCTTTGTTAGGAAGAACACAATTAGCAGTTTCCAAAAGTGGCATAGCAGAAAGAGACCTAAGATTTAAGGATGGCCCCAGACTGGATCTATGAGTCAGGGCAGGTAGCATAAGGAGTTCAGTTCTTGGTGCAGGATGTCCACTCCCAATGGCCAGGACTGTCCACTGCCTCTGGGCAAGGCCACCTCCACACACTGACAGCTAGAAGCCCAGGAGGCAAGAGACTGCGTCAGCCTCCACAACTCAAGCCTCTGAAGCCTGATGGCTCCTTAAGGCCAGCACTTTGTAAGGGACCATGTCCCCAAGGCCTGCACTCAGGTGGCTACTTGCTCCAGTGCCATGGGCAGCGCGGCTTCCTGTTTGATTTTCCCAGCGTGTCCAGCTGACCTTTGGAAACCGCAGGGACTGTCCTGTGCATTAATCCTTCCTCAAGTGCCCCGCTTGACTGCATTTCCCAGAGGCACGAACACTCCCTCTACCCATCCTTGACCCCAGATCCACAGCCTCTTCCAAGGGTGCTTGTCCCAGCCTGTCCTCTGCCATCTTCTGGAGGGCCCCATGGGTAAGAATACCCCCATTCCAAGCCTCCTGCTCTATACCAGTCTTCCTCAGGCTGAGATCCCTCAGTCTCCACTTGGCCAGAGAATTCTCAACCAGCCAACCCTACACATACACACACACACACACACACACACACACACACCACCACCACCACCACCACCACCATCATCATCATCTTGGTGTGTGTTACCTATTCATACAAGAAGACCTCACTCCTACCCCCACCCCCTCCCCAATCTCCAACAGTTGTCACAAAAGGACATTTCTGCAACCCAGGGCTTAATTTGCTCTTTACAAGTGAAGTTAGTGGGGAAGGAGAGCCGGCTGTTCGGCAGGGAGGCTCAGCACTCTGACGGACAGAACCTGACACAGGGAGAGCCCTGTTAGGGGGGGTATGGCCCAGGGGAGCAGTCAGCAGCCACCAGACAGCCCTAGAAGCAAGAGGAACAATTATGGATTCTCTGACTAGAAGAATGGGTTTGGGGATATACCTTCCGCACACACACATCCACTGTCTCTCTTCTCTCACAGATGCAGGAAACCTGGAGCTGAGGCTCCTCCTGCTCAGAGCCTGGGGAGGTGGTGACACTTGGAGATTCAGGCTAGCCCTGCTTGCTGACTGCTGAGCCCTGTGGGAGCCACCTTTCGACAGTCTTAGTACTCCGGGTTTTCTCAAGAGCAAACAGGCAAGGAAAACAGCTCACCTGACAAGGTCACACAGCCCACCTGACTCAGCCATTAGTTCAGACTAGGGCTCTGGGTATCTTACCAGTCTGTTCTGGCTCCGGCCCTAACACTCCTACTTCATGGAGGCCCCAGCCTCTTGACGATCACCTCAGTACCTGTGACCCCAGCAGTGAAGGGAAGGGCCTGTCCCTGCTAATTCTGAGACAGGGTCCTGAGACTCAGAAACACCTCTGTGATCTGCACATTCGTCTCAGATTCCTATTCATTTCCAAAGCAAAGACTGTCTTAGGGTTTTCACTGGGTCCATACCCTGAGACTTAGAGGGCCTAGCCTCTTCCATCCAAGCCAGGTCCTTAGGCATAGCTAGAGTGTAGGCTACAGGATCCAGAACCCAGAGACCTTCAAGACCTGGGACCACGATGTTGGGGACAGTGAGAGGTGCCTGTCACCTCAGCCGGAGAAATCCCCAGGTGGAGGTCATCTCTCTGGGAAGATGGTTTTGAGAGGGCAAGGGGCTTCGGCCTTACCTGCTGGCCACACCATGAGCAAGGCCACAGAGGCCCAGACCAGAGCCCAGCTCCAGCTCCTGCTGCCCATCCTGGGGGCAGTACAGAGGGTAGGCAGGAGGGACTGAGACAAGGCACTTGCTCCCAGGGGGCCTGGACTTATGTAGCCAAAGGCTTTGGCCCAGAGCCCAGTTCCCTGGCCATGTAAGGCACGGTCTACTCCCTGCACAGCCACGTGTGTTTGCTCTTGGGGAGGGGCTATGGCAGGAAGAGGCCATGAAGAAGGAAGGATTTACATCACTGTGCCACCAGAGTGCTCCCACCCCTTGTGGCTTCTGAGAACTGGGAGGGAGTGGACAGGGTAAGGAGCTGACTACTCTGGATTCGAAGCCCTGGGCCTATGGGGTGGGTATTTGGCCAGGCAGCCCTGTGTCAGCTCCTCTGGGAGACTAGGACACTACAAGGATCAGGGGCAAAGGGACAACAACCTTGGCTTGTGTTCGCCGGGGGAGCTGACCCCAAAGAATCAACAAGGCTGTGAGGGTGGCTCACCCCTCAAGGGCCATGCCTCAGTCCAGAAAATGGGGGTTCAGGAAATTATGTTCCAGATGATCATGGACCTGGCAGGGTCCCTGTTCTGTGTAGCTTCTGGGGGTCTAGGGAGGAGGGGAACCCTCACAGAATCTGAGGAAGGATGAGTCTCTAGGCTCCTGTCTGCAGTAGAGCTCACACACATAGAGAAAATGAGGCCCAATACTGGTTTTGGCCAAGGCAGGCCACAAGCTTCTCTGGCTGGACTCCACCTCCTCCCAGGGTCAGCATATTAACCCTGGGCCTTGACAAAGGAAATGACCAAGGGTCTCAAGGGCCCTGGACCTGCCTCAGGCCTCAGCTCTGGAACTTGTAAACCCCAAACTGGGGGACCGTGGGGCAAGGACATAACTGGGAGTCTCCCGACCCACTGTCCATCCTGAATGGGAGTCCCAGGGGCTCAGCTCTCTTAATTGTGTTGGTTGGGTTTCCTGAGGGTTGTGGGGAGCCATTTCCCGAACCATGAACATATCCACCAATGCCGTTTCTACACTGCCGCAAAGAGCAGGGTGCTCACGTCTAAGTTTCTCTTCCCTGTTAGATGCATACAGAGTACGTTCACATTCCTTCTGTTATAACCACCAGAAATGCACACCAGATCTGACCACCCCTGAAAGTTCCTAGGGGTTGGCCATGTCAGGGAGTGGCACAGTGTTCAGGTGACTTCGGTATCACGAAAGCCCCTCCCTGTCTGCCCCTGTCCTTATCTTTCTGAGACTAAATTCCTAGAGATGGGATGGGAAAGGGAAAAGTCTATATGAAAAGCCTGTAAACTATTTCAGAACCAAGAGGTCAGCTGCCATCAAACAACAGAGCACAAGAGGTACCCCATGAGGACATGGGGAGGCGGGAACCCCGCTCAGTCAGTGCGCAGCCAAGTGGGACCATTGAGAGAGAACAGCCTGACACTTCCTTAAGTTAAAAATAGAACTGTATATGGCCTAGCGAGTCTACTCTTAGAAAACAATGACAAATACGGTTACCCCTGCTCTAGTGGCTCCATCTATGGTTGCTAAAACGGGAGTACCCCAGGCACTGGACCTGGGACAATGACTGAACAAACAATGCTCCGTCCCTACAGTGGACTAGCACACAGACCCTTCCCCCTCCCTGAGGTAGGGTTTCTCTGTGTAGCCCTGGCTGTTCTAGAACTCACTCTGTAGACCAGGCTGACCTTGAACTTGAAGATCCACCTGCCTCTGCCTCCCAAGTGCTGAGATTAAATGCATGCGCCACCACAAGCATGCAGACTTTTTTTTTTTTTTT
>NC_034590.1:111134758-111149804 GCF_900095145.1 Mus pahari | reverse complement strand
TGCACAGGGGTCAGCCTGGTGTCTGCAGGAGAGGACGCTCAGTCAGGAGGTCTGCTTACCTCAGGCAACTCTCTCTCTCTCTCTCTCTCTCTCTCCCTCTCCCTCTCTCCCTCTCTCCCTCTCTCTCTCTTCCCTCATTCATGTCTGCAATCCCACCCTGCCATGTCCCCCTGGACTTCCTTGATTCTGTAGCCCTTAGGACCACCTAGCCTGAAGACTCAGTGACACTTACTGTGGGTGTAGAACTCACTGACAGCTGGGAGCCCGTTGAAGTCACCGCACAGCCCACACGTCTGGTTGGTGTATTTGGAGTCCAGTTCCAGCTGAGGGCAAGACAGAGCAGCTTCAGCCTCAGGGCTTCTGCTCTGACTCCAGGACCTGCCTGGCAGCTTCCCACCTCATTCACCCAGGGAACCAGAAAGGATAGTCCCCTAATACTCTGTGGGGTCCCTATAATAGGTCCAGGAACTATAAGGGCTGTGGAGAGCTACAAGGTTCCAGGGATGAGCGGTGAGGGTATGTGGTAGACATGTGGGCCCAGGGAGACCGCGGGAAATCAGAAGTGACTGGAATTTTGTGAAATCTGTGGGGAACTTCTGGGGGTCTAGGAAGACTAGAGGGGGATGGGGAGTTGTGGGAGACCGTAGAGGGCTCTGGGGGTCTGTAGTTCTGAGAGGAGCTATGTGAGACGGCAAGGGTTTGTTTAAGACCTGCGTAGGATTATGGGGGACTGTAGGTGAATGTCCTCACCAGGGCGCTGTCTTCTTCATTCCACAGGAAGGTGAGGACTAGGCGGATACTGATTTTCACATAGCCACTGCTCTTCTCCATCAGAAGACCTGCACGGCTGTAGGGCAGCTTCTCCCTGTGCAGAAAGGTTTGGTCTTCCTTCAGCAGGCACGGGCAGGGGCTGTCCTCCCCATGCACTCGATCCTGATCCCTCCCCAGAGGGGACAGACTGAGGTCTAAAGGCCAGGTCCGAATGCCCTCGCCCCCAAGGCTCAGCTCACCGATGTCCGTTCACCAGGACAGAGCCATGGGACAGCTCAATCACCAGCCCCTGGGCCCTGAGGAGCACGTAGGTGACCGTGGGCCTCGAACCCTCAAGACCACGGCGCAGTTGGATGTTGAAGTCCTCGTAGGTGGCCCCGCAGTGTGAAGAGAAGACATAGTTACAGAGGCCAGGGAAGCGGAACACGTCACCGTCAAAGGTCTTGTAATGGAAGTCACCCCACGTGCTGCACACTCTCCCATTGTGTGCCAGGTGTAAGGCTACGGGGAAACCAGATGGAGCCACTGAATGTCACCACTCCATGCCCAGCTGCCCAAGGGACAACCTCCTAGGGCCAAGGCAATATTTTTGGAGCAGGGAAGTCAGCTCTCTGCCCTGCTCCGCTCCCACAGCCACTTGAATAAAACCAAAGGCCTAGACCCATCCCTCGGTTCTTTCATTTGCCTGGGGTCAGATGCCCCAGGGTGGTCAACAGATGTTCCCATGGAAAGTTCCAGACCCTGTTCAGAGCTTTTCAGGAGCCTCACCCTGTGCCACCTCAGCCAGACTGGAGTTCTCCCTCTTGCCTGTCCCTCACACCTTCACTCCTTAGGCTGGCTGGCTTGCAGTAGGGACTGTCCACTTACCGCTCATGCTAGGGAAGGCAGTGATAGGCGGGATGAAGGTGACATGCCTCGTGGGTGTGGATGTGGGGGCTGCAGAAGAAAGCCAAGGTCACACGGGGATGTAGCTGAGGATATCTTTCCTGGCCACCCACCCTCTTCAGTGCCCGCCTCAAGAAAATCAGGAAGCCCAGGACTAACAGGATGGTTCCAGACTATCCACTTTATACTTGGTCACCCCCCACCCCCCACTGAAACCCTCTCCTGTCTTCCCAGGAGCTCTCCCGTTTCTGGGTGCTCTGTGTGTGCCCAGCACTGCCTTCAGGCAGCGTGGACTAGTTAAGAGTTTCAATGTGATAAATGGCCATGGGAAGACCAGTGGTCTTTCCTACCTGAGCTCCATGCAAATCACTGTACCATCCCCAACCCAAAGCCTGAGCCACGTACCACTATACACTTTCTGACTGTCTCCGGTGAGTTCTGGATGCTCTGAGCTCAGCTCTGCCTGACCCTGGCTCTCTGCAGGAAAAGGGAACATAAGTCCAGAAGAAGACATCAGGCCATGGAAGCTTCTGTAACATGTGAGACACATGGGCTGGCTCTGGCTGTAGGCCAAGACCCTCCTGTAATCTACAGAAACCTGAACAGACTTGGGCCTGGTGACCCCAGCCCCATTAGCTGTAATTCCTTTCAGTGAACACTACCAAAGCCAGGTGTCCTGAGCAGTTCTGGCCCCTGTGGGCCAGGCCTTCCCCCTACAGTGGCACCTTGTCTTGCCAGTGATATGGAAGATGGTCCCAGCGGTTTAAAAAAGCAAATCAGGAAACAGTATTAGTATCAGAACTGTGACCATCTACTGGGAGGTGACTTGAGGTCCTTGGAAGACAAAGGCTGGCTTTGTTAGGAAGAACACAATTAGCAGTTTCCAAAAGTGGCATAGCAGAAAGAGACCTAAGATTTAAGGATGGCCCCAGACTGGATCTATGAGTCAGGGCAGGTAGCATAAGGAGTTCAGTTCTTGGTGCAGGATGTCCACTCCCAATGGCCAGGACTGTCCACTGCCTCTGGGCAAGGCCACCTCCACACACTGACAGCTAGAAGCCCAGGAGGCAAGAGACTGCGTCAGCCTCCACAACTCAAGCCTCTGAAGCCTGATGGCTCCTTAAGGCCAGCACTTTGTAAGGGACCATGTCCCCAAGGCCTGCACTCAGGTGGCTACTTGCTCCAGTGCCATGGGCAGCGCGGCTTCCTGTTTGATTTTCCCAGCGTGTCCAGCTGACCTTTGGAAACCGCAGGGACTGTCCTGTGCATTAATCCTTCCTCAAGTGCCCCGCTTGACTGCATTTCCCAGAGGCACGAACACTCCCTCTACCCATCCTTGACCCCAGATCCACAGCCTCTTCCAAGGGTGCTTGTCCCAGCCTGTCCTCTGCCATCTTCTGGAGGGCCCCATGGGTAAGAATACCCCCATTCCAAGCCTCCTGCTCTATACCAGTCTTCCTCAGGCTGAGATCCCTCAGTCTCCACTTGGCCAGAGAATTCTCAACCAGCCAACCCTACACATACACACACACACACACACACACACACACACACCACCACCACCACCACCACCACCATCATCATCATCTTGGTGTGTGTTACCTATTCATACAAGAAGACCTCACTCCTACCCCCACCCCCTCCCCAATCTCCAACAGTTGTCACAAAAGGACATTTCTGCAACCCAGGGCTTAATTTGCTCTTTACAAGTGAAGTTAGTGGGGAAGGAGAGCCGGCTGTTCGGCAGGGAGGCTCAGCACTCTGACGGACAGAACCTGACACAGGGAGAGCCCTGTTAGGGGGGGTATGGCCCAGGGGAGCAGTCAGCAGCCACCAGACAGCCCTAGAAGCAAGAGGAACAATTATGGATTCTCTGACTAGAAGAATGGGTTTGGGGATATACCTTCCGCACACACACATCCACTGTCTCTCTTCTCTCACAGATGCAGGAAACCTGGAGCTGAGGCTCCTCCTGCTCAGAGCCTGGGGAGGTGGTGACACTTGGAGATTCAGGCTAGCCCTGCTTGCTGACTGCTGAGCCCTGTGGGAGCCACCTTTCGACAGTCTTAGTACTCCGGGTTTTCTCAAGAGCAAACAGGCAAGGAAAACAGCTCACCTGACAAGGTCACACAGCCCACCTGACTCAGCCATTAGTTCAGACTAGGGCTCTGGGTATCTTACCAGTCTGTTCTGGCTCCGGCCCTAACACTCCTACTTCATGGAGGCCCCAGCCTCTTGACGATCACCTCAGTACCTGTGACCCCAGCAGTGAAGGGAAGGGCCTGTCCCTGCTAATTCTGAGACAGGGTCCTGAGACTCAGAAACACCTCTGTGATCTGCACATTCGTCTCAGATTCCTATTCATTTCCAAAGCAAAGACTGTCTTAGGGTTTTCACTGGGTCCATACCCTGAGACTTAGAGGGCCTAGCCTCTTCCATCCAAGCCAGGTCCTTAGGCATAGCTAGAGTGTAGGCTACAGGATCCAGAACCCAGAGACCTTCAAGACCTGGGACCACGATGTTGGGGACAGTGAGAGGTGCCTGTCACCTCAGCCGGAGAAATCCCCAGGTGGAGGTCATCTCTCTGGGAAGATGGTTTTGAGAGGGCAAGGGGCTTCGGCCTTACCTGCTGGCCACACCATGAGCAAGGCCACAGAGGCCCAGACCAGAGCCCAGCTCCAGCTCCTGCTGCCCATCCTGGGGGCAGTACAGAGGGTAGGCAGGAGGGACTGAGACAAGGCACTTGCTCCCAGGGGGCCTGGACTTATGTAGCCAAAGGCTTTGGCCCAGAGCCCAGTTCCCTGGCCATGTAAGGCACGGTCTACTCCCTGCACAGCCACGTGTGTTTGCTCTTGGGGAGGGGCTATGGCAGGAAGAGGCCATGAAGAAGGAAGGATTTACATCACTGTGCCACCAGAGTGCTCCCACCCCTTGTGGCTTCTGAGAACTGGGAGGGAGTGGACAGGGTAAGGAGCTGACTACTCTGGATTCGAAGCCCTGGGCCTATGGGGTGGGTATTTGGCCAGGCAGCCCTGTGTCAGCTCCTCTGGGAGACTAGGACACTACAAGGATCAGGGGCAAAGGGACAACAACCTTGGCTTGTGTTCGCCGGGGGAGCTGACCCCAAAGAATCAACAAGGCTGTGAGGGTGGCTCACCCCTCAAGGGCCATGCCTCAGTCCAGAAAATGGGGGTTCAGGAAATTATGTTCCAGATGATCATGGACCTGGCAGGGTCCCTGTTCTGTGTAGCTTCTGGGGGTCTAGGGAGGAGGGGAACCCTCACAGAATCTGAGGAAGGATGAGTCTCTAGGCTCCTGTCTGCAGTAGAGCTCACACACATAGAGAAAATGAGGCCCAATACTGGTTTTGGCCAAGGCAGGCCACAAGCTTCTCTGGCTGGACTCCACCTCCTCCCAGGGTCAGCATATTAACCCTGGGCCTTGACAAAGGAAATGACCAAGGGTCTCAAGGGCCCTGGACCTGCCTCAGGCCTCAGCTCTGGAACTTGTAAACCCCAAACTGGGGGACCGTGGGGCAAGGACATAACTGGGAGTCTCCCGACCCACTGTCCATCCTGAATGGGAGTCCCAGGGGCTCAGCTCTCTTAATTGTGTTGGTTGGGTTTCCTGAGGGTTGTGGGGAGCCATTTCCCGAACCATGAACATATCCACCAATGCCGTTTCTACACTGCCGCAAAGAGCAGGGTGCTCACGTCTAAGTTTCTCTTCCCTGTTAGATGCATACAGAGTACGTTCACATTCCTTCTGTTATAACCACCAGAAATGCACACCAGATCTGACCACCCCTGAAAGTTCCTAGGGGTTGGCCATGTCAGGGAGTGGCACAGTGTTCAGGTGACTTCGGTATCACGAAAGCCCCTCCCTGTCTGCCCCTGTCCTTATCTTTCTGAGACTAAATTCCTAGAGATGGGATGGGAAAGGGAAAAGTCTATATGAAAAGCCTGTAAACTATTTCAGAACCAAGAGGTCAGCTGCCATCAAACAACAGAGCACAAGAGGTACCCCATGAGGACATGGGGAGGCGGGAACCCCGCTCAGTCAGTGCGCAGCCAAGTGGGACCATTGAGAGAGAACAGCCTGACACTTCCTTAAGTTAAAAATAGAACTGTATATGGCCTAGCGAGTCTACTCTTAGAAAACAATGACAAATACGGTTACCCCTGCTCTAGTGGCTCCATCTATGGTTGCTAAAACGGGAGTACCCCAGGCACTGGACCTGGGACAATGACTGAACAAACAATGCTCCGTCCCTACAGTGGACTAGCACACAGACCCTTCCCCCTCCCTGAGGTAGGGTTTCTCTGTGTAGCCCTGGCTGTTCTAGAACTCACTCTGTAGACCAGGCTGACCTTGAACTTGAAGATCCACCTGCCTCTGCCTCCCAAGTGCTGAGATTAAATGCATGCGCCACCACAAGCATGCAGACTTTTTTTTTTTTTTTCTATGTTGTGTTTATTTGTCTGGATACACCAAATGCAAATACCCCAGACTCTTCCAGGCTCTGAGTTATGGCCTATTTTCTTCATCACAGGATGGCTGGGATGTGGCTTAGCTGGGTTGTTCCTGTGGGAATAAACTTTAGACGTGAAAATTTATTTGCTGGAGGTTTACTGGGGAACAGGCTAGTCAGGAGACAGAACAGAAGGAAGAAACTCAGTGATGCCATAGCAACAGATGCTCTAACAACCAGGGAAGGGATGAGCCATCGTGGAGCCACTGCCCCACTAACCAACCTGAGGGGAAGAGGGGGGAGCAGGACAATGAGAAAGTTGCTCCTCTCAGCATGCAGACTTTTATAAAGAGAGCATTCTGCTGTCCATCACAACATGAGTGGGCCTTGAGGATTCTGGTTTCAAAAGAGATAATTCTGCAGGATCCCACTTATCAGATCCACAGAAAGCAGGATGGGAGGCCAGAGAGTGAAGTGTGTGTCTTTAATGGGGACACAGTGTCTGCTGGCAAGATAGAAAGTTCTAGTGGTGAGAGTGGGCAGCTGGGTATGCCGCTGAGCTGCGGCCCTGGAGATAGCCGGGGTGGATAAAAAAGACACCATTCAGGTTTTATCTCAATGATAATGTCAGAAGTCGGCTCACATTTCCTCTGCCATGACAGATCCCCTCCCCGCCAAGGTGTCTCTGGGTGTACTAAGACTGGCTGACAGGCTTGACACCTGTCTCACCTTTGTTTGCAGTTTCTTTAATGCCCAGTGCATGTGTATATAGCATACCTTGGATGGGGCCTGCAGCTCCTACCTAGGGACCTGGTGCCATCCTGGGCTGGGTAGGGTATCAGTGCATCAGACTTTTGTTCTTTAGGCCTCCCACCAGGATCTTCAGGCCTAAGATGTTCTGTTTCCTGCCCAGCTCCTCTGCTAAATGGCACTGCTGAAGGACACCCAGGGATGGGCTGGAGAGTGGGCTATGTCCCCTGCCTAGATTGTCTGTGTCACCAGCTGTGGCTGACCTAGGCCTCTACTGCAACCTGCTCATCTCAGCTTTCCTACCTGCTCACAGACTGGGCTGTGAGCCCAGCTGAACACGGCTGGTGTTCAGTTGCACTCAGTTCGCTGATAAGCTCACCTCAGGAGAATCTTGGAGTCTCCCACCTCTGGAGAGCCCCACTGCTTGGACAGCTTAGCTGCCTTTCCAGTTTCTCTCCTTTGCCCAGTATCTGGCACCCTGTATTCACTGAGCTGAGCCCAGCGAGCCTCATCCACCCCCAGCTCAGGTGACATTGCCCACTCCTGCCCATCCTCACTCAGAAAAAAAAAAAAAAAAACCACCAAAAAAACCTGTGGCATCTGCACCCACAGACAGCACATAGCAGGCACCCAATAGACCCACACACTACACTGGAAGAGCTGCAACTTCCACCCAAGTCCTGTCTTTATTCTGGCACTGAGTTCATCTCTGCGGACGGAGGGTGACAGGCCTGCTGGGGTCGCAGCTGTTGAGACATCCCGGATGTGGCGGCCACCCAGCCTGTTTGCTCAGCCTTCCAAGTTTACCTCTTCACAGTTGAAGGAGTTGGAAGCCGTGGACAGGGAGGAGAGGGACAGGAGGGACATGGTTGTTCCTGCTTGGCAGGGGTGGGGGGGAGCGGGTGGCTGGCCCGCCGCCTCCTGGAGTGCAGAGTGTGTGTGGGGGCGCCTCAGCTATGCCAGGAACCAACCCTGTGGTTTTTGACCACAGAGCCTGGGGCGGTACCCTGTCCTTCATCCTGGCCTCTGAGTCCAGGGCCAGCTGGGACAAAGGGAGCTGCACTGGGCCACACAGAGCTCAGGGATGAAGATGATCCCTGTGGATAAAGTATCCCTGGGGCCACAGAGAGACCATGTTGATTCATCCCATGAACACTGCCTCTTGGTTTGGGTATTGTTAAGCCTGTGCTTCCTGCACATTCACGGGTTTCCAATAAGACCAGTCTCACAGAGGAATCAAGTGGAGAATACATGGCTATCCTGGGCTCCAAACACCAGCCTGTCTCCACAGGAGCTGCTTAGTGACACTGGAGAATCCATTGTTTTTGGACAGTTTACCCTGGCTCTAACATCCTGGTCCTCTAAGCTGCTATCACTTGAGAAAGGCCGAGTATGCACTCAAACCTGTACCCAGGCTTCAAGAGCACACTTGGCCACCTATACTAGGCCACCCTCCCACAAGGACCTGGATCTCCCTGGCCTCCACCAGGGACCTCACACCGATGCTTCCTGGTCTGTTTGACCTTCTCTGCCCTTTTCCCTAACTGATGGACCTAGCCTGTGAGCAGGTGCCACCCCAGACAGGGAGATATGACAAGATCCATGGGTCACTTCAAATCCTGCAACAGGGCTGGGCTTCTTAGGATGGCAACAGTTTTCCAGGAGCCAAGAGAAGGTCGCCCTGTTTTATAGGGGCAGGTGGTGACAGAACGCCTCCTGAAGATTAGGGAATAGTGACACCAGAGACTAAGCATCGGGGCAAAGGTCAGCAGGGGTTAGCTGGTTCAGGAGCCTTTAAAGGTGTTCCTAGGATGGGGGTAGAGAAAGGAAGACAAAAGAGCAGGTCAGGCAAGGGGAATGCAGGGTTCTTCTCTAGTAGGAGGAATTGAGGATATTAACAGGAACATTTAAACAGGACTACATGATATTTGAGTATGGTGAACACATACAAAATAAGATTTCCCTTGTTCCCCATGCCTAAGCGCACAGCTAAGTATTCCTAGCACCTAACTCCAGAATTCTCCATCTTCCCAAACTAAAGCATGATTCTACTGACCACAGACTCTCCGCCTCACTCCCCTCAGCCCCGACAGCCCACTTCTCATCTCCTGTTGTCTCCAGAAGCCTCTTAAGAAGAGAATACTGAAGCGTGTATCCTCATAGGACTGGCTCAATTCTCTGAATATGTTGTGCTCCAGGTCCACCCATGCAGTGGTGTGTACTAGAATTTATTCCCTCTTTGAGACTGAGTAAGAGTGTATTGTGTGTGTGGTCTACACCTGCCTGCCCATTTATCTGTGGAGGCTTGGCTTGCTCTAGCCTTTGGCTGCTGTGAATAACACTACCAAGGATGCTGACATCCGAGCATCTGAATCAGTCCTTTCTAGTCCTTTGGACAAAGGCTGGGAGGGGAAGTTGCTGAGTTGTGTGCAAATTTTGCATGGTGTCTCTCTGCTGAACTTTTTGAGTACCCTGTTGTTCTGACTAGTCTTATGTCCCTTTGACACACAAACTGAGTTATCTGAAAAGAAGGGACATCAAGGGAAAATATGACTCCATAAGACCCAGCTATAAGGCAGTTTCTTAATTAGTGATTGATGGGGAGAGCCTAGCCCATTTTGGGTGGTGCCATCCTGGGCTGTTGGTCCTGGGTTGTATAAGAAAGCAGGCTGGCAGTCAACCATTGGACTGAGGTCAGGAACCCCTATGGAAGAGTTAGGGGAAAGATTGAAGGAGCTGAAGGAGATGGCAACCCCACAGGAAGACAACAGTGTCAATTAAACCAGAGCCCTGGGAGCTCCCAGAGACTAAGCCACCAACCAGAGTATACATGGGCATGGGCTGGTCTGCAGTCCCAGGCACATATGTAGCAGAAGGCTGCCTTGTCTGGCCTCTTTGGGAGAGGATGGGTCAAATCCTGTAGATACTTGATGCCCCAGGGAAGGGAGATGCAGTCAGGGTGGCAGTGTGTGTGTGTGGGGGGGTGGTGAAGGGGATGGGTGTGGGGGGTGGAGAGCACTTTCTCAGAGGCAAAGGGGAAGGGGGAGGGTGTAAAGAACTGTAGGGGGCACCTGAAGGGGACAACATTTGGAATGTAAATAAAACGAGAGAGAGAGAGAGAGAGAGAGAGAGAGAGAGAGAGAGAGAGAAAGCCGGCTGAGCAAGCCAGAGGAAGCAAGCCAGTAAGCAGCACCCCTCCATGGCTTCTGCATCAGCTCCTGTCACCAGGATTCTCCCATTTGAGTTTCTGTCCTGAATTCGTTTAATGGTGAGCTGAGCTGTTGAAGAAGTATAAACATAATAAACCCTTTCCTCCCTAATGTGCTTTTTGGTCATGGTGTTTCCTTGCAGCCATAGAAACCCTAAGACACCTCAGCAGTTGTACCATCTCAGCAGTTGTACCATCTCAGATTCGTAGCAGGCATGGGTGAGGGTCCACATTTCTTGTAACTTTCCCAAGCCTGTATTCCTAATCATCACCCCCACCCCCAATTCAGCTGCCTTGTTAGTGTGGGGTGGTTTTTACTGGCGGCTTGGTTTACATTTCCCTGTCTGTCAGTGACAGTGGGAACCTTTTATGTGCTCATTGGGCCGTCATACAACATTGCTGAAAAGAGAAATGTCTCTTCGCATCCTTTGTCTCTCACTAACTTGGGTTTCTTGGCTTTGTTTCTCCCAACTGTCTTTTTGTTGGTTTTGTTGTTCAGTATTTTACGTATTCCTTTATCCAGAATGTGATTGGCTATTTTCCTATTCTGTGCTTATCTTTTCATACTTGAAGAAAAAGGATTTATTTTTATTTTATGTGTATGAATGTTTGCCTGCATATATGTCTGTGCACCATGAGCATGCAGTACACGGAAAAGTTAACCAGAAAAGGGCACAGGATCCCCTGGATCTGGAGTTACATATAGTTGTGAGCTGTCGTGTGTGTGTGCAGGAACAAACCTGGGTCCTCTCAAGAGCAGCCAGTGCTGATAAGCATTGACTTTGCACTGCAGCTCTGGGTTCAGTTGGTAGAGTGCTTGTCTAGCATCAGAAGACCCTGGGTTCTATCCCCAGAACTGCATAAAATAGGAATGTCAGTGAACACCTATAATTGGAGACAGGAGGATCAGAAGTTCAAAGCCAGCCTCAGAGATATAGAGTTAGAAGCCAACTTGGGTACATGAGATACTATCTCTTTAAAAAAATAAACAGTTATAATTGATGAAATTTTACTTTTCTATTCCTTTCTTTGGCCCCATGGACTCTTTTCACTCACAAAATCTTGGCACATGTGTGACATGTAACACTGGCTCTATAAAATAGATACAAATCAAATAATTCCTGATGACAAATGGTAAGGAAAATTATTTAAAGACAGTTTTGGGGCGTAAATGTAACTTTACCATGTGTTAGAGATAAAAACAAATTTACATACTAATGAGATGGATTGCTTGAGCTTTAACTAAATATTTAATTTTATTTTAATTGTGCATGTGGGGTGGGGTGGTATAGTGTTCAAATAGCCCCAGAGGCCAGAATAGGGTGTCCAGTCCTCTGGAGCTGAAGTTACAAGTGGTTATGAGCCTCCCTTCCCGGTGTAGGTGGTGGGAACTGGACTCTGGTCCCCTAGAAGAGCAGTAAGTGTTCCTAGTTGCTGAGGTGTCCCTCTAACCTCAGGTATGCTTGCTTAATTTTGCATAATGAATTACATCTTGGCTGAATTTGATACTGCAAGACATAGAACATCTTGGATGTTTTTAAAGCCGGTTGATGCTTCAAATTTATAATAGTAAAAGCTTAGAAGATTGCTTTACATAAATATGTGCAGAAGCTGCGTATGGTGGCGCACTCTTTTCATCCCACACTAGAGACAGAGACAAGGGGATCTCTGTGAGTTCAAGGCCAGCCTGGAGTACCTAAAGAGTCCCAAGTCCTCCAAGGCTACACAGAGAGACTCAGTCTCAAAAACAAACTAACAAACCAAAGCTGTGGGGACAAATGATTTCCAGTGGTTTGGAGGTTTCTCTGCTTTCCTCTAAGCTCTTCCTAAGAGTGACTCGTTGGCTCTGGTGTTTATGCCCTTGATCTACTTGGAGGTCATCATGCCACTGATTAGAGATAAGGATCCAAGCTCACTCCTTTGTTACTGTCTATTTCTGTCTGCCCAGTCTTTCCAGCACCATCTGTCAAAAGGGCCTGGTGTTCTTGACACACCACACCTATCAATAAGCAGCGATAACCCACCTCTGGGCACTCAGTTCTAGCCCCTGGCTGTGTGGCTTTCTCCATAATGGTTCAGCACTGTTCTTGTGTGTATTATTCATTTTATATTACATTTGTATGTATTATCTATACTGTTTCACATATCTAGAAGCAACTTGGGGTCTCCTGATATCCCATATGAATTTAGGGTGGCTTTTGAACTTATCAAAAAAGATACCATTGGCCGAGCATGGTGGCACATGTCTTTTATCTTAGCACTTGGGAGGCAGAGGCAGACGGATCTCTGTGAGTTCAAGGATCACCTCAGCTACAAAGCGAGTTCCAGGATAGCCAGGGCTGTTACACAGAGAAACCCTGCCTCAAAAAATATTCCACTGTGTGTTATGCATGCATATGTGTATATGTGTGAGTGTGTGTGCATACTGTGTGCACTTGTGTGCACATGCATATGGAGGCCAGAAGTGGGTGCCAAGTTTCTCCCTTGATTGCTCTCCACCTTATATCTTGAGCCATGGTCTCTCACTGAATCCAGAACTTTCCACAGCTAGCCTAGCTGCCAACTTGTTCCTGAAATCATTCCTGCATGTATGTGGCTGCTGGGGATTCAAACTTGGTCCCTGTGCTTACAGAACAAGTGTTTTAACCCTTGAGCCATTTCTCCAGTCCCTACCATTGGAACTTGGTAGGGGTCATATGGAATTACAGGTTCTTTTTTATGTTTTTTTTAATTAGATATTTTCTTTATTTACATTTCAAATGCTATCCTGAAAGTTCCCTACACCCTCCCCTTGCCCCTGCTCCCCTACCCACCCACTCCTGCTTCTTGGCCCTGGCATTCTCCTGTGCTGAGTCATATAAAGTTTGCAAGACCAAGGGGCCTCTCTTCCCAATGATGGCTGATTAGGCCATCTTCTGCTACATATGCAGCTAGAGACATGAGCTCAGGGGGTACTGGCTAGTTCATATTGTTGTTCTACCTACAGGGTTGCAGCCCCCCTTCAGTCCCTTGGGTACTTTCTCTAGCTCCTCCATTGGGGGCCCTGTGTTCCATNCAATAGCTGACTGTGAGCATCCACTTCTGTGTTTGCCAGTCACTGGCATAGCCTCACAAGAGGCCACTATATCAGGGTCCCTTCAGCAGAATCTTGCTGGCATGTGCAATAGTATTTGGGTTTGGTGGCTGATGATGGGATGGATCCCCGGATGGGGTAGTCTCTGGATAGTCCATCCTTTCATCTTAGCTCTAGGAATTACAGGTTCTTTTGAGGAGTATTATAATCAATACTATCTTGAAATCTTTAAATGTGAATGTTTTCCACTTTAGGTCTTTTAAGTAACTTTAGATGAGTTTCGTAGTTCTTAGGATTACCTCATTGATTAAATTTATTCCTAAATATTTTATTATTTTTAATTCTATGTAAATGAAATTGTTTTCTTTTTTTTTAAAAAGTTGTATTTATTTATTATTTGTATAAGTACACTGTAGCTGTCTTCAGACACACCAGAAGAGGGCATCAGATTCCATTACAGATGGTTGTGAGCCACCATGTGGTTTCTGGGAATTGAGCTCAGGACCTCTGGAAGAACAGTCAGTGCTCTTAACCTCTGTGCCATCTCTCCAGCCCCAATTGTTTTCTTTTTAAACTTGATTTTTTAAAAATTTTATGTGTATGAATATTTGCATGCATGCAATGCCCATGGAGGTCAGAAGCTGGTGTGTTAATCCCTGAGTCTGGAATTACAGATGATTATGAGCCATCATGTTTGTGCTGGAAATAGAACCTGGGTCTTTTGCAAATCCCACTTGTGCTGTCAACCTGAGCAATCTCTCCCACCTCAAAATAGTTTTCTCAATTTCCTCCTTTACTTGTTCCTTGATGTCAGTCAACTTCTTAATCAGTTCCAACAGCTCTGAGGAGGGATTTCGAGGGCTGTGTAAACTGATGCTCTGTCAACTGCGTAATTTCACTTCTTTCCCAATTCGGTGACATTTAATTCTTTTTTTCATGCCTTTCTATACCCAGAAATTCAAATGCAACATTAAACAAACGTGAAAGCAACTTCCGTTCACTCCTGACCTGGGAAGAGAGTTTTTCATTGCCTGAGTGTGGTGTCAACTGTAGGGACTTCACATGTGACTTCTATTATGTCCTTAGGGTCTTCACACGTGACTTCTATTATGCTCTAGAGGTTTCCTGCAGTTCCTGCTCTGTTTTGAGTATGTTATTAAAATTATAAAGTAGTTTTGAAATGTGGCAAGTGTTTTTTCTGTATCAATCGATGTGGCCAGAGTTGATGTTCTTCATTCTATGAATATGGTATATCTCTCTGATATATTTTCATATCCAAGACCATCTTTGCATTCCAAGAACAAAGTTTTTGGTCATGCCATGCAGTCCTTTTCCTTTAAGATGTTTTTAAATTTATTCTTTGAGAATCTCAGACATGTCTATGACGTCCTTTGATCATACCCACACCTCACTTCCCTTCCAGCTCCTCGTGGGAATCCCCCAGCCCCTCCTTCCAGGGTGGCCACACGTCCTCACACTCTGCTGCCGTGTCTTCCCCATCGTGATGGATTCCATCTTCAAACCATGAGCCAGAATAAAGCCTTCCCTTCTTAAGTTGCTTCTTGTCAGGTGTTTGACCTCAGTAATCACAAGCCACTGTGTAGTCGTTTTAAGGGCTGCCAGATTTACTTAGCTGGTATTTTGGCAGGGGGCCTTTTTTACATCAAAATTCATAATAGGATACTTGGGGTCTCAGTGTTAAGAGTGAGTATGGCTTTTGCAGAGAAGCCATAGTTCAGTTCCCAGAAGCCACATAAGTCAGCTCACACCTACCTCTAACTCCTGACTCAGGGGATCGGATTGAACAGCATTTTCTGGTCTCTGGGGTTCCTACACCCCCTTTCTCCCTCTCTCTCTCTCTCTCTCTCTCTCTCTCTCTCTCTCTCTC
>NC_034590.1:111082579-111134660 GCF_900095145.1 Mus pahari | reverse complement strand
CTCTCTCTCTCTCTCTCACACACACACACACACACACACACACACACACACACACGCACTGAATCTTCTTTAAAAATTCATCAGTAGGATAGGCTGGAGAGGTGGCTCAGGGGTTAAGAGCACTTGCTGATCTTGCAGAGGACCTGGGTTCTGTTCCCAGCATCCACATGACAGCTCACCACCATTTGTAACTTCAGTTCCAGAGGATCTGCTACCTCTTCTGGCCTCTGCAGACACTTCAAGCATGTGATGCACACATATACATGCAGACCTACACTCTCAGACACACAAGATTTCTAAGGCAGGGAAGTCCTGGCTTCATAGAATGATCCAAGATGTGTTCCTTCCTCTCCAGTATCTTAGAAGAGTTTGTAGAGAATTGTTACTAATTTTTCCTTAAACAATGGTATATCTCTCTGATGTATTTTCATATCCAGAACCATCTTTGCATTCCAAGAACAAAGTTTTTGGTCTGTGCTGACCAGGTTTATGTCAATTTGGCACACACTAGAATCATTTCAGAGATGGGAACCTCTAATTGAGAAAATACCTCCACCAGATAATGACATGAAGTGTACATACTCTTAGCCACTAAACAAACTCTCCAGCCCCCAATTTCAATTTTTTAATGTTTATTAACTTTTTTTGTATCTTAACATCCAAAATAATATCGAAGTTGGGGCATCTCCAGTGTGATATATAATCTTGTCAATTTGATGGAATTTCAACTGCCATAAAACCAAATCCCTGGGTGCGTACAGAGCTTTTAGATGATATTTAATTGAGATGGGAAGACCCACCTGAAGAGCATCCTCCCATGGGCTGGGGTCCTGGGCTCAATAAGAGGGAAATGACAACCCGAGCACCAGCGTTCATCTCTCCACTTCCGATTGTGGACACCATGTGGCCATGTGACCAGCCACCTCCTGCTGCCAGGACACTCCTGCTATAAACTAAAATAAACTTTCACGTACTTAAGCTGTTTCTTGTCATGTATGTGACCCCAGCAATGAGAAAGTGATGACCCTATCCATAGTCTATAGAGAATGTTCCATGGTCAAATGTGGCTGCTGCAGTAGACTGTGTATGCAGTTTGAGTTTTTCTCTGGATCTTCTCTGTCCTTGATCTACCAGCTATTTGAAAGTGAGATGTTGACGTCTCCCAACATCATTCCTATCTCTCCCTAAATTCTGACAGTTTGCTTCATCTTTTGATTCTGTTGTTTGGTACATAGACATTCATAGCTGTTGTATCTTCTGTTGAATTGTTGATTTTGTCAGCACATAATGTCTTTATTTGTCTCATATAAACTTTTGATCTTAATTAGTTTTATTGACACTTGAGAATGAAGTCTCAATTGAGGGATTGCCCAAATCAGAGTGGCCTGTGAATGTATCTGTTAGGGACTGTTACTTGCTGCAGCAGGGCCCAGCACACTGTGGGTGGCCTGTGAGTGTATCTGTTAGGGACTGTTAATTGATGCAGGAGGGCCCAGCATTCTCAAAGAAGGCTGCTTGAGGATGATCCTTTGCTGATTTTCTTGGGAATCCTTGGGAATTTCTCTTTTGCTGCTTTTAAGATTCTTTCTCTGGGGACTGGAGAGATGGCTCAGCAGGTAAGAGCACTTGCAGAGTTCCCAGGTTCCTTTCTTAGCACCCACCCGCTGGCTTAACAACTGTGTGTAACTCCAGTTCCAAGGGCTCTGATGACCTCCGCTGACTTCTGTGGGCACCTTCACATGGTATACCTATACATACACAGACACACACAGACACAGACATACAGAAAGAGCGAGGGGGAGGGGGTTGGGGGAGGGGAGGAGGAGGAGTTAGAGAGAGAGAGAGAGAGAGAGAGAGAGAGAGAGAGAGAGAGAGAGAGAGAGAACAAACAAAGATGCTGGGATCACCTCTGCCACATCTGCCACATCTGTTGTCTTCTGACCTCTCACTCCTCACTCTGTCACGGTCTTTTGTGTTTAGTTGGACTTTTGAAATAACAAACTATGAGGTCCTTCTCATCTCCTTTTGCATGTTTTCTGTAGATGTGTGCCTGCTTCCTTAATCATGTACAACACTGTAAAGATGTAACCATCTCAAATCAATGCCAATTTAACTTTAATTGCACGAATCTCTATTATTTCCTTCTGTGTTACCAGTGACACAGCTTTATCTTTATAACCCAGTACACTCAATAGTTTATAATTATCTTATATATTTGTCTTCTAGAGCCTGCTGAACATATAAATGGAGTTATGGAGTTACAAATCAAAACTATAACAATAGTGACTTTTGTATTTGTCCACATATTTAGTTTCACAGAAGATATTCATTTCTTGGTCCAGCTTTGAGCCGGTGTCTAATATTCTTTTATTTCAACCTGAGGACCTCTGTAGCACTTCTTTCAGGGCAGGTCTGGTGGCGGGAGACCCTTCAGCTTCTGTTGATCCGAGAATTCCTGATTTCTCCCTAATTACTGAAGAGTAATTTGCTTGAATCTTGTCTGGTAGCTCAGCATCTGGACCCATCCGAGGTCAACTTCATGCTCTTCCTGCTAACAGGACATATTTCCTTGTTTCTTTATAAGTCTGTGATCCTTATATAATATTTTGTACATGGAAACAATTTATTTTGATAATATTCACTCCCCACCCCTCCACCTAACTCCTCTCTGGCCCATGCCCCTTCGCCCCACTGCATGCCCTCGTTTTTTGTGTTATTTTTCTCTTTCCTTCTAACCTATGGAGTATAATTTGCACTTCCCTTATACTCTTGGCTATGGAATCAACCACTGGAACATGTTTGACCTACCAAGAACCACATCCTGAAATCCGTCTTTATTAAACTCTGGTTTCCTTAACTCATATTTACACTAGGGTTTTAACAGGTATTTCTTTGAATTCCAGGGTCTTCCCCAAGATTTGCATCTTGTTTCTGTGCTCAGGCCTCCTACAACATGGCAGTCAAGTTCCGGGGGGGGGGGGGTATGGATCCTTGTGGTAGATTTCCAGCACATAGCTGCTTATAGATGCTCAAAGAGACCTCCTCTAGCTCGACCAGGCCTTAGATGCTTTCCAGCTGTGTTCTTCCCTCCAGGAGTCCGTGGGCCTGTGATCTCTAGGGGCTGTGCTCTCCCTGCCCCAGTCAAGCAGAGCAGGGGTGGTGACTTTGCCACCCTACCTAGTGCACATTGTACCCTTCAAGTACTGTCTGCTTGCTCTGCCTGGCTGTGGGGAGACAGAGGAGACAGAACCCTGGTATCCATTGCCAGTTCTGCCAGCACACAAGCACGGACCTGTGACACTGTTTCAGAAATGGACTCTTCTTGATTCTTTGCTTCATTTCTGGGAAACTGACTCTCTTCTAGAGCCCTGGCCAAGTTAGTTTAGGCAGCACCTTCTTGCTGTTGCCCAGATCCTGGCATTTCTGTCGAGTAAGGAGTGTGAGGTTTTCCAGTCTGCTGTTTTGTTGACTAATTAATTCCTTTAGAAATTGTGAAAATAAAAATGTGTGAATCTGTGCTGAGGTAAATCAGTTATTTATTTATTTATTTATTTATTTACTTACTTACTTACTTACTTACTTACTTATTATATAGAGCCCAAACTTCCGGTGTCCACTCAGCTCCCGATGCTGACAGACCTGGGCTCCTAAAAATTTTGGTGAGAGAGAAGCTTCGCTTGATAGCAGCCAGCAGCCCACAGAGAAGTGCATCACTAGCCATAGTGCTGTGAACCAGAGACTGAGAGTGCTCAGCCCTAAACAGGTCATCCCTAACACTACCCATGACTGAGGCTCAGGGAACACCGTGGAAGAGGAGGGGGAAGGCAAGGAGTGCTGAGAACGCTGTCTTCTGGATGCACTCGAGAACTCACGGTGGCTATGGTTAGCTCTGCAGGTCAAGCCAGCCAAAATTCTGGCATTGATGGGGCCTTCCTTAGTCCTTTCTGAAAAGATATTGGCAGTTGATAACACCTGAGGGAGGGAGAATCGTTCTTCTCTAAGGATGTGGCCGCTGGTAAGCTTCCCCTCCTGCGTTGAATGCCCCACACCAATGCAAGCATGAACAACATTAACTGGACTTAGTGGGTTATCATAGAAAGAAAAGAAAAAAGTTGGGGGAGGGTATGGTAAGGGGATTAGAGGGGGAAATAGGGAATAGATATGCTTGTATTTCATTGTTGATGTGTATGAAATTGTTTAAAATAAAAAAATTTAAAAATGGGATAAAAGGAAAAAATCTTTCCACATCACTTACTAATCCCAGGGGCTCAACTTCTCAGGAGGAAAGTCCCGAGCCAAGTATAAAGGCAAATGTCCCAGTGACAGTCCTAGTGGGAGGGAAAGGGAGAGGCAGGAGGAGGGGCAGCCCTGGACATGAGTGGGAAGGAGGACGAGGCAAAACTCACATCCTTATCCAGAAGCACATCCAACCTCACATGGAAAGACAGATTTGGGGTTCTATGCCAAAAACCTATACCCCCTCAATAAAGCAAGGCCAAGAAACCTAGGGGCAGAGCTGGTCAGATGTCTCAGGGTTAAGACCACGGCACTGTACCTTCTGAGAACCTGAGTTTAGTTGCCAGCACCCATGTAAAGCAGTTACAATCACCCATAAAGCCAGTTGTGGGGGACCCAATGCCTCTGGCCTTGAACAAAAAGAGGAGGCAAAGAGGCACTGAGGCGGGTTCCCAGAAAGAAGGAACTACAGACAGGCACTTCTGGGACTCTGGCCCTTTGTCAGTGTCTATGACAAATGCAGCCACAGTGGCTGAGGAGTCAAAGCCTTGTAGTGGCCCCAGGAGGTTAGGTGTTCGATGCAGAGGACCAGCTGAGAGGCTCAGTAAGGGCAGGAGTGAACAGCCGTGATGACAAGCACAGCCACAGGTATAAACCCCACCGTTCTGAATGGTGACCCTGTGGCCAGGTGAACTCCTCTAGTGTGACCCCCGCCCTGTGTCCAGGGGGGCCACACCCATGTCTACCAGGGGAAAGGCACGCTTCTTAAACTCTGGTGGTTCAGAAAGAAGGGATGTGTACATATAGCCTGCGTAAGCAAAAGGTGACGCAGGCGGCAAAGCACACATTGGTTAACACAAGGAGGGAGCACACGCGAGCTCCGGCTTCTATTTTTGCAACATACCTGGAAATTCAAACCCTATCAAGATTAAAAAGTCCCTTAGGGTGCCCTGTGCTACCTGTGACTTGAAGGCTAGGTCGGTGGGAGGGCAGAGAGGAGCAGCCACAAACCTCACCTGGACACAGATGCCCAGGTGAAGTGTAGACAAGGGTCAGGGAGAAAGCAGCAACTCGGAAGAGGGGAGGGTGATTGTCTCCAGGATGGACTCCAGGAGTGGGTGGCACAGGAGTCTGAGAGCCAATGGATGGGGCAGGTGCTCCAGGTGTCCCAGCCACGGCCTAGTGTCCCTTCCCACTTCCAGCCTGTGGTGGCTCTCAGCAGTTGGGCTGCCCAGCGCTGGCACCGACAGGCAAGTTGGAACGTGTATAGGGTTGGTATAGAGAGAAAGGTGAGAAGCAGCCCCCTGCCACCAGGTTTGCTCAGGATTACACAGATTGAGGGAGAGCAAACATACATGGGGCCTCAATGTCCTGTCCCTGACCAGAGATGCCAAGCGGACAAACAGGCCCTTCCCTCCCCTCCAGGAACCCCGTTGTTGACTCGCTACCCGCGAGGTTTGCTGAGAGGCCTATGGCCTCCTTCCTCCATGGTTCTGTGCTGAGAAAGGCACCTGGTACCAAAGCCAACTGGATCCCCACACCCAGGCTGCACTCATACCACCTAGCCACAAGGTCCTGTGGTGACTGTGTTATGGAGCCCCAACCCAGCCAAAGGACACACCCCATGCAGGTCTGGGCACTGGGGAAAGGGACTCATAGTCTGTCCTGCACAACAGGTGTCTTGTAGGAAACATGGGCCCAGAAAACCCCTCTGCTATCATGTTCAGATGCTTCCTGTCCAGGGGCGCTCTCGTGTCTCGTGGCAGGAATATAGCCAGCATTCGGAAAGGAACAAGGAGGAAGTGCATTTTCCATGCTCCTGGGAGACCCAGGGTCAGAGTTGTCTGAGACCTTCTGAGTTGTCACCAACATCATCAGAAGAAAGCCCAAAAGACACTCTGTAGATGTGAAGGGGTGACTTAGACACAAGGTCTCCTGCTCATTTGTCTCAGACTCCTGTGTATGGAGAGGGGCTGCTGGCCAAAGCCCACAGATGGGCTGTCTCAGAGCTACTGCCACATCCCTCCTTAAAGAGAGAGGTCAATACGTTACTGTCTAAGAGGAGGTGGAGGGAGTTCCCTCCTGCAGGGACAAGCCTGTCCAGATGAGCCTGAGCGTGGACATCCGTACACCGGGAACCTGCGGGTATGACTAGACAACCCCCCCACATGCAAACAGTGAGCAATGGCTCTGAGCTCTCTACAAGCAGAATTTGCAACCCAATCCAATCATCCCTGCAGAGACCGTTTGGGAGGGGTGGATACAGTCTCAGCACAGCTGTTTAACATCCAGTTCTCAGACAGCTGCCAGGGACTTCCTAAACCAACACGGCCACCTTAACACTCAGAACAAGGGCTCAAAGCAGACTCCAAGTGCGTGGTTTCGGGGGGGGGGGGCTTCTTCCCAGTGCCTGCAGGGTTCACAACAGGAAAGAGAGTCTCCGAGATGCTCATTTGTGGAATCCCGAGGCGCAGGAGTTGCCTGCTGAAGATGAGGCTGGCCTCAGACTATGGAAGCTTGTCTGGCAGTGGGCCAGTAGGAAACTGATCTTCCTCTATTTCACAGAGGAAACCCAGACCTGGCTTCATGCTGAGCAAGGCTCTGTGGGGAGGAGGCTGCCCCCTATCCTGATAGAGCTGGCTGGGGTGCAGGAAGAAACCCAAGTCCAGAGATGGCAGAAATATCTGAATCCCTTGGGCTGTGTTTCAGTATGTGAGGTAAGGTGTCCCTCTTACCTGGGAAATGTCAGAGGGGCGGGCTCCTCTGGGTGGAAGACAGAGAATGGAACCAGAGTGTGAGTCGTGTGAGGCTGTCCTAGCAGGTGTCCCTAGATGCTTCTGTCCCCCTCAGTGTCCCCTGCTCAGGCTAGGAGATTGTGTGCTCTTAATGGGGGAAATGGGCTGGGACACTACAGAAGGATTATTTTCAGGTGAGTCTGAGCTAGGCACGGGCCTGGGGACCTATTGATGGTGACATGGTTGCTTGCTGGCTGCTAACTTGCAGTGTCACCGGGCCACAAGCTGTTGCCTTGAAGGAAGATGAGTTTCCACTTGGCTGTGTCGGTTGTGATCTGACTTGAAGATGTTTGCATGCCTATACTCTACCTGACATCCCCATCAGGCCCCAGAAATCCATCACTCAGCAATGGGGACCTCAGGGGTAAACCTAAGCACTACCTATTGGGTGGGTTTGAGAATCTGAATTAGCCTCTTCAGGGTTGGGGTAGGGTAACCATGGAAGCTTGTGGTCGAACATGTCTGCCCAAGGGTGCACTCCTGATCATCGTATCTTGGGACTTGTAGACAGCAGCACTTGGTGCTTGCCTGTGAACGCACTATGGAGTCTCTCCTCACTTCTGGGCGTAGACACAGCCTCGAGTTCCAACCTGTCTTTTTTTTTTTTAACTTATTTTATTAGATATTTTCTTCATTTACATTTTAAATGCTATCCTGAAAGTCCCCTATACACTCCCCCCACCCTGCTCCCCTACCCACCCACTCCCACTTCTTGGCCCTGGCCTTCCCCTGTACTGGGGCATATAAAGTTTGCAAGACCCAGGGGCCTTTCTTCCCAATGATGGTCAACTAGGCCATCTTCTGCTACATATGCAGCTAGAGACACGAGCTCAGGGGGTACTGGTTAGTTCATATTGTTGTTCCACCTATAAGGTTGCAGACCCCTTCGGTTCCTTGGGTAATTTCTCTAGCTCCTCCATTGGGGTCTCTGTGTTCCATCCAATAGATGACTGTGGGCATCCACTTCTATATTTGCCAGGCATTGACATAGCCTCACAGAGATAGCTATATCAGTGTCCCTTCAGCAAGATCTTGCTGGCATATGCAATAGTGTCTGCGTTTGGTGGCTGATTATGGGATGGACCCCAGGGTGGGGGAGTCTCTGTACCAACCTGTCTTAACCTTTGGAAGACCACAGGTCAACTAGAGTTAGGCCATGGGACTTGAAGAGGTCTCTCACTCCTGACCCTCGATGGACCACACTTCCCTCCCAGCTTTGGGCTGCTCCCTCTTACCCATAGAGACCCCTGGACAAGGGTTCCCCCCCCCTTGCCTTCCCAGGACAGTTACAGGGAACTGCACCTGTGCTCTGGCCTCAGACCAAGCAGATGCCCCACTGTGGGTGAGAGCAAGGTGCTACCTGGGTGCTAGGGGAGGGGGCAGGAGGAGCCTACCTGGCCTTCTGTCCATCCTGCTCCCTACTTTGGAAGCACCTAAAACGTGGAGGGTGGAACTCCACCCTGTGCCTCCTACAAAGAAAGCTCTTAAAGTTAGTCCTTCTTAAGACCTCTTCCCACCAGAGCAGTGGGGGCGGGGGGGGCTTGTTCAGTTGTCTCATCAATAAAAGGTTTTCTTGCCCCCTTCCATGGAAAGTCCAGGTGTGGGGTCAAGAGGCTACCCCTGTGGTCAGGGTGGAGACTACCACCAAGATGTGTGTAGGCTCCTGTCCAGCTCTTTGGCTCTTTCCAGAAACAATGCATTGCACAATCTGGCTGACCCTGCAGTGGGGAGGGTGTGCAGGTAAGGAAGGTAACCGTCCCCACCCTGGAGCATGAGATCCGGTTGCTTCCTGCCAGCACACCTGCCATGGTTCTAGGCAGAAGTGACGAGGAGGGAGGACCCAAGTCTCTGGGTACTCCAGGGGATTAGTGACCACTGCACCACCCCACTGAGAGGAAGAGGCGGCTTTCTGGGATACCTGATCCTCTCCAGGGGCAATGACCCTGATTAGGGACTGGCAGCCACTGGTCAGTGGGGTAAGCGGGCAGCAGAGTAGGACCGGCAGAGGCAGCCAGCCTCAGGGGTCACAGGATATGCTTCTTGCCTGCACGAATGGTCACAGTGTCTCAACCAGGAAGTGTCCCTCTCAACACTGGTCATTGGCAGTAAACAGCTCCAGCAAGCGGGGCAGCTGTAGGGCTAGGGGGAGTGTCTGGAACCCTTAATATTATGCCGATAGGACTTGTCTGCCTGAAACCCAATACCAGGCAGATTGTGAGGCCTGCCACTGGGCCAAAACCCTTTGTGAATTGGGGCCTGATAGGGACTAGAGATGTCTCTGGTTTCCTAAACTTGGAGACTACATTCAGGCAGGATGGACCTGAAGGTATCTTGGCAATCAGACCAGGCCTTGACTGGCAGGGCTGGCAGACAGGTAGAAGGACTGTAGTTCTCCAGCTGAGCCCAGAGCTTGCCTGTCCAGTGGGCATGCCTGGGCAGAACTGGAGGGCTGTTCTTACATATTCCCTTAGACTCTGGGACACTCCTGTCCCCTCTATGGTTTCAGCCCTGCTTCATGCTGTCCTCAAGGGACAATCTACCCAAGGATAAGAGCCCAGAACACTACAGAGGTGCAGAGCTGGGCTTGCTCCTCCACCTTATGGTGGCTTTGAGGAACACAACTGAACACCAGAAAGCTGGTTTGCCAATTGTCCGTGAAGGGTTGCAGGCTCCTGGTGTCCCAGACTAGACCCAGCTGAGCCTGGTTCTTATATCTGAGGCAGCCTGACACAGAAGCACTGGATACCGAATCCCTGGAGGCTGAGCTTGGACACATGAGTCCGGGCTCCTGTGTGCACCATGCTTGCTACCAACGTGCTGCCTTGCTGGGTGAGATAGAGACTTACGTGAGAACTGTGTCTCTCCCCTCATCTGACCACACCGCACTCTACCCACTCCACGCGTGTCCAGTGACCACAGGTCTGAAGTCCCCCCCCCACCCCGAGCCCCAGGATGCCCCCAGGGGTCCAACAAGGTCTAACTGTTTCTCTCCTGTCCTGTCAAGTTATAGCTCCAGCTTCCTAGCAAATGTCTAAGTCCGAAAGGCTGACATTTCAGCCTCTGCTGCTAATGTCTGCTCTAGGAATATTCACCCTGCTGCCCTCCATGCATCTGCTCTTGATGAGGTCTGGAGCCGCTGAGCATTGGAGGATGGAATGGGCATGATCCTGTCCTGCCCATGGGCTACCAAGCCTCCACTTCAGGCCTCTCTGTTCTGTGGGAGATCCAAACTTGCTTGGCTCAGCCGGGTCACCACTAGGTCCCTCTCATCCATTCATGCATTGATAAACTTAGCCATTCACCCACTCATTTAATCAACCACTTGGCCACCCATGCCTTCTTCTACTCGCACATGTATCCACTCATTCATTCATTCATTCATTCATTCATTCATTCATCCATCCATCCATCCACTGGCTCACACACTCATTCATCTGTTCATTCATTCACTAATTCACCCACTCATTCATTCATTCACTAATTCACTCACATGCCCACTCAGCCACTCGCTTCCCTATTTATTCACTCATTTTCCCACTCATTCTGTCACTTACTCATTCACTAATTCACTCACTCATTCATTCTTTCCCTCATTGTCCCCTCCTAGGATGCTTCTGACTCTGAACATTATCCAGGCTCTCCTTAGCTTCTGTGTAGTGACTGTCACTTATGGGGAAATATTCTCTCTAGGAAATAGAGGCACAGGACTCCCCAGTGGCCTTCACTGGGCTTCCAGGCCCCTAGTGAATAGCCTGATGTATAAGCTTCCTGGAGTGCAGGCCAGTCCTTGTTCAGTTCCTATGTCTATAGACATGTTTGTTTGTTTGTTTGTTTTAAGAAAACAAAACACACAGAGAGAGAATCCATAAATGCTCTTGAGTATATTTATAAAACATATTGGTCATTTCCTCAGGTTGGGGTGGGGGGGTCATAGGTGCAGGGCTGAGGTGAAAGTGAGGCCAAGCAGATGATACCTGCATCCAAGTGACTGTCATTCATGGAACCCTTGGGTGATCATGAAGTTCTTTCAAAAGGAGACTGGGACCACCATGTCGCCACCTAATCAGTGGAGAGGGGCCTCTCCTACCTCCAAGACCATCTGGGGTCGATGTCCCTCTTGAAGAGGAAGTGGCAGGTAGGTGGAATTCAAGCCACTTGCTGGCCTCAGGAGGACTTCTTGACTGGGACAGCAGCGGTACTCAGTTTACTGGAAAGGCCCAAGCATGTCCTTGCTGACCCTGAATGTCGACTGCTGACCATGTTCCTCACTTTCCTTGGACTTGAACTCTTGTTCTGAGGACTCTGCGTGGCTTGTGTCCCCTAGGGCATGGCACTGCTGGCCCAAGCAGCCACACTTCTCAACCTGTGTGTAGCTGAAGGTCCGACTGGAGCCGTCATCGCAGCGCAGAGTCACACTCCTCTGCGAGGTTTGCAGCTCCTGGCAACACTCACATGTGTGCTCTACCTTGTTGGCTTCCAGGGAGTACCTGTGGGTAGATCTGCTCAGCACCCAGCCTTGTTGGGAGCTGCCTGAGCCTGCCACAGGTTCTGTGTCCAGCTGGCTCGGTGCCAAGCTCCTGAGGTCCTTGTCACCCTTGTTCAAGACCCTATCAGCTCATTTGCCAATTGCCCTGGGGCAACTGTTTCTGCTACCACTGCCCTTGGCCACCAGGTGTCCTAAGTCTACAGTTGGATGCCCAGCAGGTCCCTGCTGAGTACCTTGGAAGTGGTACTTCCACAAACAGACACCGATTTAAAAGTAGTCAGTCCAGCCCAAGGAGCTTGGAACCCTGTGGAAGCTATCTTGGAATTCATGAGTTATCATAACAGTCTAGAAGAAGGTTCCTCTTTCTCACCCTCCTGGTTCTGCCCATCTGCCCTGCACCACACACCCCACCCCACCCCACCCCTGCCACCAACTCCGTCTCTGATTACTCCCTGGGCTCCCTGGGGCCCATACATACATGGAGGTGCTGTCCCCGCAGTTGCCTTGGCAGTAGGAGATGCTCACTGGGCCCTCAGAGCTGCAGTTTTGCTGGCGAATGATCTGCTGTCTTTGGCGCACCGTACATTCTGGGAGGACAGGAAAGGAGGCAGAAGGTAATTGCCTGTTCAATAAATTCCTGGGTGCCCCAGGTTGGGATCAACTCCTTCCTTGTCAGATCCCCACTTACTCTGCTGGGGTGAGGGACAGTCATAGCAGCATCCGTCTTCTCTCAGCCGAGCCTGGCCCTGTGCCAACAATGGGCCATTGTGAATGTCAGGGGCAATGAGGCATTAAGACATGGAGGAATGAGACGTGAGGCCAAAGGCAAACAAGAGTAGGAAGCCCTTCCACTGGTGAGGAATGCCTGCTGGTCATGCAGCCCTCCCCATCATCCCCAGGGGCGCTGCCCCCTTGGCTGGAGTGGGGAAACCTAAACTTACCTGTGGACAGTTGATCTTGGGGCACTCTGTCTTCATTGTCACGACCACGAGTACATCTTGGAATTTCTCACACTTATGAGTCACACACGGGTTCCCAGGTTCTGCCCACGACTCACCAGGCTGCAATGAGGCCCAGGCTGCATAATGAGTGCCTATCCTCTGTCTCCTTACAGCCTATTAGCTTCCAGGGAGACACTGGCACAGGCCAGGCATATGACTATGAGAGATGGCTTCCCAAGAGCCCCCCCCCAAGGTTCTAGGACCCTTTCGACTCAGCCTGGAATCCCCAGGACCCTTGCCTGATCACCCCTGAGCCTCCAGGATTTAGGCCACTCAGGATCTAGTGCCCCCAGGGCCCTGATGGTTCTGTTCACAGATGCTGTCCATTTCATGTTCTCTATACCTAAGCCGGGGACTTTGAGTAGTTTGGTGGGTGTTGTGACTTTGCTCCAGCCTGTGTGGAACCTTTACAGAGCCTGCGGTCTGCTATTCTCAGCATCAGTCTCTCTTTCTGAGGTCACACTAGCATGGTCCCAGCTACTCACCTGGTAGAAGTAGGTAGAGCTGCTGCTGTTTTTAAAGGGGCAGGTCTTCGGTATACACTTGCCACAGCACTGCCCTGGCACTGGCTGGTACTCATAGCCCTGCAGGGAGAATGGTGTGCTGCCTGAGTTCAGGCCATTGGCACAGGCTGACAGGAGCAGAAATATGGCCAGTGCTCACCTTAGGACACTGGGTGTTACAGAGCTCGGTCTCACAGTTGACCCTAAAGACATCGGAAAGGGGATTGCTGGAAACCTCACACAGGCATCTCTCACATAGGCTGGAGGAGACCACGTCACCAGGCTGGAAAGAGTCCCGGCTGGGCATTAGTGGGCTCAGGCTCGAAAGAGACCTTACCTATACTCTGGCCGGTTGCCCTAGCTGCCACCAGTTGCCCTGGCTGCCACCAGACTGACCCATTCCCTTGGTGTTACTTTATTGCGAAGAGACCATGATTCAGGTGCTGTCATAGGGCAGAACCTATAACTCTGTCTCTATGTCAGGGGACCCAGGACACCACATACTTGGGTAATGGCATAGAAAAGTCGAGCTGGGATACTGAGGTGCTGGCATGCCCGGTATGATTTCAGGGAGCAGAGAGCTTCTAGAATCCTGATGATCCCAGACACCAGCTATTGGCAGCTTCAAGGGTACTGGGGCCAACTTTAACTGCACTGCTCTGAACTATGCCTACAGAGGCTTGGGTCATTGGTCTGGGAAGGTTCTAGAGAGGCTCGAGAGCTCCTTGGCTTCTCAGACGTCCACCTGAGCTCCAAAGGGCTGCTGGGGAACCCCAAGTGAGAACTCAGTCCCTGTAGGCTCTAAGGCCTGAACACCAGTGATTCCTACCTGGTAGAGAGTCCCGTTGACTTCACAGCCCTTCTGACCTGTGCAAAAGACATACAGGCTGTAGCCTGGCCCTTGCAGAGCACAGCCTGGCTTCTGCACCAGTAAGTTCTGCCGCTAGATACTGGACCACATCAGGCTTCCTTCCCACCAAGGGCAACCACCCATCTCCAACCATCCATAGCTTCATCATTCCCAGGGAAATTCCAGACCCCAGTGTGGCTGGGTGCAAGGGCTAGGGGCGCTTACTGCTGCAATTCTGGCTCGGGCAGCAAGCTCCCTCCTCATATGTGACTATCAGGCTAGAATTCTTCGGGCAGTGCAGAGGCGGAGGGCAGTGGCTGGAGTTGCAGACTGTGGGTAGAGAGAGCTGTCAGGGGCTGGGTTTCCTCTATATATGCTTCTCTTCTGCTCTAAGTGCCCATGCCCCCCACCACCACCACAGAATGCCATGGTAGCCCAGAACCCCAGGATCAGGCTCTTCAGGCTGAGCAGAGGAGTCACCACCACACAGACTTAAAGCACACCTGCTCGGAGATTGTCAGATCTGGGCACAGGTCCCTCGGGCAATGTGCAGAGGCTGGGAGGGCATGGCTTCTCCTCCCTGACCCCTGAGACCATGTATGCAGAGCTGACTGCTGACTTGGTGCACCTCAAGACAGTCCTACCCACAGGTATGGGGACAGTAGCAAAGGCTCACCACAGCTGAACTGGGGACAACACTGGCCAGCCTCCAGGGCTACAGGCACCGGCACAAAGCCAGGCTCTGGACAAGTGGGCTGAGGACAGGCCTTCCTTCGGCAGGTCAGCGTGGCTTCCTTACAGATGCAGTCCTGGCAGTCGATGCTAATGGTGTGACCCGGCTGTGGGGGAATGATATATGAATCTGACCTGCACGTGAGCTGCTCAACCCTGGGGCAGCTGTAGCCAAGGCTCACGTTCAGGTCCCACTTGTACTGAGGTGCTGTGCAGCAAGCCTGGGTAGAGAGCTTCAGAAGTGCAAGGCCTGAGGCACTACAGGCCAAGCATGGAGGCCAGGGGCTGAGTCGGGAAAGGGGCTTCGTTTAGTTAGCAACCCTTCCCTATAACTCATCACATATCTCTTCAGGGAATGAGTTCCAGAAAAGAACAGGGCTGACCAGTCCTCATGAGACTCCAGCAGCTCCAGAACACAGGCAAGGCAGGCACCAGGGAAGAAGGCCTTCCTGGATCCTGTTGGGGACACCAGACTCTCCCTGCCTTCATCTGGTCTTTGACACAATAAGGAAGCCCCCCTCAACCCCAGCCCTACACTGCCTTTGTTTTTAGAAACCCCCAGCCTCAGGCTCTGGTCCCCAGAGACCATCACCATTTATACCTACCTCCACGGGTTCCCCATGAGGCCCCAGACACCCTGTAGAGAGAAGTTGTTATTTTAGGTGGCCACAGGGATCGAGCAAGAATAGAGCCCATTGGTCACCATAGTGGGACCTGGGATCAAGTCACATCCTGCCCCTCCAAACCCACACTCCATGCCCTTGGTGACGTACATTGGCAGGAAGGTACACAGATTGAGTCATTGGTACTGAAAGGTGTCGTGCTGTCTGGACAGAAGCAGCCTTCTGTCTTGGGACCAGCCTCTTGAAGGATCCTGTGAAAAACAGAGAATTGGTGGGTCCTTCACCCCCAGGTAAGAAAGAGTCCAGCCTCAGAGAGCCAAATGGCAGAATTGGGTACCCAGGGTTTGTCAGCCCTGCGAGCACAGTGCTGACACTTACAGGCTTGGGCTGATGCCATCATCCCTGTAGCAGTAGTGAGGGTTGGATGGGCCACAAGGCTGGTATACTTGGTTATCAGGGCACGTGAATGCTGCATGGAGAGAGAGCCACACCTGAGAAACCATCTCAAGGCCCCACTTCTGGGCTTCTCCAAGCCCCAGCCATTGCTGAGTACTGACACCCGCTCAGAAGCCTTCAGTGGTTTCCTCTAGGCCAGTGGTTCTCAACCTTCCTAACAATATGGCCTTTAACACAGTTCCTCATGTTGTGGTGACCCACAACCATAAAATAATTCCACTGCTACTTCATAACTGGACTTTTGCTACTCTTTTGGATCATAATGTAAATATCTAATATACAGGATATCTGATATGTGACCCCTTGACCCACAGGTTGAGTACAACTTGTCTAGATCCTTAGCTCTATTATTTGTCCAAGACAGACAACACCCCAAGCCCTAAGTCCAAAGACACCTTAACTTGACAAACACCCTTTCTCACAACAAGCCCAAAACTTGGAGCCTTTCCCTCCAGGGAAGACTGGTCCTGAGTCTGAGTGTTCTTTCCTTACCCAGGCCATCTGCCCAGTGCCCCTAAATGCTCACGACAGAGGACAGGAAGGTGAGCTGGCTGGGCACTCACAACAGGTGTTGTTGGTTTGGCTTCTCCAGGGGATGCACACGCCTTGGGCTGCACAGAGTGATGCATAGAGCTCTAGGCCTGAGCATACGACCTCCAGGTCCAGCATGTGGCAGTAGTCAAATAAGCAGCCTTCATAGAACTGCATCGGGGGAATGATGTCATGGCAGAGCTTGAAGGTGCTGTGGGTGGGCAGAGACAACCGTGGTGGTATGTACATCCATTCTAGTCAACTTGCCACCCAGAGGGTGGCTTCCAGATCTGTGATATCCCCTTAGAGGCGAGGTCCTGGGCAATGACTCAGCACCTATGAGGCTGTCTCCCAAGGGCATCCCACCTCCGTGTGTGTACCAGAAAAGGTATCAGCCAGAGCATTGCTTCCAGCAATGCCTCTCTTCCCAGGCTCTCTCATTCTGAACCCCTGGGTTTGCCCAGGTGCAGGCAGTGACTGATGCCCATACCACTGAAAGGAACTGGTGGAGGACTTCAGAGATTAGCCAACCCAGCCACAGCCAGCCCTACAATAGCATTCCAGCAACAACTGTCTGACGCGATCCATAGAGACAGTGCCCAGAGCCTGGAACAAGGCAGGTCTCATTTTCTTAGGAGCCTTTTAAGGACCCAGTAGCTTTGGGCAGATAGGACCAGGAAGGCTACCTCACTTCCTGGAGTCTTACTTGCTTAGGATGACATCACAGAGTGGCGATGGTGGGCATGGAATAGGTGAAGGCCTGGGTACCACTGAAGTTGGAGTTGGTGGAGGCCCTTGGCAGGAAGGCTGGTTGGGCACCTTCCAGTGGAGAGACATCTCAGAACAAGAGGAGGCTATGGAACCCCCAGGCAGGCGGCACTCATCCTTTTTGTCATTGGTGCAAGTGCCTGCAGATGAGACAAAGTTCAGACCTGTGCCCAGTAGACTCCTGTTGGGAAGCAGAACTGGCATCTTGTCTTGCTTCTTTTCCTGTGCATCTGGCTTTCCCAGAAGTCAGTTTGGTTCCCAGTGTACAGGGAAGCCACCAGGGAACAACAGACGTGAACCACAATTGTGCAGTCTGAAATCTCTCTAGGCCCATGGGGAGGCTGCCTTCAACACCCGAACAATATCCAGGATGGAGCTTACCGCACTGGCCCTCTGTGTTGTTGGCAAACAAGTTGAAAGGAACCTCGATGGAGAAGATGAGACCTGAAAACATGACCTGAACACCAATCTCGTGGATGGTAACATACATCTTGATACCCACACGGGAGGTGACAATGCCATTCTGCTGGAAGCCAGGACTGACTACTTTGTTGTTGAAGATGATCTGGATACAGACAGCAGGAGGAAGATTAGGATTAGGGTCCCTATCCCAAACCAAGCCTGCCACAACCCCTCTACACACAAGGGCATGTCCACCTGGTTGGTCATGACCCCGCTAACTGGCCTGCGGGTCAGCACCACACGGTCCTGGTGGTACTCCACAATGATGGACTGAGGGCAGGAAACGCTGTCTCCCACGTCACAGTAGTAGTTGTCAATGAGTACACGGAAGTATCCAAACACGGGCACGATCTGCTGCACCAGCACGTATGTGCAGTTATCCAGGAAAGTGTAGTAGGCGCCATCAAATGTGATGTAGTGGGGATCACCCCACCCGCTGCAAACACCTGTGGGCGCCGGGTAGCTTTTAGCAGGGCCTCTATACCACCTGTGGAGTGGCTCTCATCCAGCTGGTCCAACCCCTCCCTGTTGCCTCCAAATCAGAATCTTCTGAAACTATTGTACCCTTCTGACACACATGGGCGGTCCTTCAGACTCTGGCCTGGCAGATCCTTCATAAGCTGCTGAAATTCTAAGACCCAGAGGACCCTTCTCTTCTCCCACTGGGCTCCATGGCTCTGGGACTCCGTTCTCTCTACTTGGCATCCCTATCCTTGCCTTTACAATGGAAAGTCTTTCCTGATGCCCACCACATTTTCTCCTCCTCTCTCATGCTGCCCCCTGTTGAACCGTAATTCCACTCACACTGGCACTGGTAGTGCTGGCAGCAACCATCCTGGTCATCCACCTTCAGAGGTGGGTAGCCATTGGCACAAAATGGTTCCTTCAGCTCTGGGCACTGGCGTGGGCTCAAGGAAATGACATTGTTGCCCTCACAGGTGGCTTGGGAACAATTCGGCATGGGCCAGGTCTCTCCTTTCTGCAGAACAAAGCCAACTGTGGGTATGAGTGCTGGGCCATGGGACCACTCTTCAGTTCTCCCTCTGTTACCTTCACTCTCATTGGGGGAAGTTTTAAGCTCCAGCCCCAACACCTCACTACATGACAAGAACATCCATACCCGCAAAGCATAAACCAGCCCTCTAAAGCCATAAAAGAACCTAGCCCAAAGCTCACCCTGTGTCAACTAGTGATAACTGGTGGTCTTCACGAGGACTGAAGCTGAGGTCTAATTGCAAATACATCAAGGTGTCCACAGTGGCCACAAGTCTCCAGAAAGGATGGGAGATAGACTTACCAGTCTTGGAGGAAACACATTGCACCGATCCCACTCAGTGACAGGTGTCATGGTAGATGTAGATAGAGTTGGTACAGGGGGTGGCATGGTGGAGGGGCAGTCTTGACTAACCCTCTTGACCACCTGACAATCCTGGCTGCACATTGCATAGTAACAATGGCCATCAAGGTCTGTCTGGTTGTAGATAATGGATCCTGCAAGACCAAGAGGTATGTAGAAGTTAGGAAGGCCTTGGGAGAAAAGTCTGCTTCCAAGGCAGAAGGTTGCCAGCCTCAAACCTTTCTACTTAATGAAAGGATAAGACTAGAAATGTTTGAAGGCTATTGTGGCACCATCTGCCAAAACTAAGGATGTTCACAGAAGAAAATGAGGAACCAGGGCACCTTAGAATTCTGCATAAAAATATCTCACTTACCCAAGGGGTATAACTGCCCTGACACGCTGCAGAAGCAGGGGGTGGTAGAGTGAACCCTATGGCTGGTCGACAAGGACGGGGACACAGATGACAGTGACACAACTGCAGATGAGGGCTTATGGGAAATTGTCACAGGAGAAGTCTGATCAGTCCTGGGGCAGTCTTCAGGAACGTGACAGCACAGNAGTCGCACCTCATAGTTGAGGCACATCCCAGANTCGCCCCTCTGGTCCCTGTTGTTGCACACCAGGCCCACACTGGGGTCACACTGCACCACCTGACCCAGATCCTCCAGCTCTCTCTCAGGGTAGTTCTTAGCCCTGCATTGCAACTGTGTGATCTCCTCTGGCCGGTGACAGAGTCTCTCTCCGCTCCTCTTGATGTTGCTGTAGGTTTCTAGGTCCCCACCATGTGGCCCGGGCACTGGGAAGTCAGTGTCAAACCACTTGGTCCAGTTACACTGTGGCTGGCAGTGGGTGGTCACTGGTTGAGTGGTTGTGTGTGAACTACCTGAGGTCCAGGTCTTTGTGTCTGTGGTTGCTGAGTGACTCCTGGTGTCCTTTGTGGGAGAGGAATACATGTGCGTGGTCCAGGTGGTCTCCGTTTTTGTGCTGACTCCATGTGAGGCGGGGGGCGTGGTGACTGAAGCTGTGGTACAGTTGTTTACTACTGTGCAACACTCAATCCGGATCTCATAGTTGTAGCACATGGGTGGCAGCTGGTTCTTGTTCAAACAGATCAAACCCTCCTCTCGGTTGCAGGTCACATCCTGCCCCAGCTCCTCCAGTGGTGTGTTGGGAAAGAACTGAGCTCTGCACTCAACATTTCGTGGCTTCTCACAGAACTGGTATCCTTTGGATCTCAGGTTCGCAAAGGTGTCAAAATCTCCACTGTTTCTGCCAGACCCAGGGTAGCTGCCATCTATCCAACTGGTCCAATTGCAAAGCTCCTGTTTGCACTCATGAGTTGTCTCAGAGGAAGGCATGGTGGACCCTGAGGTTGAGATGGACACAGATGATGTGGCTGGAGTTGGCTCTGGTGTTGGGGTAGTGATGGGCAGAGTTGTTTTAATAGTGGTAGAACTGACTGGGGCAGGTGTAGATGGAGCTGGAGTTGGTGAAGAAGGGACTGAGGAAGAGGGAGATGGCCCTGGGGTATGCGTAGAAGGACCTGAGGTAAGTGTGCTGCTGTGTGGCTGCTCAGTGGAGGTGACTCGAACTGAGGAGGTTGTGTCACCCAAGTTAGTCGTCCTGGAAGATATCAGATGGGTCGTCTGGGTAGGACCACTGAAGGTTGGACAGCTGACAGGGGCACAGCACTGGACTTTGATCTGGTAGTTGTCACAGAGCCCTGACAGCTGATCACTGTTGTAACAGATCAGCCCTACAGTTGTGCTACACTCCAGGTGCTGCTGCAGGTCGGGAAGAGGCACCCCGGGGCTAGCCTCAGCACGGCACTCCACTGCTTTTGGCACTGGGCAGATCTGGTAGCCATGGGCACGGAGGTTCTCCAGAGTGTCAAAGTCACCACTGTCGATGCCACGTCCGGGACGGCTGACATCCATCCAGGGAGTCCATAGGCACTCCTCCCGGCAGCCTGATGTGGTTATGGCGGAGGCCGAAGTAGACATGGTCATAGGGGCTGTGACAGAGGTCTTCACAGACAATATGCTGCTGGTTGTCGATGCAGCCTTGCTTGGGGACCCTGGGTACACTACATTCGGGGTAGGGCTGGAATGTGTGCTGGAGGGTCGCATGGAGGTCATGACTGTGGACAAAAGTAACAGGAATGAGCATTGGGGCCTTGGGGCTGCCCGCCTGGTCCCTAGTCACAGCCTCTCTCCTCAGCTGCCTCGTGGGTCTCACCACCCTGGTCATACCACCTTTGAAAACTGAACATTATAGCCATGTCAGTCAGCCTATCTTCCCAGTGCCTTTCAGGGGGCAGAGATGGTCCACGAACAGACAAATTAATCTCTAAAGGGAATGTACTCTCTGAGCCATGCCCTGAGAGGAATCTACATGCTTAAACCCCCCAAAAACTAGTTTGGGGTAACTTCACAAATCCCCAGAAGGGTGAGGCCTCAGAGATACCTAGTGATCCATGCAGTGTAAAGCAAGCAGGCAGCTATGAATTCTGGGAGAATCTCATATTCATCCAAGGCTGGCCTAGGACCACTTGTTCTCGGAGTTTCTGAGCTAAGGCCTATTAGGCTGGAACCCCTGCTTGCCCTGCACAGGCTGGGAAACCCCCATCTGCCCTCCTTCCCCCGACCCCACCCACACAGAGAAAACTCCCCCACCCCCTTGGAAAAAACTCCGGGCTAACACGTCATCACTTCCCGCCTCTAAGTGCCCACCCAAGAGTGCCCGCCCAGGGGCTCAGTCTCTGACCATGTCTGGGCACCATCCCAGCTCCTAGCTGGCATGTCATCACTCCTCACCTAAGCTCTATGAAATCCCCTTGCCCGGATGCCAGTGTGGCTTCACTGACTCACTGAACCCACCTGAGAGCTGCCTCCTAATAAATCTGCCTTTATATACGTTTAATCTGGTCTAATCTGGCCTGTGTCTGTGTCACTGAGAGAGAGAGAAAGCCTTTCAAGGCCCACACTCCCTTGAGGCCACTTCCAGTAGCTACAGAAAGCAGTACTATGGGTACCGGGACTGCCAGAATGGGTCAGTGGTCAGTGAGATTGATCCCTTTCTGCTGTGGAACAAAGCAAGGTATTCCTGTCCCTCCCAGCTCTTGAGCTGCATGGACAGCCACTAATATCTGGAGATATCCATTAACCTAACATTCAGCAAGAGAGGCAGTACCAATCCCCACAGAGAGGGACGCCCCTGGGAAACCTAGCATTTTCTGCCACCAGTCACATCTGCCTTACCGGGCGGTGTGGAGAAGGAGAAAGTGGTGGGGGGTGTGGAGGTGGTGGAATTGCAGGTGTCAACGCTCCTCTCGATGGTACCATTAGCCCTGCAGTGTGCAGAGATGCAGCCTCCTATGCCATCTGTTGTGTGGTAGATGATGTCCCCGGGACGGAACTGTTGCCCGTTGTAGGTACAGACACAGGCTGTGGGGAATAGATGTTTAGTCTGTCAGGGTGTGCTAAAGCTCTGGCAACGAATGCCCCACCCGCCCACGCACCACCCCATCTCCAGCTCAGAGAGAGCCGCAGCAGCTCACCACCAACATCGTAGGTACAGTGCACACCACTCTCCGCGCAAATGCTGTCAAGAGAAGCAAGATGTGGAACTGAGCACACGGGAACTGGAGCTGTCGGCAGAATCTGCTGTGCTTAGTGTTAGTGATGAAACGACCCTGTCACAGCCCAAGCTGGAGGCTGAGGTCCCGCCCAGGTCACACTCTCTCAAGCATTGCCCCCTGCCAATAACTAATGGAGGCAATGTGGACTTTGATGGACATTGTCCCCTCATCTCTGGCCTGAGGACACATCATATTCACACACAGTTGGATCTTAGGCCAAGGGTGTCCTCCCTCCCAGATGAGCCTTAGGCCAAAGGCATCTTTCTTCTCACCTGAGCCCCATGCTGAGGATTCCCTCCCCTCATTTAAAACCCCCAGGCCAAGGGTGTCCTCCCTCCCAGCTCAGCCTCAAGCCAAGGGTGCTCTCCCTCCCAGCTCAGCCTAAGGCAACAGCGTTCTCCCTCCTAGCTGAGGCTCGGGCCACTTGGGTTCTGGCAAGTGTGCATACGTGGGGCCCACAGTGCTGATGATGTCACCCTTTCCCCTCAGCTCAACCTTGGACAGAGGGTACTTCTAGGCCCCGGGCTGGTGCTATAAATAAGGTTAGTTCCAATTTCCCCACAGTGTTTCAGGTCATCTTTTACTCTGGCCGAGCGACTCACCAGGAATCACAGTTTTTGTCTGAAGGTACTGATGCACCCGGCCGGTACAACTTTCCATTGACGCGGCAGGGACTTGGCGGTGGTTTAAGAAAGGTACAGTTGGATACACACTGCATTGTGCCCTCATCAAAGATGGGGGCTGTTGGTGGGCACTTGGGATAGCATCCTGTGGACCAAGAGACCTGCATTCCAGACAGAGTCTTCCCAGAGTCCTCTCATCCCATGGCCCAGGTCTGTCTGCTGGGACCAGCCTCATCCACAACATGATTAAAACCATAAAGGCTCCTAGTGGGACCAGGAAGAATAAAAAGACCCCAGGCCTCCAACCCCAGGATAGACCCCAGGCCTTAGATCCCAAGATAGTACCCAGTTCTGATCCTAAGAACCCAACAGATCCTGCCCCTCCCAGTTCAGCCTTCAGTCTACCTTCCAGACCACGGAGGTCTTGTAGGCACTGTCCAGTAGGGTTCTGGCAGGTACTCATGCAGGGGGCACCACACGGCTGGTAGTGCCACTCACACTGACCCTCTGGGTTGTAGTAGTCACAGAACAGTGCTGGAAAATGGAGAGAGTTACTGGGATAAGCCTGCGCCTAGGGTCTGCTAAACCATTTCCCACTCCACCCAGAGAAAGGATAACTCAGATGAAGGTTTCTGCCTAATGGGAGTGCCAGAGCAGAAACCATCAAATGGGGCTCTCCAGGTACAGCAGCCACCCTCAGCCACACCACGCCCTCGGGGCTTCACATGGACTGTGCTTAAAAAGGAGTACTGACGCCTCCAGTGCAGAAGGTTTTCTGAGGTCAGGCTTCCTCCTCTAGCTGCTCACCCTCATTTCTGCTTCTCTTTCTTCAGGAAACTATTAGCCCTTCAATGCATACAGAGCTGGTCTCGCCTACCTGGAACCCTAGTCTACAGCAGATATCATAACCCAGCCCTAGCAGTTCCAAGCCCTTAGAGCTGCTCATATTAGAGCCACCTGTTGAGTGGTCACATTGTGCACTTGGATGTGCAGTACATACTTGTGTGCACACATGTGCATGCACAGTGGTGCCCTCCCTCCCGGCCCAGCCTCAAGCCAAGGGTGCCTTCCCTCCAAGCTGCAACAGTGTTCTCCCTCCTAGCTAAAGCTCAAGCCACTTGGGTTCTGGCAGGTGTGCATGCAGGGGGGCCCACAGGGCTGGTGTTGTCACTCTTTCCCCTCAGTGTGTGTGTGCTTGTGCGCACATGCACACCCACTGGCCAGAACCAAGTCAGGAGGAGCAGAGAAGGATGCCACCCACCTCACCACCAGCCCCACCCTTCAGCAACACAGACAAAGCCCCACTCACGGCAGATGTCTGGTGTCCTCCAGGACACACACACTCCCACCTCATGGCAGGCCTGGGCATAGGCGGCCACAGTGGTGCAGAAACACTCGCAGTCACCCCCTGAGTCACAGGCACAGGCATCATTCACACAAGCTTCATAGTACTTGGCCGGCTCCACCTGAAAGGGACAAAAGCATCAGCGGACTCCTGCCTCCCCCATCTCTCAGTGCACATACAGGCCTAATCATTTGGACTAGTTTCTACTAGTGTCCATGGTGACAAATGTATGACTGTGAATATCCGGCCAGACCATCATCACATCTACAGGCTGTCCCTGATCACAGAGCTGCCTGAAGCTTCTTCAATCCATGTTCAGAGTCAACAACCACCAAACAATAGTGCATTCTAGTTCATGCATCAGGGTCCCTGAGCCCCAGACACCCTGCTCTTGGCTAATGGCATCTCCATCCTAGGTCCAGAGACCACCCCACCCCATTGCCGTACATGAGCATGGCAAGCGGAGAAAGTTGCGCTGTTGATGATGCTGCATTGCTTTTGGGCCCAGGACTTTCGGTAAGGGTTGGCTGTGCAGGGGTCCTTGGGCACCAGGACATCCGGGCAGGATGGAGACAACTTCCAGCTATTTCCAAACTCAAGCATGTCACTGACCACAGACTGGCTGCGTGTGGTGAAGTCATTGATGGCGTTGTCATCAAAGTTCCCACACAGGCCACAGACCCTGCCCTGTAGAGAAACACAGATATTAGAGGTGTAGGACAGAGCCCCCTCCTTTACCCTGATATCTTATCTGCTCTACTACCACCCAACTAGCAAGTGTGGGTTTGGAAGGCAACCCCTTTGGTGTCTAGTGGTAGTGCGTGGTACTTGTGCCCGTCTGTGTCTGTCCCCAGGCCAAGATCCCTGCCTGTGACTTACTAGGAGACCTATGAGTTCCCCATCTTGGCAGCTTAGGAAACTTCTAACCCCGTTTTCTCCATGAGGCTGCTTTGTCCTTTCCTCTATGTTGACTTTAGAACCAGTTCTCAGTCACTTTGTTGGGTGAGTGTGGGGCCGTGGCAGTCAGCTTAGAGCCTGTCTTGGAGAGCAGTCCAAAACACTACAGTGGCCTGGACAGTGAGCCCGTATTTGCCCCTGTTCTAACCCTGGTGCTTGTGACTGGTGCCTTCCTAGGAGCAGAATCTTTGAACATGAGCAACATGAGGCTCCACTAAGGCAGGGTGGGTTCTGGGTCCCCTTTCTAATGTCCTTATTAAAGAGAAAAAATATAGACACAACCACATACAAGAAAACCATGCAACAGCAGAGGTAGAGACTAATATAGTGAAGCCATGATCCAAGGATACCTGGAGCTCCAAAGGCTAAAGAAGCAGGAAAGAGCCTCCCGAGCCTTCAGAGGGGTTGCAGCCCGACTGATACATCACTTGGGCTTCCAGTGTCCAGATACAAAAGAGAACTGGCCACCCAGTTTGTGGTTGTTTGTTACAAACACCCTGCCCGATCCCCTGCATGCACAGCAGGGGGTTTCCTCACGTGCCTCTGTGTGTGTGTGTGTGTGTGTGTGTGTGTGTGTGTGTGTGTGTGTGTGGTGTGTGTGTGTGTGTGTGTGTGTGTGTGTGTGTGTGTGTGTGTGTGATGCATATTCCACAGTGCTCTTTCAGAGGTCAGTTCTTCTACTGTATGGGTCCTAGAGATTGACCTCTAGTCTGAGGTCATAAAGCTTGTCAGCAAGTGCCTTTACCTACTGAGCTGTCTTCCCCATCTTACTTGCTCTGTCTCTCTTTGCCTTTCTCTGTCTTTGTCTCTTTGCATGTGTCTCTTGATCTCTCTCACTCTCTCTGTCCATCTCTGACCATCTCTCTTTCAATCTTTCTGTCCCTCTGTCTTACTTTTCTATCTCTGTGTGTGTTTCTGCTTCTCTCTGTTCATCTCCCCACTCCCATGTGTATCCCAGCCCTTGAGAGGGATAACAGAAACGCTCCCCTGACTCAACCTCACCTTGAACTCAGGGCTGAGTCTGAGAAAGATGCTGGTCTTCTTGTCCCACAAAAGCACCAGGCCAATGTCGGTTTCCACCACAAGATAGTTGCCCATCTGGCGGACAAAGTAGGGGGGCTCCTGCCCCACATCCTTCTGGACCACCTCCATCTTGCTGTCACTCAACTTCAGCTCATAGTTCTGTGTGGCAAGAGATCCTCAGGGCCTGGCCAGGAACACCCCCCTCCTTGTGGCCCTGCACCACTGTGCAACCCCCAAGGGGTTTGGCTAGCTCAATTCCTCTTACCCCCAGGAAGATCTTGATGCTCTTGGAGCAGGTGGTTCCTGTAGTACCACAGGGGATGTTCTCAGTGATAACACGAAAGGCATCCTGGGAGCTGCCATTCCCACCACAGTTGTCCTGGGGAAGCAGAAGGCCATTACAGGACATGGAAGGGTGGTGAGTTCCTAGGGCTGTGTGTGGCCATGGGTGGGGTTGCCAGATAAGCATACCTGCAGCAGTGTGTACTCGCAGTCCCCATTGAAACTGTAGCGCTGCCCATCAAAAGTGATGTAGTGGCCATCCCCGTACACAGCACAGGTGGCCAGGCAAGGCTTGTCTGTGCATTGCCACATCCTGTTCTCACAGGTGCTGTGTAGAAAGTGGAGGTCAGTTGAGGGCTCCCACTGAAGTGGGGACCGTCCCAGGGGCTCTATGGGGACTCCTTATGGAAAACTGGAGCACAGCTTAGCCATCTTGAGAGCCTACACTGTGTGTACTGGATAGCTCTGTGTCAAGTTGACACATGCTGGAGTTATTACAGAGAAAGGAACTTCAGTTGGGGAAGTGCCTCCATGAGATCCAGCTTTAAGACATTTTCTCAATTAGTGAGGGCCCCTTGTGGGTGATGCCATTTCTGGGCTGGTAGTCTTGGGTTCTATAAGAAAGCAGGCTGAGCAAGGCAGAGGAAGCAAGCCAGTAAGTAACATCCCTCTGTGGCCTCTGCATCAGCTCCTGCTTCCTGACCTGCTTGAGTTCCAGTCCTGACTTCCTTTGGTGATGTACAGCAATGTGGAAGTGTAAGCTGAATAAACCCTTTCTTCCCCAACTTGCTTCTGGTCATGATGTTTGTGTAGGAATAGAAACCCTGACTAAGACACTGTGTATGCCATTAGAGCTATGCTTGAACTTAGTCCATCCCTAACAAGGACCTCTGTACCCAGTGATAGCTCAGATAGCCTCTCCCACTATGACCCCCACATACCAGTTGTTGCATCCCACTTGGATGGTCTCCCCAGGCCTATAAGTGGCCTCATTGTGCACACAAGGACAGTCCTCAGCAACAACACAGCCTCCATTTCCATCTGCCACCAGCCCATTCGGGCACACACAGCCAGGCACGCACTCGGAGCTATACTGTAGGGAATATGAACAAGGTGAATGGTACTGGATGTGGATGGATTCTGGGGCTGACATGTCCTTTTTGTCTGCAGGACTGCGGGTACCATGGGAACAGGATGCTTGAGAGCAGGGAGACCAGAGGTGCTCTGAAAATGCAGTCTAGCCTTGATACTCTGAAGGCCCTCAGCATTGGAGAGAAGCCCTGTTGCTCTGCTCCAGGAGCAGCCGTGAGGGGGCCTGATGGTCTCCATAGACACCATAGCAGGAGAGGTCAAGGAAGTGAGGGAGCCATCAGGAAGGTCCTAGGAAAGGCTATTAGGGAGTGACCAGGTCACTTACACAGGTCATGTCTAGGGTGTGACAACTCTTCTGACATCCAGCTCCAGTGTCACCAGGTGTAGCATTGCGACAGTCAAAATAGATCATGGGTGCATCACAGACTGGAGAAGGAAGGGGGTCAGTGATGTGATGCCAATCAACCCTCCCAAACTTTCTCTGAGGGAGGCCAGTGCTATAATATCTTAGCCATTTGTTTCTAGACAGCCAAGCATGTGGCTGCCTGCCCTGTGTGTGTGGGGGGGGGAGGTGCACATCTGTGTTATGCATGCAGAATGCATGTGAGTGTGTGTGTGCGTGTGTGCGTGCGTGCGTGCGTGCATGTGTGTGTGTGTGTGTGTGTGTGTGTGTGTGTGTGTGTTTTATGTGAGAATATACAGAATGTTTTCATGATTATGTGTGCACAGTGTCCACAGTTCATCTCCTCTGTTTGGAGTCCAAGGGCACAGACACAAATTTCACCACACAGTGAAACTGATCATTAGCCCAGCTCTGTTCACTTGGGGTGGGCATCAACCCTGACAGCTCTTTGGGTATTGTCCCAGAGTTGACAGACTCCCTCACAGGCTCACCTGGAGTTGGGGCAGGACCTCCAATACAAGTTAGGGCTCCTTGGGTGCAGGTGCTGAAAGTAGAGAGCTTTAGAATATCATCCACTCTGGGCCGTGAACCCCCACTATGTGCTCCTTATTTGCATGACTACAGGTACAAGGGAGCAGGGTGACAAGGGTCCTCTGGGAACAGTCTGCCAGGCCTAAGGGTCTTACCAAATGGCCCCATTGTCATGCACAGACTCGCCGTTGGGAACTGTGGATCCCTTGTAGTAGCAAGGACAGCTGGTAGCCTGTACACATTTGCCCAAATCATCCAAGAAGGTGCCTTTGGGGCAGGTGCAGCCATCTACAGGGATGAAGCTGACATGGCAGGTGACATCTTTCTCATTCAGAGCCCGGCAGGTGGGCTGGCAGGTGCTGATATGATATTGATAGGTCATTGACTTGGGACAGGTAACTGTAGGCTTTGCTGTGAGAGAAGAGAATGAAGAGACACTTAGAACACTGGTGGACACAGCCCAGCAATCAGAACAAGAGGACCTAGCAGTTCGAGGCCTTTTCAGCTCCCACAGACACTGTTTCCCCATTAGCTCTCTTGGTCACAATGGCTTGGGTCTCCCTTAGTTTCAGAGACTGATGTAGGAATAAGACCCTTGGAGCATCCAATCAGCTACTAGGCAAAGGATAGGGGGGAAGGGTCTGACCTGTACAGAAAGAGAGTTGTTTCCCACAGAACACTCACTGCAGATGCCATCCCTCCAGTCACTGAGCAGCACGCCTTTGGCAGCACAAGCACGCACATAGGAGGACAGGGCTGCACACATGCAGTCCTCGCTCTTCTCACAGTTGCACGTGTCATACATGCAGTTCTAGGGGTGGAGACATTGGAGCATCAGGGATCTAGCCTCGAATTCAGGAGCCTGGTGTCCGACTGCCCCTCCCCCAATCCAAACAAATTCCTAACTCCCTTACCTTCCTCAGGACATTTCCTCATCCTCCATTCCTCCTTAGTTCACTTTAATGTTGAGCTCTCACAAGCATCTAACCTTCCCTCTAGGACACAGATTCTGGGAAGACCCTGACACTTTGTCTCTGTGACCCACTTGTTTCACCTCTAGAACATCCTGTCTTCCTTACTGTCTTGTGACTACGCATCTCAAAAGATTCATGTTTAGTCCTGTTCCTAGTATAGACCCAAGGCTTGATCTAAACTCAATGAACATGCAAATAGAAAATAGGGACCATGGATGTCAGGAGCAGAACCAGAGGTACAGACTTGGAGAATATTTCTGCCACATGCTGCCTGGCAGTTGCCTCCCTCCAGTGTCTTTTGGTCTTCCAAATATGGAGCACACAATGCAGTGTTGGAGTCCTAGCTAGATGAAGAAGCAGTGAGTAAGCATTACCGAGAAGAAGGTGCTGGGGTTCACGGTGGAGTGGCACTGGGAAAATGGGCCACTGGTGTTGGTCAGCAGAGAACACCAGTGCTGAGCATACTTTTCTGTGGATAGAAAGGAACCCATCAGCTACTTATCTACCCTGGGTTTCTCTCACGTGGGGTCATGAGGCATAGAGAAGTTACAATCATTGTTTCTCTTCTTTCCTATGTCCCCAGACACCTCACCTCCTAGCAATATGAGTGGCCATTGCCACGGACAAATAGTCAAGACTTCTGGACCAAAATACAGAGGAAAAGAAGACCAGTTGATACTGAACCCCACCTCCTCAACCCTTCTCAGGGGGGCTGGACAATGTCACAAGTACATTAGAGTCTTATTCCTTTCTTTCATCTTGAATCAGGACCCCTAAAATCCAATGCCCTGTGTGCAGCAGATGATGTCCCTGCCATCTTTGAATCTGTCCTGGAGAGCCATCATATCCTCCTGCCATAACTAGCTTTTACAATATAAGCTGAATGTATAGTTTTAATCTTAAATTGTGTCCTTTTCCATGCCCTGACCCAGAATAATGAAAGTGTATTATAGTAATCACATGCTGAAAGCATCCAACAGGTTGAAATCAGCATTACACAAAGTAAATATCCCATAAATGTTGGAGGCAGCAAGCAGATATAGGTTGATAAAGTCTGTGTGGTTTTGATTGATATTCCGGGTCAGCTGAGGTCAGTAAAATAATTTTTTTCTTTGTAAAACTGTTAAACATGTCTATGAAAAAAGAATTTCTCATTGCTTCCCCAGGCCATATTTTTCATGCTGCTCAATAAATATGGGGCAAAACCTTTTGTTACAGACAGGCAACAAGGACAGATAAGATACAATAGACAGGCCACTGACTACAAATATAGACACATGGAAAACACCAGAAGAAAAATGGAGGATTCAAATTTGAGCTCACTTTGAGTCAAACTACTCCAAGAGAAAGCTTCCTTTTTTCATTCCTCCATATGACATCTACACATTTTAGTGCCCTCTCTGGGGTTTCTTTAATGTGTGATTGACACAATACAGTACACACTAGCTTGCTTATTCATCACTTCAGGGTAGATAGCTGGACACCAGGTCAGAGTTTGCTGAGAAAATGTTTCTTGGGAAGTAATCCGATCACAAATGAAACCAAGCAAACAAGCCCTCTGGCAGTCAACAGAGCACAGACAAACAGTTAAATAAACAAATTCACCATTCTCCATGCTGAGCGAGCAGGGGTCCTCAAAGATATTCTTGACATTGGGACAAGCCGCCTGAGTCTTGAAGGTGTTGAAGAAAGCAGCTGCTGTGCCCTCCACAACCCCACTGATGGTCTGGAAGTCATCTGCTTGCATACTGTTGAAGTTACCACAGAGTCCTGGGGGGCAGAAGAGCAGGTTGAGGCCTCATGTGGGCTCTAAAATGGAATGGGCTCAGACCCATAGTTAGTGCTTCTTACCGCAGGTTAACCCCCTGAGCCCAGGTTTCAGACGCACAGATGCTTGCATTATTGGACTCAGCTGGATCTCAAGCTGCAAACCAAGGTTGGTCTCACCAATAATGAAGAAGGTTGAAGGCCGGAAGAAGGTAGCATTGGCTGTGGGCAAAAGATGAGGATTTCAAGGTTAAGGATGTCCCATGAGATGGAGATACACATTCAGACTCAGAAAAGCAGCCCTCACCTATAGACACCGGCAACTGGGTGTAGATCTGGTTCACAAAGACCTCTCCAGTGGCTTTCACCATGAACTCCTAGAACCAATTCCAGAGCCAAGGGGGTAAGTATGGGACTGAGGCAATATCTCCCTCACTGACCCTTGGCAACCCACACAGGCTGTGAAGTGTGCTTGATAGGCCAAGGAGAACTTGTGCTACAAATCTGTAGTCCCCACGAGGCAAACTTGTGTTCCAAGATCAGACCCCATAACTTATCCTGACTTTCTAAATTTTCAAAAGAATCATGTCTTAAGTAATATAAAAACAGAAACTAATGTATTTTTTCTTAAAGAAAAAAAAAACTTCAATGGAGAAGTTGTTCTGGATAGAAATGCTGGAGCCCTCTATCCTGGGTCCTAGTGGTGCAATTAAAGGAGCCCCAGAGTCAAACACCTACAATGTTCCACTTAAGGGTAGTCTCCAAAAACCCACAAAGAGTGGATGTGCTCACTGTTCAGGGTGTGACTCCAGGGACGAGGCAGAGGAGACTGGAAATGTCAACATTTCTTTCCACCCTCCAGGGCCTATCTCTTCCAGGCTTCCCCTCCTCTCTCCCTGTGATACTCACCGTCTGCCCCCCACCTAGGTTCAATGTCACAGTCTTCAGACAAGTCTCACTTTCCGTCAGTCCACACTTCCGCAGCTCAGCCAGCACAGTGAAGGTATCACTGTCACAGGGCTGCAGGGGAGGACAGGTCCTTACATACTGCCCAAACCGCCCACCACATCCTCTCCCTCCCCCAGCACATGCTACCTCTCCGTGCTGAAAATCCCCAGTCCGCCACTGTCATAGATTCTAAGAAGCAGTCATTTGAATCCAGGAGGAAGGTGCTCCTAGGAGCACATGCCAGGAGTCTCCCTGTCTCCCAACAAGGGGGCTCAATGTACCTACTGAATGCAATAATTCTAAAAGTCTGGAAGAAGAGTGAGGGGAGTTGGGAGTGGGAGAGAAGGTGGATGATCAAAACACATTGTGTACACTTATGAAATTTCCTAAAAATACTTTAAAAAGGAAAACGGTTGTGTGCTTTTTATTTTTTTAAAAAAAGATCAGTGGTTTCCAGGGTGGAGAGGGAGATGGTCAGATGCAGTCTAGGATGGTCAGCATGGTGATCTACTGGATGCTACTAGTGTAGTAGATACAGGATATTTCACATTTGTGAAATCCTGGGGCATGCTCATGAGTGACCTTGATGGACTCTGCCATGGGCAGTAATGGCCGGCTGTTTTTCAGCATTGGTTGTAACCAATGCTTCATACTAAAGCAAAATGTTAGTACAGGGGAGGCTGCTGGAGTCGGTGAGGTTTAGGAATTCCCTGGACTTCCTTTTTAATTTATTTGTAAACATAAAACCCTTCCAAAAATAAAACCAGACATGGAAGAGATGGATCAATGATCGTATACTGCTCTTGCAAAGGGCCAAAGTACAGTGCCCAGCACCTACATCAAGTAGCTCACAGTCACCTGTAACTCCAGCTCCAAGGAACGTGATGCCTCCTCTGGCCCCCATGGGTACCATGCACATGTACACACAGAGACACACATGCATACACATAAGTAAAATAATAAGTCTCTTTTTTAAAAGACAAGACCCAAAGGACCAAAGCAATGGGCAGGGGTCGTTCAGAACTAGAGGTTCAACCGACAGCTGACTGACTCCATAGAGCACTGGGCCAACAGGCAAAAGTATTTCCTCACAGTTTTACCATGACGTGGTGGGAAGCAGCAGTGATGGGGAGCCTAGGCTAGTAATACCTGGGGAGGCCCTTGGCTTGGTGCAACTCCCAAAATCAGAAGCCCAAGGACAACATAGGCCGTACCTTGCTCAGCACGTAGGTGCAGTCCCCATGTACTGTGTACTGCCTTCCATCAAATGTGGAGATGTGGGAGCCTCCCATTACTGAGCAGGTGCCAGAGCAGGGGACGTCCTGGCAGCTCCACTGCCCTCCAGAACATGTGCTACAGGTGGGGAGAAGGAGGACATACTGTATACTAATCCCAGGAACAACACTCCTGCCATTTTTGCCACCAGACTGAAAGCTCTTGCCCACAGGGCACTGGTCACAGCAGCCTGGGACCTAACAAGTCCACAAATCCTGAGGAAGACAGTATCTGTCAGAGTCTTCGGTGGGGAACCCAAAACGTACCACTTGGTGCAGTCAGTAGAGTAATTGGTACCCGGTGCATAAAATGTCCCATTGTACAGGCAGGCACACTGGGACACAGGGACACAGCCCATATGGCTGATGTCATCAAGCACCATACCTGTAGAGAGCAAGTCCATGTGACAGGTGCCATCTAGGAACCCCAGTAAACATCAACAGCACAGAGACACTTTGGGTCAAGGTCATAGGGATCTTTCACCAAGAGTGAACAAGAGCAGCATGGCCACCAAAGCAGTTGTGCGCTTTGGAGGTCTGGGGTTGGGGTTGGGGTTGGGGTGGAGACTCCCCATCTTACCCTCAGGACAGAAGCAGCCAGCGACACAGTGGTCCTCACAGACCTGGGAATGCTGGGGGTTGGAGCAGGTGTCCACACAGGCCGAGCCACATTCCTGGTGCTGCATGTTGAGGGGACATGTCTGGGCTGCAAGAAGACCAGAAAGAAAGATCAGATCAAGTCAGGTCCCATTTACCGGCTGGATGATGCTGTGATGGGGCGGTGAGGCTGAGGGCACTTACAGCAGAGGTTGGGACCCCGCCAGTCCTGGGGCTGCCCTCCAGCATGTGCACACTGCCGGGAGTACTCAGCGAGGGTATGGCAGAGGCAGTCAGATGGGTCTGAGCTCTCACAGAGACAGACGTCCTGCCCACAAGCCTCCAGGTAGCTGCTGATGTCCACCAGGGCCGCGCAGTCTGAGAACAGCTCACTTTTCAGAATCTTTTCACAGATATCCTGGACAATGGCAGATGCCCGTGCTGAGTTCAGACTCCAGGCTTCCCAGAAGCACCTGGGTTAGCCCACAACCCTCCTCCCCACCCTGCCCACCCATTCCTCTCAAGACTCACAGATCTGGTGGAGCAGTTCTTCTGGGGCACAGGAAGGGGGTCCTGGCACTGCTCTGTGGGGCCGTCCATCTTCTGAAGGTTCCCAAACTCAAGGGGTGTCAGCTTAACATCTGCAGGAAGTCCAGAACAGCTCTGTCTGCAGGTCCCCAGCTCTCAGCCCATCATCTCAATGGCCAAACCCAAAGGATTCCCCACTGAGAATGTCCATGTAGTCCTGTGGTCCCTGCTAGCCTATACACAGCACCGCCTGACAGGAGCAGACATATGCATGGATAGGTTCTGTCACCCACAGCTTATATGGGACTTAGAGAGACTGGAAGAGGAAGAGATGTGGAAGTATTTGGATGATAAAGCCACATTTGTGATTCCACTACGTGGTGGCAAAGAAATGTGACCCTCTCAGGCCTGAAAGAAGCAAGGATGATTCCATGTGAAGTTCTGTGTCCCCAGAATAGGGGTATCAAAAACCTGAGCTCTGCCAGGCACCTTGTTCCCTGCATACACTTGTGAGGTGTAGCAGAGTGCCAAGCGTGTACATGCACACAAGTATGGATATGTGCAGATGTGTCTGTGTGCACTTATGGGATGTGGGATTGTGGGAGGGAAGCTTATGTGTATATGTGTGCCTGTGTGAGCAGCAGGCACATGCAATTTGTGAGAGAGAGTGAGCATTTGTTTGCATACACATAGAGATACACTGTTTGAAATACTGGGAGATTGGGGGCTGGTGAGATGGCTCAGTGGGTAAGAGCACTGACTGCTCTTCTGAAGGTGCGGAGTTCAAATCCCAGCAACCACATGGTGGCTCATAACCATCCATAACAAGATCTGATGCCCTCTTCTGGAGTGTCTGAAGACAGCTACAGTGTACTTACATATAATAAATAAATAAATAAATCTTTTTAAAAAAAAAAAAAAGAAATACTGGGAGATTAAGTCTCTTAGGGCCTGCGGGGCATTGCCTGGGGGACTTACTGTGGGAGAGGAACTCGCTGGATTTTGGACTGCCATTGAAGTCTCCACAGAGACCACAAGTCTTGTTGGTATATTTGGTGTCCAACTCAAGCTGAAATTGAAAGAGACATCAGACATTTGTTCCCACTATAGACACCACAGGATGTAAAATATAGACTTGCAAGAAGATGGTGAGGGTTCTCAGAGGAGACACAAGCCAAAAGACCCTCTCCATCAGTCATATGAAGGCTTGACTCAGAGCAAGGCTCAAGAATCCATCCCAAATACACATGACCTGTGTCTGGGGGCAGAGTCCCTGAGGCTCTGTTGATATCTAGATGCTCACCCTCCCTAGCTGTGTGGGGCCTATGCCCCACTCCTTACCCACCTCCCGATTTCACTAAGAGGCTCCATCCTTTGCTCCATTTTACCAGAAAGCTCTGCCCACCCGCACCTCTGCCCATCCCCCCCCATCACACCAGGAGACTCTACTCCCCCTCACCAGAAGACTGTCATCGTCATTCCACATGAAGAGCAGCCCCAGCCTAGCCACCACCTTCAGGTAGCCATTGCTGAGCTCAATGAGGACCCCAGACTGGCTGAAAGGCAGCTGGACCCTGTAAAGGAGAGTAGTGATAAGGTACTGAGGAACTCAGAGGCAAAAGAGACCCCAGGCGAAAAAGAAGATCCTTACAGCCACGTGTGTGACAGACATGGACCTGGAATGCCAGTCTTAAGGAAATGTTTAGGGGGCAGCTCTAGCATGGTGTTTGCTTCTGAGAGTTGCTTGCTGACAATCTCAGTGTCTCTCACAATCCTGAAATACCACCCGTCCAATACTGCCCCAGACTCACGGGTGGTTATTGACTAAGACGGAGTTCTTGGTCAGCTCAACAACTAGGCCATCAAGCTTCATGGTGACCCTACTCAGAGTGGTGGAATTAGACTCCTGGGCACGACGTAGCTGGATATTGAAGTCCTCATAGGCATCCCCACAGTGTGCCGAGAACACATAGTTGCAGAGACCAGGGAAGTAGAAGACCTGTCCATCAAAGGTCTTGTAGTGGAAGTTGCCCCATGTGCTGCACACCTGCCTGGTATGTCCTGGGTTGAAGGCTGTAGACCAAAGCAATGGCAGGCTTTGAAGGCACTGTTCTGGTCCCAGAGCCCTGATACGCCCTCCACGTTCTGCTTTTCACATGGCACCTTTTCCATGCGCCACTGGGATCAGAGAGGCTGCTGCCCACATTGTGCGTCTGAGATCCGATCTGACTTAGGAAGCCCTGGGAACCAGCTCGCAGCAGCTTTGGATACCCTTGCCAACCTGTCCTATGCTTAAGTATTATCCAGGGCCAGGTACCCTTGTCTAAGTAGCTCTTCAAGCCTAAGAGAGAATAACCCAGCTAATCAGACCTCTTTCCCAGGTACACTTTGGGGTTCGCTCACCTCGTACCACAGGAATGGTCTTCAGAGGTGGGATGATGTTCACCCTATTGAGTGGGGCACCTGTGGAGGCAGAGCGTGGATCATGGGGTGCACAGTGACGTCATGGGGTCACTGTGGCCCGGAGGAAGAGGCTAAGAGCACAGCAGAAGCTAACTCCCAGGTCTCCAGTCCAACTTCTGTGCCACTGCCTATTGAGACCCACCACGCTGGGCATGGCCCAGCCTGAGACCTATATTGAGCATTCTCTTCTCTCACTGACCTCTGAAGCCATCATCCCTCAGGGCCCTCAAAGCCCAGAAACTTCTGTTCACACATGGTGTTGTGTCCTGATCCTGACCCATGTCAGAATCTAGGCCAGCAGCTCAACCTCTCCCCGCTCCCTTTCTAACCAGTTTGGTTAAATGCAAAGTGCCAGGGGCCAGCTGCCCCTGAGGCCCCCAGAGCCCCACCCCCTGAGGCCCCTTGCTTTGGCATATGTGGTTGATTCCCCAGCTCCTAGGATCAAGACACAAAAGGTGAGTGTGGTGTTGAAATAGGTTAATCAAACCAAGAGAGACAGAGGTAGGATCTACATGGGTGGAACAATGAGCCTGTGTTGCACAGGACATAGCCCAACCAATCTGACAGACTTTCTGTAGCTCCCTCTGGAGCCTGAGGGTAGACACCAGTGACACTTCCATAGGCTGGATCAGTCGGGAATAGGAGGTAGCTGACCATAGCCATTCAGCTCCAGGTTCTGACTCCTCCAAGTGCTAGCTGAGGAGCCATTAAGGCAATAAGCCCTGGGGGACCCAAGGTCACACTGCAGTAGAGTGGTGGGGACCTGGCAGGTGGAATGAAGTCAAACGGCTGAGACTCACCAACATGCCCTTGAGGGTGAGAGACATCAGAGCCGTGTTCATGGTAAGATTTCAGAGAGTCCTGTTGAGCCTGACCTGCGGAAGAGGAGATGGGCCTGAGCTGAAAGCCAGACAGGTATGTCAGGCAGCCCAGACTGCTGACCGCCAGTAAGCAGATGGAGGGAGAAAGGGACATGATATATCACTAGTTAGTGACCTGATGCAAAGGCAGCTTAATGGTGGGTGAGTGGCCAACTCCTATTCCTACACAAGAGGGTTTGAGCAAAGTTGGGACTGGCTTGCACCTTAAGTCTAGTTTCCTGGTGCCTCCACCTATTGCTAGGGCCAGGCTAAGAGAAACCACATTCCCACGACTCCCTGCTGTGCCTACGACACCTGCAGCCCATGGTTTCTTGTGAGGTATTGCCAGAAAAGGTTGTGAGCATTCGAGCAGGCTGAGAGTCTGCCCTGGCCAGTTTGGGGGGCTCTGAGATAGCCTTCTGCTCCCCACACATTTGATACCCAGCCTCAAACCCCTGCATATCAGAGTTACTTCCCTGCCTCTTGAGTCTGAAGTTGTCAGGTTGCAGGCAAGGGCAGCATAGCAGGATGCTCTCACAGACACTTATAGCTTGTCAAGACCGAGATAAGACTCTGAACTTCACTGCCACCTGAGTCCAGGGCTTGAGGAAATGAAAAGGTCTCTCTAAATGGCCTGGGAAAGCTGGACACTTTGAGTCTTACTTACCTGTGTGTTGGCTGCAGGCCAGGGCCAGGGCTAGAACCCAGAATGGGACCAACTTTCTCCGGCCGACACCCATGCTGTGGAGCATGGGGAAGTGTCCCCACTGGCAGCCTCTGAGGAAAGACTCTCTTCACCAGTTACCTTATGTAGTCTAAGAGCTGGCTCCAGCCCCGGTGACTTCACGTGGGTGGGTGGAGCAGGCCTGTGGTTCCCCTCACCCAGGTAAACAGTGGGCAGTCCGTCACTTCAGGCTGGTCAATGGCAGTAGTCAGGGGTGGGTGTGCCGGCAGGTGGAGCCTGGTTTCCCTGAGGCTCCCCCAGGTCTCACCTGTGTACTCCTTCCCAAGCGGAACCCACCCAGACTTTCCCAAGCCACCTTCTAAGCCACAAGTTCCTGGTACCTCATAGACACATCTTCCCGCCTTTGAGACTCCCCCTGAGCTTATCCTGGACAGTCATCCCCCACTTCCCTGGAGAGGAGCTCAAAACTACTGACCTCCAGAGCAACCCCTACCCAGCTTCATACTCCCCCAAACCTGGGCTAAACTTCAAGTTCAGAGACCCCAGTGACCAGCTGCAGCAAAGGCTCATATCCCCTGGATGACACCTCTGGATGTCAGAAGCCAAAGCATTTCATGTCTGCTAGGCTGGACAGATGTGCTTGACTCTTCCTAGAGGAGCCTCTGCTCACTCTCCTGAGGCCCAGATGAGAGAACATCAGGCATGGACCTTTGCCCAGACAGGGATGGATGATTCTGGGCCTTCTCTGGGCTACTAGGAATTGAACTGGACACTGCTACCTGGTAGCCAGACTCCCTCAGCCACTGTCAGCAGCTCTGTTGCCCATAGGTAAATGGAGTGAAGGACCCTACCAAGGGAGAGATGGCGGGCAGTAGAAGAGACTCTGGCCCTCTCCCTGCTAGAGAGAGGTCAAAGGTTAAAGAAAGAGCTACATCTGAACTTTCTGGTTGCTTCTGGCTTCCCTTGAGGCCCATCTCAAGTCTATCCTGGCCATGTGGTTCTCTGTACTGCCCTTTATGCATGCCGTGCCTTGGTCCCAGTGTGTGTGTGTGTGTGTGTGTGTGTGTGTGTGTGTGTGTGTGTGTGTGATGGAGAGACAGAAAGACAGAGACAAAGCACTTCACACATCACAGGAGTGTGAGGGCCCAGAGGAACTATGGATAAGTAAGTGAGTGATTCAATGAAGAAATTTAGTGAATGAGAAAATGAGTGAGTGAATGAGTGAGTCAATCAATGAGCAAGACCAGATGAATGAACAAATACATGAATGCAAAAGTGTGTAGACAGCTCAGTAAATGAATGGATGGCTAAATCAATCAATAAGTGTGGATGAATGAATGGATGGATAGATGGATGGATGGATGGATGGATGGATGGATGGATGGATGGATGAGTCAATGAGTAAGTGAAGAATGAATGGCTAGAGGAGTGACTGTGTGAATGAGTAAGTGAGCTGAGGCATACATAAATGAGTAGACACACAGGAAAAGATGTGGGTGATGATGGGATGTACAAGTTAGAGGGCTGGGGCTTAGATACATGACAACCCCCCTGCACCAGCCACCAACTGTTGCAGAGCTTGGATTGACCTTAGCACAGAACATGGAACCTGGAGAAAGGTCGGTGGTGAGGCCTTGCTGTGGGCTAGGCTAAGAGGACAAGGCTAACAATGGCTGGGTGTTTGGACTGTGTCATTAGGGACCAGTGACACTGAGGAGTCCATAAGGAGCTACAGGTGCCCCAGACTGGAAGCAGTGCATGACCGGCCATGCCTTCCTCACCCTTAGCAAAGCAGGAGGCTCCCTGGCCAGCAGGATTTGTGGCCCTAGCACAAAGAAGCAGGCCCACATCCCATCTTGACCCCCTGGGCCCTATGAGTTATCAGCCTGGCTTTGATGGATATCATGCCTAATGTCTATGACTAGGTTAAACCACAGTAAGTTACTCCCTTGACCAGATCACAGACAAGACCATCCCTAGGCCACAGCATACAGAAAGATTCTCAGGAGTGCTCTGGGGAGCAGGCCTATGTGGCCTCTAGTTCTGTTATGGCCATGTGGATTCTGAGCTTTCTTAAGTACCCAGTTCTGGGCACTTCAACCAGTAGACATTGGCTACCAGGCTTGTTGGCTGTTCCCATGTATATTCAACCTTTCTGGACAATTGGCAGGTCCCAGTGCTCTCCCAGAGGCTTAGCAATCTCAGCACTCAGGACTCACATATCTACCCAGTAAGGCTCCAGTGGCTTCTGGCCCCCTGCCTCCAGCCTCACTCTGACTCCTACAGTAGGTCCCAGACAGACTGGCTGGCTCCTTGCCCCTTCTTCTACCCTGGGACTGAACCTGCCCAGCAGGACAGGTATGGGAGCAATGGGCAGGCCTTGAAGCCAGGGTGTCAAGGCCTGACTTGCAGAATGGATCACAGATGGGGACTGTGCTCAGCTGTTGGAGCCTAAGGACACTGTCCTAAAGAACATACAGTAAAAAGGCTGTGCACGTGGAAGCAAAGGGCATGGGGCCAGGGCAGTGACCCAGAGCCTTCCTTTGGCCTCTGAAGCCACTCAGCTCAGGGACTGGGCCTGGGCTGGGCTGGAGTCCTCCCTTCGGGAGCTGATAAGTGAATGGCTCACTACAATCTGGCAAGGATTAGACCCCAGCCATTGCCATGGAGTTAGGGAAATGTTAGGGACCAGAACAGGGCAAAGGCCATGGCCATATTCCAGAGCATCACTGCCACACTGTTGTCTGACTATCAGTCCCACCTCTACAAACCCCCCGCACCCCAGTGTGTTACAGGAAGCCAGTATCTGATATCCCCTTGATCCTGGCAGGCTGGCCTGGTGACTCAGTGGAGATTAAGCTGGATCATGTTGGGATCAGCCCCAGAGTAGGGCAAAATATAGCCGTTCTGGTCAGCCTTGAGAATTGAAATGTGGCTGGAAGTGTCAAGACTCCATGACCCTCACACAAAGACCCCTCCTCTGCAGGTCTAACTCTGCTTTGGAGGATGCTTTGAGTTCTCCCTGGGGAAGTATGTTCCAGCTCCGTGCCCGCCGGTAGCAGGAAATCCTTAGGGGTTCTCTTGTCTTAGGCAAAGCCTTGGACCCACACCCTCTTAACATTAATGTATCATACCCACTCTACTGCCTCCTGCCTCCCCCAGCCCGGCCACAGCCTGACTCTCAGCCCAGCATATCACTGGTCCATATCAGCTGATCTCAGATCTCAACGTCTGGAGCTCTGGGCCTAGCATTTCCCCACTGCCCACACTTCTCCCTCCCAGTTTCTAGGCACAGTCCTGAAACCCTCAGGTCAGCCTCCCCCGACTCAGAGAAGCCCATGTCCCTGCAGCAATGTGCAGACTTGGGATCCTTCAGTTCTCTTACTCATTTCCAGGGGTGAGTGATAAAGGACTCTCCCTGAAAATCTACAGGTACACTTTGCCATAGAGTTTGCTTCCTGGGTAAAGGATGGAAATCCTGCATGTGGTACCTGACAACTACGTAGCCTGCTTCCTCATCCACCAAGTAGAGTGGCACTTCCTAGCCTGTCATTTTGGACACATTTGTGTATCAATCATGACACATAAAAACTCAACAGGTTTTATGATCCTGATGGCTTCTCGGCCACTTCTAGCCCATAGCCATATGATACGTGGGTGTCCTGATAGCCTAGGTCTGGGCTGAGTCCAGCTTTGACTACCAGCTGGCATTTGGGGGCAGGAAACCACATCTTCTTGTTTGGTTGTGCTTTATGGAAGCTTCATGAGAAAAACCACTTTTCCAAGCTGGCATGAAGTGACACCAATTGTGGAAGGGGACGACTCTAGGATGGTTGGGCAGCCCTGCCACTTTCAGGAATTGTCTCTGGTTGTTGACAGAGAGGGCAGGCTGGACAGTGGATCTTTACCAAGCCAGGAGCTTCCTTGATAAGGGAGAAAAGCATCTTAGATTTCTCCAGCTTTATTTGGGAGAGCCCAAGGGAGAGATATGGTGAAGCAATGGCCACGGGGTTCTGTTTCACCCTGCCCGGAAGGAACTGAGAGCTGGCCTAGTCTGCCTGGGGCTGGGGACTGCACCCCAGCATCAGAGCTTTAAAAAAAAAAAAAAAGCGTCAATTTGATTTTGCGGTGGGGCTGCCATGATTCTGGGCACTCCCGAGCTTGTTTGTTTCTCTGAATCATTAGGCAAATAGAATTCCTCCCAAGACCTGGCTGGGCAGCTGAAGGAAGTCCTAACCCCTCTGGTCCTGATTGTAGCCAAAGGGTTAGTTTTCTAGCAGTGTCCACAGCAAGGACCATGTAGATGGCCCCTAAAAGCAGCCAATGCTGGCCTCCCACATGGCTGGTGCTGCCCAACACCAGCTTCCTCTTGCCTTGTTCAGCCAGTGAGCCCAGCCTTCCCCCAACCCTGAGAAGCTTTAAGTCTCTGAAAGTTAAGTGGACCTCGTTGGTGCTGTCCCTTGATAACCCCTCCATGGTGCTGCTCTCCCACGCTGGCCTGGAGGGTCTGGCTAGGTTGCTTGCTCTCTCAGGACTACCCTTTACACAGTTTCAGGGGAGAGAAAGGAATACTCCCTTACTGGCTCCCCAGGGCCAGGCCCCAACCAGACCTCGGGGACATAGAGAGTAGCTCTGACCCTCTGGATAGATAAAGAACCTAAATGTAGGTTGCATCCTACACAACACAGGGTCAGTGCATTTAAAGAACACTCCTCAATAATTGGTCATATCCAGGGGCTAGGAGGATTATCCTGACAGTAGAGTACATGCCAGGCAAGCATAAGGACCTGATGTTTGGATCCTCTGAATCCTCATTTAAAACAAAAAAAAAAAAAAAAAAGCCTGGCAAACATAGAAAACCAACACAGGGAAGTCAGGGACAGGGGGATCCCTGGAGATTGCTGGTCACCAAGTCTAGTAGAATCAATGACTCCACACTCAGGAAAAAAAAAAAGCAGCTGTTCCAGTAACCAGGCTTCGGAATGGTTGAAGAAGATATTTAGCAACAACCTGTGGCCTCCACATGCCAATTCCCACACGTGAGCATGAAATGTATGTTCATAGAAAAGCACTGCTTCTAGATGCACACCTAGAACAATAAAAGGAGTCTCTAAGAGATGTTTGAGTATCCAGGCTCACCAAAACACTACTCGCAAGAGCCAAAATCCGCTGGGACTTACACAAGACGTTACCCAGCATGCACCTGTAATCCTAGCACCCTGAGCCTGAGGCAGAAAGATAGCAAGTTTGAGGCCAGCCAGGAAAGCATAGAAAGGTATCTCGTCTCAAAAGTCAGGGGCAGAAAATGGTTGCATGTGAAATAAATCAGACATAAAAAGATACATTTCTGGGTTGAACCTGGTACAACACACCTTTAATCCTAGTACTCAAGAAACAGAGAGAGGTAGATCTCGGGGAATTTGAGAGCAGCCCGATCTGAAAACTTGTTCCAGGACAGCCAGAGAGCTATGTAGTGAGACCTTCCTTGAATTTAAAAAAAAAAGAAAAAAAGAAAGAAGGAAAAGAAAAGATGGATTCTACAGGATTCCACTCACAGAGGGTCCCTAGAGCTGTCGGATTCACAGAAACAGAAAGCAGAGTGAGATGCCTGTTACAGGGCAGGGCGTGGAATCGGCCTTTAACATGGACACAGTTTCAGTCTAGGAAGATGGAATATTCTGGAAGTAGATGATGGGCATGGCTGAACACTTGTGACACAGGACTATGCATTGAAAATGACCGTGGTGGTTAGTTTTAATTGTCAGCTGGGCAATCACCTGGGAAGAGAGTCCCAGTGAGAAAATGTCTACATTGGTTTGAGCTGTGAGCACATCTGTGAGACGACCCAGCCTTAAAGCGAGCGACACCGTTCCCTGGGTGTGTGTCCTGGTGTCTAAGACTGAGAAAGCAAGCTGAGCAGTAGGCATGTGTACATTCCTTCTCTCTTTGCTCTTGACAGTGGACGTGATATGACTGCCTGATTCACGTTCCTGCTGCCTTGACTTCTCTGCAGTGATGGCTTGTAACCTTTCTCCCCAAAGTTGAAAACTCTCTTCAACACAAGTTGCTTTTTGTCACAGCAACAGAAACGAACTTGGGACACGAAGGCAGCAGATCTTATGTGACGTTTATTTTACTGTGATTTTGAAAAATGGAAGGGAACATCACAGCAACCGTTGCTTCTCTGGGTGGAGAACTGTGTGTTGTTCACTCTCCCAAGCCTTGTTGACCCTTATGGTGACTTACAGATTCTTTTGGCTGCTTGGCTGAGCCCCACCCTCCTCACCCAAAAGTACTGCCCCTGGGATATCTGAGAATGAGGCTGAGATCACCCCCAAACCCTAGCTCCAAGAACAGCCAGATCAGGGACACTTACATTTTAGGGTGAGGGGAACCACCCTAACAGCCAGCTCTGAAAGTACGCAGGCTAACTCCCACACCTTGGTCTCTGAGCACTGAGTAGGTAAACAATCCATAGGAGCCCTGTGTGCACAGCTCTCGATCACTGCCCAGGCCAGTTCAGGGTCCCAGCAGGCCATCCAAGCACTACTGCCCACAGGTGCTGAACCCTGCCCTCCTCCACCCATGTAAATCCCTGTCAACCTGTCAACCCTTCAGTCAGAGCCCACACAGCGCAACCCTGACCTGCTGCGTTTAACTAGGCCTGGTGTGCTCGCCCTAGAGCCCACGAGAACAGCGGAGTCCACCCAAACGCACCAGGAACGTAAAAAAGACAGACCCTGCAGCTGGCAGCAGCCGTGGGAGGTAGTACCACCCAAGGGGCAGTGCAGAGTCACCCTCACAGTCCTCAGAATTATAAAACCACGAAGAGGAAGGTAAGGAGGAAAACCATGGAAATGACCGCAGAGCTGAGCTCTGGGGTCAGACTGTGGCCACTCACACCATCATGGCTACCTCCATGCATCTAGAGTAGTCCACAGCAGCATGGTCAGGAGGGGCCTCGTCTTCAGGAAGGCTGTGTTCCCAGAGAGGGACAGATATGGGGCCTCTTTGCGGTCTGAGTAGCCATTATTTCCTGAGAATTCAGGATACAGAGATCTGTCTCGTTTATTTACGGCTTCTAACATGTATTTGTTCAAGCCTTTTGTCAAGTTCTTTTTTAAAATTAGGATATGTACATCTCAGTAGCGCGCGCACACACACACACACACACACAGGTTTTAAGTGGTCTTTAAGTATGAACTATATAAATCACCTTTGGAAATATACTGTGAATCCTGGCATTGCCATTTGGTGAGATTCCTGAGTCAGGTGGTATCCAGTTTATCAGTTCCCCTTCTTACACCCAGCGTCTTAGCTTCTGTTCAAGCAGCCTCAGCCTTAGACTCGGTCTATTTTAGGTCAGGCAGACTCACCCCATGTTTTCTCCCAGTACATTTTTGCCCTGGTTTCACCCGTAAGACTCTGAAGTACTTGCATGGGGTTTGTGTAATATAAAGCCTGAGCCAGGACTTGTTATTGAAACTCCCACCGCCAGTTTGCCACCGGGCTGCTGTCTTTCAACAATGGGCTCAGAGGTGAGTCCAGCGCCCGTCTGGATGGAGACAGTGTGTCCCGGCCTGTTACTCATTCCATCTGGGCTCATCCCGTCTATGCCAGTAAAGGTCTGAAAACAGTATCCTCTAACTTAGCTCAAGTCTGCTCTGACTGTCCTAGGAACCACAGGCCCATGCAGACTTCAGAATGACCATGTCACTACCTAGAAAGAAATCTGCTGACCAGTCAGTCTCCGGGAAAATGACATCACAACAACCCGGAGCCATCTGTCCTCCTCTGATATTGGTCTCTAAATTCCTTCTGCTTTCTCTAGTTTTCAGTGTGGAGGTCTCGTGTCTATTTTGTTAGATTGATTCCTAGGTATTTAAGGTTTTATAAGTCAGCGGAGGGCTGCTGTTTCCTAGTCGTCTGCTTAGAGTCCACAGACATGCGCATCTAGTGAGCAGAGTGTTGGGTTTCACCAACTGTGTTGTAACTGACAACTGTGTCAGTCTCAGTAATGTGCTCACCCCCTGGTTGCAGGGGCATAAGGCATCTGGTGGCACTGTACCCGCAGCTAGGAGGCAGAGATGAGTGTTGGCACCCAGCTTGGTTGGGTTTTGTTGTTTGTTTGTTTGTTTGTTTGTTTGTTTGTTTTAATCTTTCTTACTCCATGGGATGATGCTGAACACACTGAGGGTGAATCTTCCCACCTAGACGTTCACTGTTCAGAAACTGCCTCACAGACATGGTGATTCTAGACCCTGTCAAGTTGACCATCGTGAGTGTTCATGTCCACTCTCTGTACCTGTATGCACTCCCTTCCTTGATAAAGTCGAAAATGTGTGACTGTAAGAAGGATGTCGGGATAGGGTGAGTGTCCTGGGTTTCCCAGGGCCCTAAAATAGTCACAGTAACTCTTGCAGAGATGAAGATGTTAAGGGTATTGGAGACAACAGCCAAAAAAACACAAATGGTCCTGGAAGAAGAAACATGAAAGAAATGGATTTTCCCAAGAGTCTCTGGGAGAAATGGGGTCTGCTGACTGACTGACACCCCCAGCCTCCTGGACTGTAGAGGTACCAACTGCGATGCATCAGGGCACTGAGTCTGTTGTGAAGTTCCCTGTGCTGAAGATTCACTGCCTGGCAAGGACTTTATGAATGTGGAGATGGAAAGTTACAGGGAGAGAGCCAAGTTATCTTGAGCTATCTTTAGTCCCAAGATGGCCACTTACCATCTCTAGGTCTAACCTACTGTCCTTTCAACTGTCAGGTAAAACCTTTGGAATCTATTGACATAGCAGGTGACTAACTTCTACCAATTCGAAAGCTAAGAATCCCATCAGATAGTATCTGAGACCTAGAGCAGAAACTTTCTGCTTTGCTAGTGATGGCAGGCATCCTTGCCTCTTCCCAAGAGGAAACAGAAAGCTACAACCTTTCACCATTGAGCACAGTGATAACAGATGATCATATCTGTATTGTGTGCGCGCATGCATGTGTGTGCATATACCTATTCATTTGTGTGCATATGTATGTGTGCTCTGTAAGTGTGTGTGTGTGTGTGTTTACATGTGGAAGCTAAAGCTAAAGCTAAATCTGACAGGGTCTCTCACTGACTTAAGCCTACCAAGTAGACCAGGATGACTGGCCAGTGAGCCCCAGGGATCTGCCTGTCTTTGTCTCCCCAGTGCTGTGAAGACACATATGTGTCACTACACCAGTCGACCCCAACCTCCCACCCCCCACCCCAGGGACTGAGTTTAGCAACCAGCTGTCTCTTCATCCCCACAGCAGGGTTTGTCAATTCCCTGAGGAGATTTTCTGTGGTCCTTTCTCTCTGAAGCTTACCACAATGGGCAGTTGAACTACCCACATTCATTCTTCTCTGGCCATGAGTTACACAGCCAAATGCTCCTGGTTTTCAAGTGTTTAGAGGTTCTCTTGCTGTTTTCTGTGCTGATTTCTGACTTGATTCTGTTGTCGTCGGACTCAGTATGTGTAGGTTTGTTTGAGATCCCAGGTCAAGGAGTGCCTATGTCTGCTGCATGACCTTTTTCGACAAAGATACCAAGATAAATCCTCGTCCCAGATAAGGAGGGTACCAGCAGACCAAAGATGAACCTGTCCACGTCCAGTTGGTGAATACAGCAGCTGTGATGTTCATACCTACTACCAAGTACCTGACAGGAAGCATCTCAGGTAGGGTGGGTTTAGTTTGACTTGTGGTGTAAGAGAGTGCAGTCCAGGGAAGACACAGAGGCAGGAGCAATTCAGGCTGAGAGACTCTCAGTGGGAGCTCACACATGTCTCTCTGGAGCAAAAAGCAGAGCTAGACTATACATCCCATGGATCAGCACCAGTGAGACCCACTTCCTCCTTCTAGAACCTACCTCTGAAATGCTCCACAGCCCCCCAAAATAGCACCTCCAGCTGGGTAACCAATTGCCCAAGGCATTGCACTTTCCAACCCCAACAGATAACCAGTGATTTTATTGGAGTTACTGGTAGGTGTGTGGGTGACTCTCGGGCAGCTGCATCACCATAAAGCCCCCACCCCAATCAACCCTCCACCTCTTGAATACTCTAGCACCCCTCAAGACAGCATACAGCTGGGGCAAGACCCCTTATAGGCCCAGCTGTGGCAGAAGAGAACAGCAACCAGAAGCCAGTATCCCGTGACTCTCCCTCGACATGAGACTATTAACAGTTCTGTTGCCCCAGACCATGCTATCAGCTGTATTCTGCTTGCTCCCTTGCCACGACTGCAGGCCAAGGTCTCCTGTAGGTCACTACAGCAGCTCTGCTTCCAGACAGCACTGGTCACATAACCTAGAGGAAGCAAATACTCCACAATAGTCCCAAAGCATTTGAAGGGAGGGTTTATGCCCCAGGGTGGAGTGCTCAGGGATGAAGGCTAGGTCCTGTTGGCAGAGAGCATTAATCTCTGCTACATCCTTGTTGGTCTTCGGTCTCATTGTTCTAACAATTGTTTAAAGAGGGGTGTCGGCGTCTCTAACTATAACTGTAAGTTTGTGTTTCTCCTTTTGTTCCTATCAGCTTCAGGGCTTAGGCTTTTCGGCTTTCAGTCCCTTCCTCTAAGGTCCTGACCCTTCTGTTTCTGAGTTGCCCTCCCTGGGGTGCCATTTGAGGCTGGAGAACAGCTCTTCCCACACTTGGAGAATGCCCGGCCACATTTGAACTAAATGGTTTCTGATGCTGTCGGCTGAGTTGGTACTCCCTGTAGGTAACATGTTTCTTTCCTACCGTCTTCAAAACGTGTTCTCTTCTGTCTTCAGAAGTTTGTGAGTCCTTAGGGTTGCTCTTGCTTGAGGTTCACGTGGCTTCTTGAGCCTTCATGTGTTTTGCCATACTTGAGAGATTTTACTTTGTTAAGAATTATTTTTATTTTTAATTAACTGAGTTACTGTGTGTCTGTGCGTGTGAGGTCAGGTTTCTGTGGAGGCCAGAAGAGGGAGTCAGTTCCCTTGGATTTGAAGTGGAGAACTATCATGAGTATGGGAGCTGGGAACACAACTCACGTCCTCCACAGAGCAGCGAGTGCTCTAACTGCTGAGCCATATTTCTAACCTTACTCAGGATATTTTCACCCTTATTTGTTTTTTTGTTTTTTTTCTGCCATACCCTCTGCCTCTTCTTCCATGATTCCTGCCATTTTGTGAGTCACCTTTGGTTGCTATAACACAAGCACCTCAGACAGACATCTTAGGCTGATAACGGACAATAATAGGGTTGGTTTTGTGCTTGGGGCTCATATTTTGGAGGTTCTAGTCTATAGTCATTGGGCTCATGCTTGAAACTTGTGACAAGGCCATGCATCACAGCAGAAGTGTGTGGACACTGGAGACTTGAAGCCTTCAATACATGGGTCCTTCAGTTAATGCCCAAGACCAAACCTTATGTAATGGTTGATATAAACTATCAACTTGACATGATCTAGTAGACTCTAGGAGACAAACCCCTGAATATGTCTGGAAGGAGCTCTTGGATTGGGTTGATTGAGGGGTAAATATCCACCCCAAATGTGGGTATCACCCTCTCATGGACAGAATAAAAGGGGGAAAGCTGAGTACCAGCATTCACCTGTCTCACCTTCCTGTGGACTTGACCTTGTGAACCTGCTTCCATACCTTCCCCACCAGGACGGACTGCGTCCCTGAAATGTGAGTCCGGAAAAGCCCTATAGTGAGTCGCTGTTGTTGGGTACCCGGTCCTGTGAAGAGTAACTAACACGCCATGAAGGCATCACTGAACTCTCTGATACAGATTGCTGGGGTTGCGTGTGCCTTGCCAGCCTCTGGTGCTCTATCTCATCTCTAGCCTGCGTCATCTTTGTTGACTCATCCGTCCAATTCAGTGTTTCCTCTCAAGAGATCTTTCCCCTGCTGTCTATTACTTAAGTCCACTTGTGGTAGCTACTTTCCGCATTGCTGTAACCAAATACAAGAAGCAATCTAAGGGATGGAGGGCTTGGTTTTGGCTCATGGTTTGCAGAGATACAGCCATGGGCTCATCATGGTGGAAAAATTATGGTGGTGGACCACTCTGTGGCCAATAGTTGTTCACACCAGTGGACCAGGAATCAAAGAGACTTAGCACAAAGTCTAGACTACACCCCTCAAGACCAATCCTTCAGTGATTCACTTCCTCCAGCAAAGCCCCATCTCCTAAAGGTTCTACAACCTCCCCCAGACAGTGCTCCTCAACTGAAGACAAGAGTTGAAACAGGTGACCCTGTGAAGCACATCTCACGTACACACACTAAGCTTTTGACAATTTTTTTCTTGCTGTTATTGTAGCTCTCAGTCCTAAAATTTACAATTGGTTCCCCTTGATGTCTTTTTTTTAAGTGTATGGGTGTTTTTCCTACGTGTATGGTTGCAGAAGATATGTATGTCTGGTGCCCAGAGGAGCCAGAAGAAAGCACTAGATTCCCTGGAACTGGGGGCTACAGATGGTTGTGAGGTGCCATATGAGCGCTGAGAATTCAACCTGAGTCCTCTAGAAGAGCAGCCAGTGCTCTTAATCTCTAAGCTATCTCTCCAGCCCTACTCCGGTATTTTTCATATCTCTGATTAGAGTCTGTGTTCTTTGTACAGCCTCTATGTGTATTTTAAGCTTGCCTCTGTGTTGCTCAATGGAAGCCATTTTACAGTGGCTGTGTTAAAGTCCTTGACTGAGTAAATGTACCATCTGTGCTGTCTCCGTGTTGACCTTTACTGATCACCTTTGACTTCAGCTTGAAATCTTCCTGCTTCTTGTACTGAATTTTTATTAATTTTTTACCAAAATTTATGTATTACGGGTTCTGTTATGAGATTCTGGATCTTACAGGTCTTTTAGTTGACTTCCCCTAGCACTCAGTCATCAGGAGACCGAGGCTCACATTGCCTGAAGATGTCTGGATGCCCAAGGGGTCTCTGCACATTGCTCACATTGAGTCTGACCTTGTTTAGGGTGGGACAGGTACCTTGTTACAACTCTTCACAAGTCCTCCACTGACACTGGTGGCTTGGTCACCAATGAGATGAAGCCAAGAGGGGGCTATTTTATTGCTGATAGTATGGTGGTGGCAGAGGGTGGGAGAGTCTGTGTATCCACATGGTCTTCAGTGAGACCTCACCGGCCTAAAGGGAAGAAGGAAAGGGTGCCTAGCTGAGACAAAACTCAGCTAGGCTTTCTTATCTCTACTGCCTCTGCTGTCCTTAGTGCAACACATTTTGTGTAGGGTGGACTAAGGCAGTAATTCGTGTGTGTGTGTGTGTGTGTGTGTGTGTGTGTGTGTGT
>NC_034590.1:111050435-111081288 GCF_900095145.1 Mus pahari | reverse complement strand
TGTTGTGTGTGTGTGTGTGTGTGTGTGTGTGTGTGTGTTGCTTGCATGAACATGGCCTCCCTAGTCTCTGGAGCTTTCCCTAGGGTCTGTGGATCACCTGGCCCTATAAGTCATCATTTGGTTGGTCTAAAAACCTATGATTTAAAGAACCAAAGGACTTAAGCTCCTTAGTAGTCCAATGTGGGCTCTCTGGGTCTCTCCCCTGCTGATGGAGGATCAAGAGAATCTCTGGGCACCGTAGCAGAGAAAAGAATTAATGACAGCTGGAAACCTGCCCAAGAGCATTGTAAGAAACATTAATTTTCCATCACTTTTTATCCCCCGGGCAGGGATCATAAGTGTAAATAAAGAAGTATGAATATGGGACACTAGGCGTGATGGTGATGGATGGGACCTAAGCCTGGAAAACCATGGCTGGAGGGGTTTAGGGATGGAACCCCCTAAGACCTCAGGAATCAGGGTCACATACAATGTCTTCATGGTGATGTGGCAGAGATGAAGGGTGAGGAGGCGGGGAAGAAGAGAAGAGCTTTGTCCAGAACCCAGGCAATCCCTGTATTGACCATAAAACAAAACTGAGTTATCTTTCCTCTCTCTTCTGTCAGTTCCCAGAGTTGCTAAGGTCCAGAGAGGCTCAGAGCCCTGGCTAGGATTGCACAGAACCACTTTCCTGTTGGAATCCTTGCTCTCCCTGCCTTGGACCAGGCATCTGGCAGTCTCAGGGACACCCAAACTCCTTCTCAGACAGTTTCTGCTTCAACCCAGGTGCGCCCTCCCCCAAACTCTGGGTGGGGCCAGATTGACTAGACTGTGAGGCTCCTCAGCCCCCTGCTTTTGTCCCCAAAGGCTTAGAATAGAAGAGGAGGCCCCACACGAGGAGTTGTTTGCCTTTCCCCTGCTCTGGGGCAATACTTTGGCTGTGAGCCAACCTTGGGGCCCCCAGGCCCACCAACTATAGGTTGCTGTTACTCATCCACTTAAGGATAAAGGGTGGGTCAGAACAGCCTCTAGAGGCTGCGTTTCCTGCTCAGAGGACAGGGGCTTTGTGAAGGGGTCGTGGACGTAGAGCATTTAGATAAGTGGATGTGGGACTTGTGGGGGACACCATGTGGAATGGGGTGTATAACTCAGGCCCGGATTCGGAAGAAACATGCAGGATGTGATAAGGTGGGACCTGATGATGCTAGGACTCAAGGGGGAAGCCAGGTTGGCTGGGCCAAGGTGGGCTCAAACCAGACTGGTTGCGGCATGACTGGATGCAAGTGAGCTCTGGGATGGCACAGAAGAGGAAGTGGACTGCATTCCCCCCCACCCCCGCCAAAGCTCTCCATTCAACACCCCATGTATCCCTCCCTCATTGTCCCCAGGACCCTTGCCCTGAGTCCTCCAGCTGTCTAGGCCCCAATTCCCTCCAGTCCCACGCTCAGCAACCCATCCCTGCCACCTACAAGCCAAGCACCTGGCTTGCCACTCAGTCTGGAGCTACCTGATCCCCATATCTGTGATTCTCTTATAGATTCCATGTTTGATTTATGTTGGATTTGGTCACAGGTCACTCACTGTAAGATGCTCAGAACTGTCTTGGGATGAGACCTGACTACAGGAGAGACAGTGACACTCCCCATTTCCAGCTCCCTTACTTGTGGGCACAGTCTCAGTAACTGAGCAGAGCAAACAGGGATGCATTTGGTCCCACAAGTGGCCAGACCCAGCTACAAATCCTAGTGTCTGAGGCTGCTCCCAGTGTCCCCTCACCAATGTCCTTCATGTTCCACACACAGGAGACACACACTCGATGAGGAAGGCTGCCCCTGAGGAACAAACAGGAGCTTAAACTGCCAACCTTGGCTCCCGTCCACCTTGGCCCCTGGGGCAGAAGGCCCCTGGCATGGCCTCTCCAGCCCTCCCCCGTCTTGTTGGGAGCTAGGCAGTGCTGCCTCTCTGTAGCCTGGGAACACCTCTCCCCTGGGCCTGCCCAACTCCACCTGAGACAACATCCTGGCCTCGATAAAGCCTAAGGGCGCACGCCAAGCTAAGCAGCTTATCTACCACAACGCCACCGCACCCAAGAGGAGACACACTGAGTGTAGATAAAGGGACAAGTTGGTGGGTGGTGTTCACAGATATCCATCATGGTCAGTGCCAGAGCTTGGCAGGGCCCTCTGCCACCTTAGTGGGGGAGCCTCAGGTTTCTCTCCCTGCACCCCACATCTGTCGGGATCATTTGAAGCTCTATGGCAGTTATCCTGAGGTATGGCCCACCACAAGTAGCAGTAGCTGGGCCTAAGGGCACCATCTGCTGGAGGGAATCTCAAGGGGCCTGGGTTGTCTTCTTGATCAGTGGCCTCTTCTTAGATTTTCAACTGTCTGTGCTCCCTGGCTAAGCCACAGCGGCAGATGGCTCTAAGTAGGGCAATGGTCAGTAGGAGTGGGTCCAGCTCTATCAGGATTTAATAGGTATCTTTAGACCTTGGTTTCCCCAGACACAATAAGGATGTTGAGATATGCCTCATAAAGTCCTCTGATATTCCTTCAGAGTCAGGGAGTCTCACACACACACACACACACACACACAGAGAGAGAGAGAGAGAGAGAGAGAGAGAGAGAGAGAGAGAGAGAGAGAGAGCATGAGCNGAGAGAGAGAGAGAGAGAGAGCATGAGCTTGACACACCTGTAGTGGAGAGAGTGATGGAGAAGGTAGGTTTCCATGGCTACCAATGGCCTTGCATGGAGGGCACTATTCAGCCTCCACCCGCTAAGACCAACAAGACCTATTATTGTTGCCAGTGGCAGGTCCAATGTCATATTCCTCCAGCAGCGGAAGAAATATGACATTGCTAGAAGAAAGGCACAAGGCCAGCGCTGTGATCTCTGGAAGTCCACAGTGTATCTTATACTTTGTTGCAAGGGTAACATCCTGAGAGTGTCCAATAAACCACTGCCCACAAAGTCAGGGTCCTATCCCTCAAGTACAACGGAGAATGGGATGTATACGCTGCTATCGGGAAGATATATGATGCATGAGGCTCCCTCTGATCTGAGTTCTACCCTAGTGTCATTGGTGCCTGTACAGGCTCAGGCAGGTCATGTAAAAAGCCTCTGCCTGGAAGGCGGGGTGGATAGTGGCCTTGATTTAAAAAGTGAACCATGGGGCAGAAGATTCAGGTTCACTTCCCTGAGGCCTAGGGTGGGAGGATGGGGTTAGGGAACCAGGCATTACAGCCTCCCCTGTATTCAGAGATCCATCACTAGTCATGCTCATGCCCCTGTCCCAACCTCACCCCTCCCCTCCCCTCTTCCCTGACCTCCTGAAGGCACTTGGGTAATCACACATCTCATCGACTTGCTTTAGGCCCTGCTTGACAACTGCCTTTCCATGTTGCTCTGGCTTGATCCTTTAGCCACTCATTTCTCTCATTATGCCAAAGGCTGGAGGTGTCCTGGAATCCATAGAATTCTCACATTCTGGTGCCCCTCCTGCTGGCCAGACAGAGGGCTGTAAGGTGTAGCCAAGCTGTGAGAGACACTGTGTGAATGGGCCACGTACAACAAGATCTAAAGGGCTGGGACACGGGGCAGAAGATAGCCAGGTGGGCCCACAGGTTATTCTGCTGTGTAGGGCATGGGGGTCTGGCTGGATAGGGTCCTCAGTGCCATGCCCATCCTACAGAGAGCGGGCGGGGGGGGGGGACAAGACATCCATGAGAAAGCTGGACAGGGTCTCCAAGGCACATTACTTTTCTCATTATTATGGCAAAATATTTGACAAAACAACTTAAGGAAAGTTTCATTTGAAGTGACAGCTTAAGGATACAGTCCATTATGGCAAAGAAGACATGGCATCCGGAGAATGAGGTGGTTGGTCACACTGCGTCTGCAATTAGGAGTAAAAGAGAGATGAATGTTGGTACTCAGCTCACTTTCTCCTTCTTCAGTCTAGGACCCCACCCCAAGGAGTGATGCTGCTTATGTTCAGGGTGGGTCTTCCCACCTCAGTTGACCTAATCTAGAAATTCCCTCACAGGTGTGCCCAGAGGTATGTCTCCTGGGAGATTTTTAACTCCTGTCAAATTGACATCAATATTAACCATTGCAATGGATGCCCATCCCAGGATTATTCAGACCTGTGATGTTGATGGTCTCAGCAGCCTGGCCTCAGGAAAGGGGGATGCAGCTATGTACTCAGCTGCTACTCCCTACCCTGATGTGCCTCCATCCAAGATGCACCTGACTGAGGGTCTGGAGTGAGCTAGACACTTGGAGCAGTGGTCGCTCATCCTGAGACACAACATGCCACCCAGAAGGATCAGGGAACTAGTCACATGGAGTGGGGATTGAACTCTTGTGCCTCTAAACAGAGCCAGGATAGGTGGAGTCAGAACAGTTAGTCCCTCTGCTGGAGCTTTAGTGGGCTCCAGATGCCTGTGTCCAAGGCATATGGAGAATACCATCTTGGTCAACCTACCTTCCTGTGTGGGCACCACACACACATGCTTGATTCTAACAACAAGCCAGCTTTTTGCACACCCAGGTTCACATGGCTGTACTTCCAAGATCCAAGAGGTGGATAACCAAGTATCTAACAGATAACTGGACAAACGAAGTGATCCTCTTGTCCTATGTGTGGTCATCCTCATAGGAAGACATTACTCAAGAAGGATGCTGGACATGGATGACCATCAAGGATGCTGCACTAAATCTAGCAGGATACCATGTCTCGAGGTCCTTATAGTTGTCAGATTCATAGAAACAGAGAGAAAAAAGATAGGGTATTGGGTTCTGAGGAATCCATGCCTGACAGGAACAGGGCTTTGGCTTTTTTAAAAAAAGGAAGTTGTGGAGATGGATGATGGTGACAGTCACATAACATTGTGAGCAGGCTTTATACCACTGGAGTGTGCACTCAGACCTGGGTATGATGGGAAGCTGCTTCCCCGGGCCCTTTTTCTTATAACGTGCTTTGCAATGTGGTGAAGTACAGAGTAGGACATACACCTTTGTGACCATACTAGCTGTCACACCATTATCTGCAGAGCTTCCCTGTGTGCCTAAAGTGGAGACTGAGGCTGGATTTGGGCTATAGTGATACTTGTCACTCACAGTCAGCTCGGGATAAAAATATCCACTGTACAAAGCTATGGAAGGGTTGTGTGAGGGCACAGACAGAAATGTTATCTCCCTTCCTGACATTGTACTAGATGCACTTATCAATAAGGGACCAGTAAAGGACTGATGGAAGTAGTGAGAAGAAGGGAGGAGAGTGGAGAAGGAGAAGGGGAGGGCAGAGGGAGTGAGACAGGGTCCCAGAGACGTGTTGGTCCAGACCGCTGTTCACCACAAGAGGACTCAGCTTGAAGCCTGACTAAGAGGCCTGGGGCCTTTCTGTGGGCCTGTGGTGGACACTCAGGCAGGTGGGGTGGTTTGAGTTATTCATTTGTCCTCTGATTGAGCAAATATTTGACCAAGCCATGACCATGGGCTACTGGCTACTATGCCCCTGCAAAGCTCATTCAATGTGGAAAGAGCCTTCCGACCGGTCTGTGGGCTGTTCAAGCCTGTCTGAATAGCTTAGCACGGGGTATCTGGGGGAAAGACGAGGCCAGGCCACCCAGCAACCACTGGTGGGTCATCAGGTACTTGGAAGATACCCCGTGGATGATAAAAGTGTTTGGGTGGCTGTTGGGGCTAGCCTAGGATTTCTTCCGGCTGAGATGGGTGGTTCCAGGTTACCTACGGAAGCCTGAGTCATGGGCTATAACCCAGCCAGGTTCCTTGCCTCTGAGCCATGTACCTTGGCATGCACACTAGCAAAAGATTCATTTATTCATAGAGAAGGAAAATATCTTCTCCTGCCACCCCCCTCCTTCAGAAAACAAACTTTGGGTTTATCTCTCCTTGGGGCATGAGAACCAGCATTGGGTGTATTCATAGGACAAAGGACAGACTAGCTCCGATCAAGGACGCAGAACAGGAACGACACCTGCCACCAAGGTTGACCAGATGACTATGCAGCCATGCTCTCCCCTTAATCCCACTTCAGGCCAAGAGAGAAGGTAAGGGCATTTCAGAGGGCAGTAGATGGACACACTGATGGACACTTGCAGAAATAACACCAGAACCAAGTATGAAGCCTCCTCAATCCAATCCCTTCTTGAAGTGAACCCCACGGGAAATATGATGCAACTCCAGCTCCTTGCCCAGCACCTCTGGGGAGTCTTAGGACTCTGGAATCTGTGAAGAAGAGAAGCTACTCTTAGTCTCTTAGCAACGCTAGCCAATCACCCTCACTTGGGCTAGAGAAAATAGATCAGATATAGGTCATCCTCAGCTGGCTCTTGGACTAGAGACCAGTGGCTCTGCTTGACTGCCTGGGGGCATCCTGGTGTCATTAACATCTCCCTGGCCCTAAAGGCATGCCGCAGTGCTAGGACCATGCCTAGAGTTGAGGGTGCAGGTATGAGAGGTAGACCAGATCTCAGTTCACAAGGATGGCCAGCACATCTAGTGACCATACAAGGTGAGGAGTGTGAGATTGAAAAGGATGGTGGAGGAAGATCATCCTGGCCCTGGGATGTGAAGAGCATAACTGTGTCCATGGTGGGGTAAGAAAAGAAGGCCAAGTGTGGACATGAGGAAACATGGGGCAGCCTCGACACACCAGAGCAGGGACAGATCTTGAGTCATAGGCAGGATCCTCCCTGGCGACAGAGCCTGACTCCTTACCTCTGGGGCTCTGGCTGAGAGCATGTCAAGGGTTCATAATTGGCCCACAGTGGTCTCAGAGTCCCCATAGTACTATAACAGTCCCCACAATATGTCCACAGTACCCACAGTACTCTCATGGCCAGTTGCACCACACACCATTCCTGCCTTGGAACTCAGTGTGGATGCCACAAACCCATCTCCTAGACCTTTGTCCACTCACACCTTGACAACTATCACCTACATCATTAATTCACTCTATCAAGGTGTGTACTCTGCATCCACAACCAAATGGGAGCAGAGTTACAACCTGAAAGCAGAACTCCTGATAGCCATGGCCAGACCCCAACCAAGAACCTGATGTCACAGTGCAGGTCTGGAGTACATGACCCTGCTGTGGAGTTCCCAGATTCACATCCTCTTTGGGGCTCCTTAAGGCATGAACCCAGGCCCCTCCTGTGGTTGTCCTTCATTCTCTTCAATGAGTTTACATTTTTTGGTGACACAGACAACCAAGTAAAGAGGGGAGATTCTGTGTCCCCACAAACAATGGGGTAAGATTACATGGATGTACCATATTTGGACTCAGGACTAGACTCTGCCTTATTCAGCTATAGATTTGTCAGGGTTTAATGAAGCCATGTCCAGTAGTGCCATCACAACTAGATGCTCAGCATGTGGGGAATGGTCCCACATTCCCTGGAAACTCTAAGTGTCCAGCAAGCCTCCACGTGTCTCCATGTTCTAGCCTTCTAGACCCAAGGTCTGGACCCACAGTGTCTTTCATCTACCAACAGGTCCCCTTCATGCTGAGTCTATTCAGAAAGACCTTTCGAAGGTTCTAGGTATCTAACCCTCTTATCCTACTACCTGTAACCACAACTCCCATCTACCTTCTCTCAGCCTCTGGAAGATTCTCCCAGAAACATGGCCTCATGCTTCCGCTTCGTTGATTGACCCTTCATTTGTCCTAGCCCAGCTAGACAGCCAGAGGCCCTCACCTTGACACCCACCTTCCTCCTCCCATGAATCCTTTCACCATCCTCCTCAACCAATCCCAACCCTATGCTTTTCTGACAAGGGTCTGCCCCAATCCCAGGCTTGTGGGCTGTCTAGGAAGCCCCTGCCACCCGTGATCCTACAGGGCTCTTGTATTGCCAGGCTTGCCCACCTACAGAGGCAAGAGGACTCTGTTCAACATCAGTGAAAATTATAGGCTGGAACCCTTGTTTCTCAGCCACCATACATCATTGTCTCGCAGCCAGACTCACTAGCCAACGGTGAGTGGTTAGGCTTTTGGGGCTGATCTGGGATTAGCCTGGGAGAGGAGTTCTCCGTGAAATATCTGTTAAGGATAAGGAATAGACTGGAAACTGATCTGGGCCCTAAAACCACAAACACAGATCTTGCATCTAAATTATTCCCTCACAAGGCAAGAGGTAAAGTCACCCACTATGCACACTTGGCATTGAGGGGACCCTGTGTCACATTTGACATTTCTAAAGGTTTACCCACCAACCAGAAGAGGACATAGTACCAGGAAAACCCAAAGATAGAGGATTCCTTCAAGGGCCATGCAGCTGTATCACCCAGGTGATTCTCTTGAATGTTACTTGGACTGTTTAATCTTTTCCATAGCTCAGTGTAGATATTAGTGTGGGATAGCAGATAGTCAATTTGTACCCTGGCCATGCCTGCATCTGAGAGGCCAGAGCAGTTACCAGAGTCTACAGTGTGCCTCATCCCAGGAACCCAAGCATTGGTGGAAAGGCTGTCTGGCTCTGATTCCCAAGGAACCCACAGGATCCTGCAGATAGGTAATTAATGACAATCCTGGGTGGGCTCCCATACCAGGGGGATGGATGAAATTATCAACGGACTTAACTCCCCAAAATTAAGACATCTGGCTACTTAACCCCACCATATCCTCTGTCAGCCCCAGGAGGAGAGAGAATCAAATCTAAACTTGTCTGTACCTAGGTCCCAGGGGTGAAGGGCCTTGAGACCCTAGGGTTAGGTTGGGGGCCTCTGGTACCACAGAAGACAGAGATGCTGAGCTACTGTGGTCTGTAAAGACCACAGCCTACAGCCCAAAGCTCACTCAGAATAGGCTATGGCTCAAAATCATACAAGGAGGGCAGGCAGGGAACACCCACAACTCAGTAGCTATACTACACAATGAGGGCTCCTTAAGGAAGCTGGGTCCCAGAGCCTGGGCTAGGCCTGGTGAGACTTTGCCCCCACTATGGTGGGGTTAGAAGGGCCTCTTCATCTGTGGGGAAAACACACATACACACACACACACACACACACACACACACAAGCCCTTGGCCCTCTACCATGTCTGCACTGCAGAAAGGAGTGCTGTGGAGGAAGACAAACTTCAGGAATGAGATAAACAGGGGCACAGAGACAGACAGAAATAGGACACAGTGAAAGAGTCACAAAAAAGGTCAGAGACAGGGATATAGGGAGGTTAAGAGATCAAAAAAAGAGAGAAGGGGGCACAGCAAAAGAGACAGAGACAGAGACAGAATGCCTAGAAAACATCGAGGCCAAGTATCACAGAGAGTCAGAGATGGACAGACATAGGGAGACACAAAGATGTCTGGATTGATAAAGAGACAGACAGAGATAGTTGTGAGGATCCAGAGACAGAAAGACCAGAGGAAACAAAAAGACACAAAGACAGAAAAGTAAAGAGGAGCATCCAGACACAGAAGCAGACAAACAAAAACAGGCAAAGTCAAAGGAGACACAGAGACCAAGACATGACAGCTGATCTCCGACACTCACACCATTGGCAGAGACCAGAAGGTGGAGCCAGGTCATCAGGAGGAAACAATGGAGAGAAGAGCTGGGTCTCTCCTGGAGTTTTATAAGATGGGCAGTGTCCCTGGGAGACTGTGTTGGCCCTCACACAACATGGCTGCCCTGAACAGCTGCGATGGGAGCCTCTGTCCCACGTTTTACCACAGTTTTAAATTGTTCAGTCTTAATGGAGTGGAGAACATTAAAGCATTAATGGAGATAGTTTTCCCACAATTAAGGAAGGGCAAAGGGGCTTCAGTGGGGGATTCAGAAGGGCAAATAGTGCATGACACAACACTGAGACTCCAGGAGCCATGAGGAGGGTCCCCTACCAGCACCCAGACTGCATTATACGTGTACGAATATATGAACTCAGCTATTCATAAAAGCATTTGGTCTACATAGGACCTTACCCCTCACCCCCAGTTTCCTTGAGGAAGCAGTCTGATCCACTCAAACCACATCTGTGGGCGTTATAGCCACCATGCCCATAACAACAAAGAAGTGTCTGCTAAAGCATGGGACACAGTGACTCAGATCCATACCTTCAACCACAGAAATAAGTGCTCTTGGGTGACAGGCAGAAGTCTGAGCTCCAGACGGAGTAGACTGGTCCTTCCCAGGCTGTGAGGAAATATGTCAGCCTGCCCAAACTCTTGTGGCCGCTAGCTATCCTTGTCATGAAACCATAACTGTTCCCTGCCTTCCTGTTCCCATAACAATCTCCCTGAACGTGACTGTGTCGTTTTCCCTTTCTATGAAGATGCCAATCTATCCTGGGGTTCCTCCTGCTCTGATAAAATACCACAACCAAAGCAGCATAAGGAGAAAGGGTTTTTGGTTTTGGTTTTGGTTTTTTGTTTGTTTTGTTTTTTGTTTGTTTTTTTTTTTTCATCTTACAGCTTTTAGTCTATCATCCAGAAAAGTGAGGACAGAAACTCAAGGCAGGAACCTGGAACCAGACGCAGAAGCTGATGCAGAGGCCATGGAGGAGACGCTGATGGAGAGACCATGGAGGGGTGCTTACTCATGGCTTTGCTCAACCTGCTTTCTTGTGCATCCCAGGACTACCTACCCAGGAGTAACACCGCTCACAAGGGCTAGGCCCTCCCATATCAATCACTAATTAAGAAAATGCCCCACAGGCTTGCCTACATCTGATCTTACAGGGGCAATTTCTCAGTTACATTTCCTCTTCTCAGAGGACCCTAGCTTGTGTCAAGCTGACAAATTTGGATAGCACACAGACAGTCTGGATTAGGACTCACTCTCCTGGCCTTATTTTAATATGCTGACCTCTATAAAGATCTAGCTTCAAATAAAGTCACATTCTGAGGTCCTGAGGGTTCCCACACCAACCTATGAATGAGAGGAAAGGAAATGGTTTGAGCATCACAGAGGGCATACCAAAAATACCAACAGTAGAAAGAATAAATAACCATAGCATGGGCTACAATGTGATGCTGCCAGCAAGAATAACAACAACAAGAGAGAGAGAGAGAGAGAGAGAGAGAGAGAGAGAGAGAGAGAGAGAGAGAGAGAGAACAGTCACCACTTGCACGGATTTCAGTGGCACCAACAAGGGCCTGCACTTAAGATTCAGAAAACAGGAAATATACAAAAGGGGGAAAAGGACCAGGGTGACTTCAGCAGGAGTCTGAGTTCTGGGAATGTTCTAGGTCTCCTGAAGCTGATTATGTAAGTGTACCTGTGTAGAGACTCACTGGACCTCAGATGCCTATGAATTAGAAGGATCAATTCAACTCAGAGAGACTGTTCTTGTTTCATTTCTGTTGCTGTGATAAATAGCCTGACAAGCAAAACTTAGAGGATAAAATGGTTCATTTTAGCTTATAATTTCAAGTTATAGTCCACAATTGAGAAAATCAAAGTAGGAACTTCAAACAGCTGGTCATATTACATCTACAGTCAAGAGTAATGAATTCATATGTGCTCACTTGTTTGCTTGTGCTCAACTCCATTTCCCCACTCATACATTTCATAATCTCCTGCCTAGAGAATGGTGCTGCCCACAGTGGGCTGAATCTTCCCACATCAATTAACTTAGTTAAGACAACCCCCAACAGACATGCCCACAGGCCAATGGAATTTAGACAATCCCTCATTAAAATTCTAATCTCAGGTGATTCTATGCTGTGTTTAGTTGACAGTTAAAGTCAATGGCCAGAGAGAGCTATCAACACGGTCAACTCAGGGTCTCTATGGCCTGGGGAGACAAGAGGCAATGTCTGAAAGAAAAGAAATTGATACTAGCATTCTAAAGTCAGATGACTTGTTTATTTTTCTCATTGCTGAGACAAAATATGTGACAGAAGCAACTTAAAGGAGGAGGGGTTTGTTTTCTTGGTTTTTTGTTTGTTTGTTTGTTTTTTAATCATAGTTTCAAAGATACATCTCATCATGGCAGGGAAGCCATGGTAACTGGGATAGCTCCAGAAGTTGCAACTCAGCTTGTTCACATCTTGGGGAAGCAGAGGGCTCAGGAACCAGAAGAGTATTCACCTCCAACACCCACCCCTAGTGACTCATTTCTGGTCCCAAAAGTTCCATAACTTCCTAAAATAGTGCCCCAAACTATGAACCAATTGCACTGTGTGCAAAGGTTCTACTGGAATTCTGGGTAGCATAGCCACATGGTCCTCTGTTGGGTTAACATTTCCCTGGCTTGACACATTGGAGTGACAGCCTCAACCCTCTCAAGTCGGAAGGGTGTGACTGGCCCCAAGGAGAGGGCTTTGTGGGCTCCAAGAATGAACCAGGCACCCTGGTCCTTCCTGTGGACTCTGGTCTGGCTTATCGAGTTTCCTCACAGAGGCTCTGCCACAGGAGTGGGGACAGGAAGCCCTCTCTGATCTTATTTAAACTTCTGTGGCCTGGAGCATGGCCCACTATCCTACACATGCACACACACACACACACACACACACACACACACACACACACGCATGCATGCACGCCAACTGGTCAGAGCTCTGAGGTCCTATGGTTTAGCTGAATTCTGTTGTAACTTAGGTCTGGGTTCTACTTGGGCTCTGGTCTCATGGGCAGGAGCCTCTGGGAATGCTTCTGTCCAGTACAGCATGTCCTCTGCCTGCCACCCATGACCTGGCCTTGTCAAGGAAGGAGCTCAAAGATACAACATGAAGGAGAGCCACAGTGTAGCCCCTCTGGAAACCCCTAAAGTTGGAGAACAAAGATCGCAGGCGCAGAATGCCAGCCAAGCCACTATCTGTGTTCCTGGGTTAGTAAGAGCCACCCTCATCTGCACAGGAACTGTGAAGACAATCAGGTGACTCACTGACCCAGGAAACCACCACGTCCTGATAAGGAGCATTTTGTGTCCTGGTGACAGCCCCTGAGATGAGAGAATGCTGCCAGGCTTGCCTCCAAAAGGGCACCTTTCGACAATGAGCAATGGGAGTCATCTTGCTGGGACCTTGTTAGATAAGCCTGTGTAAAGAAAGAGGCTGTGTGGAGAGTGCCTCTACACCAGGATCATGCCAGGATCAGACCTGGCTTTGGGCCTGGAATACTCAAGTGACCCCCAGATTCATGAAGTGGGTCTGGTCCTGATCACAACTCCATCTTCTAGGTGGGTGGACAGCATCCTGAGCTAGCTGAACCAATTTGAAGCTATAAACAGTGGAATAACACCACAGGCTTCCACCACACATCCAGAGTTTCAAGAACCATCAGACCTCTGGGGTGAGAACAGGACTCCTGCCATCTTCTAGCCCAGTGCCAAGGTTTCATGGGCTCCATCCATCCAGTCTTGTATCTGTGACAACCCCATGGACATTGTTGCTGTCAGATTTTGAGTATTGTGCCCTCAGCATAAGCTCTAGATACATGGACTGGAGAGATGGCTCAGCGGTTAAGATCACTGACTGCTGCTCTTCCAAAGGTCCTGAGTTCAAATCCCAGCAACCACATGGTGGCTCACAACCATCTGTAATGAGATCTTCTGGTGTGTGTCTGAAGACAGCTACAGTGTACTTACATAGTGACTATTAAAAAAAAAGATCTAGATACATTACACACACACACACACACACACACACACACACACACACACGACTACTCCTGTTGTCTCTTCTACTCTTCTAGCCCCTCGAGAGTCCAGTTTCCCTATAGGAATGCATTGGCTAGGCATCCCCATGGTTTCTTGAGGGTCACATTCCACCCACCTGAGTTCCTTGTCCTTGTATGGTCATATTGTGTGTCTGGGTCCTGAACTCCTCTTGACCCATATCCAATTAGATTAGGCCCCATTAAAATGACGTCGCTGTGGTTTAATCATCTCTTTCAAGATGATGGAAAAGTGATATAAGAGCACCTGTTCTAGCAGAGGATCAAGGGTTCTGTTCCTATCACACACATGGTGGCTCACAACCGTCTGTAACTCCAGTTCCAGGGGATCCTGATGTCCTCTTCTGATTTCAGAGAACACCGGCCACGCAAAAAGTGCACGTACAGACACACAAGCTAAACACTCATACACATAAAATTTAAAAAAAAAAAATAAATGCTAAAGAAGAGAAGCCTCTTTCTCAACAGCCCCTCAGGCGTTGAAGTTAGAGCTTCGATGCCTTCCCACGGCACACACGGTTCAGCCCAAAGAGGGCAGGGGCCAAAGTCGCCAAAGGGTCTGAAGTCACGGGGAAAACCTGGGCCCTCTCATGGGCTCTGAAAGAGGGTTGGCTGCTGCCGTGACTGACGGAAGCCTGCACAGAGTAGGTCTGACTGGACACCATTCCTTCTGCAACTGTTGGGTCTACTCGGCTCCGGCTTCTGGCTATTGAGGTTAGGTTAGTCTGCACAGCTCAGGCCATGGAGGAGTTGGCCACAGGGGCAGAAAGACCAGTGACAAGACCTTGTCAGGCAGAAAAGAAAGGCAATCGACTCAAGACCATGTGGTCTCAGAAGCCCCTGCTTCTGGCGCAGTACACACTCACTGGCTCTCCAGAAGGTTTTCTTGGTTTGGTTTGGCTTTTCGAGATGAGGTTTCTTGGTGTAACCCTGGCTGTCCTAGAATTCACTCTGTAGACCAGGCTGGCCTCTGCCTCTGAGGGCTAGGATTAAAGGTGTGTGCCACCACCACCTGGGTCCCTATCTGTTTTTGTGGTGAGTGACTTTAAACCTCACCACCCCTCAGGTTAGCACGTAGCCAGTTTTGCTTTCAAATGTTCTTCCATGAAGGAATAAGACATGGCAGTCAGAGCTACCCTCTCAATCCACCCAGGCATGATCCTGAAGCTAGTGCTTCGAAAGGTTTTCTCACATTTGTTTGTTTGCTTATGTGTGTACAGGATGCGTGTGTGCCATGGCATGTGTCGAGGTCACAGAACAACTCCTGGAAGTCAGTTCTCTCCTTCCACTATGTGAGTCCTATGGACTGAACATAGGTTGCCAGACTTGATGGCAATCGTCTTTACCCCATGAACCACCCTACTGGACCTTTATGCTTGTCGCATTTGCAAATATTCAACAAATATGGTATTGTTTTACATTTGTAGAAACGGGTAGGCACGACCAACACTGGAGAAATGGCTCAGTCAGCCAAGTGTCTGTAGCTCAAGCATGAGGGCTTGTATTTGATCCCCTGTTCAGGGGACACATGTGAGAGGAGCTGAGGAGACAGACTGGAGATTCCTGAAACTCACTGGCCAGCTAACCCATTCAGTGAAAAGACTCTATCTCAAAAACAAGGTGGACAGCACCTAAAGAATGACACCCAATGTTCACTCATCTCTGCCCTCCACGTGCACACACACGTGTGCACACACACGCACACAACACAATCACAGATCCATATATATATATATATATATATATATATATATATATATATATATATATATNCACACACACACACACAACTACCCGACTACCCGACACTCCAGCTCCAGGAAATTCAAAGCTCTATTCTGGACTCTGTACACACATACACACATCATACACACGCATACACACACATACACACATCATACCACACCACATCACACCACACCACACCACACCACACCACACCACACCAATTCTGTTTTTTCCTTGCATCCATCACTGGACTCACTGAACAGCCACCAAGTGTCTCTGGCTCCCCCATCTGCTCAATGATAGTATTACAATCCCAGCATCAAAAGTCTGCTGAGCTGGACCACTTGAAGTATAGATTCTTGGAAACTCCCGAGCTGGCTTTAGCCACAACAGAAGAGCTCCCTGTCATCCCAGCTTCTGGGCTGCTGAGACACATATTCTGATGTCAGCCAAGCTGCAGCAAGCAGGAAGTATGAGGAAGATGGGCCTCGTGCTCTTGTCAGCCTCTGACACTTGACAGTCTTTGTCATTGCTGCATGACTAATATGTGTTAGAAAGTTTTCTGTAAATAAACCCTATTTGTGATTATAGGGTCTCTGGATAGGAGAGGGGGCTTCATACACAGCATCCTCCAAAAGTTGACATTTTTCTAAAAGACCACAGAAGCTCATGCAGGTAGGTCCATGTGGTTTGACAGCTCTGCCCAGCAGTCTTTGAGGAGCTATGTAATGGTTAGTGTATGGAGTATCCCCCCCCCAAAAAAAAAAGAGGTTCACATATTGAAAGGGTGTTATTTGGGGAGGTTCAAGAAACTTGTGGGGCAGTGAGACCTTGCTAAATATGATGAAGGGCTGAGTCCTTGAAGGCCATTATCCCTGGCCTTTTGTAGCCACGCTCAGTCAGATTCCCGGCCAATCAAGCTGTGAACAGCTTGTCTCTGCCACACGTTCCTGCTGCTTTGGAGTTCTGCACAAATGCATGGGGTTAAGCAATCACGGGCTGATCCCTCAGAACCCTGGGCCAAATAAACCGTCCTGGCCTCACTCGTTTTGAGGGATCCGTGTCACTGTGATACAGAAGTAAACGATACAGTCCACAGCTGCGGCTGCTTTTCTTTCCATTTGCAGCAGAGGTCAATGCTCTACTCCTAGTCTGTGGGCCTGAGACCTCCTCAGTGACACACTCACCCTCCATGGGCATAGACACAAGGAAATCCACATGTGTGCATGCACATCTGTGTTCTCACACCTGTACACACACTGAGCCCTTAGCATGTGGACAAAGTTTTCACCCATAGCAGAAAACCCTGGGAGGGAACCTGAGGGCTTTGTCACTCGTGGTGGGGAGGGGCTTTCACTCAGCCAGTGCTCTGAACAGACAGAGCCAGGAGCCCAAGAGAAAGTAATACAGATGGCAGAGTCACATTGTGGCTGGTGTGCAAAAAACAGTGACTGGATCCCCGGGGTCCCTGAGGACCCTTTCCAAACTATCTGATCCCACCCCAATTCCCAGAAGCTATCCACATAGTGGCCAGCTAAGATTCTTGAAGAACCAACTTAAATCACAACACCATAGTGGCAATGCCTGAGTTTATTATCAGAAAGCAAAGAATGGAACAGAATCTCCGAAAATAAATATGTGCAGAGAAGAAGTCAAGCCAGAAGTGGAGAAGGTCAGAGAGTCAGAAGGATGGTTCAAGGTGCGAAGAAATGTGCACGGTACAACCCATTCACTTCCTTCCTAGCAAACGGGGGCTAGAACGCCTGGCGCGGACTTGCTGTGGGAGCTCACAGACAGTGTCCTGGCACAGACAGCTCTCGATGTGTGTGTAGGTATGGCTCATCTCACTGCCATCTGGGCATTCCAGGGTAACCTGTCGGACACTGGTCCTTTCCTCCTTGCAGCAAGAGCACCTGTGATCCAGACCCTGGGCCTGGGCAGAGTACCTGGGGACAAGAAGGGCAGAATGAGTGCCAGCCTCACTGTGAACAGCATCAGAGTCCTCCCTCCTTGGGGCCTGTCCTTGAGCTCCTCCACCCCTCCATCTCACACTTGTAGCCTGGTACTCACATGGCAAAAGTCCCACAGGACCCAAAACAGTAGTTCATGGAGATGTTCTTGGTGCAGCCATTGTAGGAAAGCTCCTTCATGACAGAGATGGCAGAGCAAGGGACTCTGGTCTGGTTTTGAGGGATGCCTGTGGGGGGAAAAATGCAGGTGCAATGGATGGTCTAAGACTCTAGCTAGCTAGCTCCCCTTCCCCCTTCCCCCTTCCCTCTCTACCCCCCTTCCCCTCCCTCTCTGGTGAAGTTACTTCTCCCTTCTCTGAGCATGTCTCTAGCCCTTAACTAAGTCCCACTTTCCTTTTAGGAACTAAGTCCCAGCATGCAGCTGGGCTCCACCCAGACTCTCCCTGGAAGGAGACTTGGATTCCTATACATCCACATGAGTGTAGGAAACACAGCGGGGGCAGGAGTCCTGAAGCATCCCGTCCTGCATCTTCCCCCTCAAGGCTCTGAGTAAAGCTCACCCATCACCCAACGTTTCCCCAGCCGTACTCACATGTCTTACAGCAGCCATTAGGCATGTATGTAATGGAGCCCTGGAAAGAAAGGGGAGTGAGAAAGGAGCCCAGAGCACCCCCAGCAGGTGAGTGTCCCTTCTTGTCATGGGGCACATAAGGGCTGTCCTACAGGAGGGTATGGAACAAGCCTCCTGGAAACCAGGTAGCAGGTGCATCAGGGTCCCCTGCTCCTGGCAGAGCATACATGGACAGGGCCATAGGGGTCCCACTCACTGGAACACAATCACTTGGGTTGAAGTCGGGGCAGGTGATGTTGGAGACTGAGGAGATGAGCTGGTTGTTGATTTTCATGCAGCTGAAGAAGGTGCACTTGTCGCTGGGGTTTTTGTGTATCTCCCCAGGCTGTGGACACAACAGAATGAGGATGAGCAGATGTACACCAGAGGCCAGCCCAGGAAGACCTGGGAGGCACAGCTTCACAGAAAGGAGGTCCAGAGTCACTGGGCAAGGGACATCCAGTACAGTCTTGGAGATAGCAGCTTACCTGCCTGTGGTTACATAACACAGAGATCTCTAACCTAGGTCTAACTTGTGAGGTAGGAAGTGACTCTGAATGGGGAAATGATCTTTGAAAAGCTCAAGAAAATAATCTGGAGATGAGGTCACCCTCCATCAAGGAGGTCCTAGCTCCAGGAATGATTGTCCTTATAAGAGACAGAAGAGGAGGCATAGGCTCAGATAGAAGGACACTACTACATCAGAGGTGATGCAAACACAAACCAAGGTTGACTGGAGCCCAAAGAAGAGGCAGGAAGGACTCCTCACAGCTTCTGCTAGCCTCGATCTTACCCTTCAGAGCTCCAGAAGGGGAGCAACCATACATATTATGCTATGTGGGATCTAGTCACCCAACTATGCTGTGAGGGATCTAGGATGACTCAAGCCCAAAGTCATCCTAGTCTTGCCCTCGGTGGCTGCCTAGCTTGGGGGAGGAGCCAGGAGTGCACACACACCTTCAGAATGATGTGCTGCTGCTTGGGCCCCTCGATGATGCAATGGGTCTGCTGGCACTTCTTGCAACATTCCCCAGGGACGTCCACAAGCTCAAAGCCCTGTGAACACAGGAGAAGGTGAGGCTGAGATCAAAGACTTGTCCCTGCACCCAACCAGACCGTGGGATGGGTAGAATGCCTCACCCAGGGGGAAGCTGTGTATGAACAAGAGCCATGGTGGGAGGTAGATACAGGCCCAGTTTGGCAAGAGAGGTTTAAGAAAACTTGAAGGCAAATCATGGAAATGAACATGTAACCACCTGTCTCTTAGAAGATGGGAAGAGGGTAAACTGAGGCAGAGAGTGGGAGAAAGGGGAGGAGTCACACTTACAGAGCTGCAGGAGATGTTGCAGGGCACATGGGTACAGGAGATGACGTTGAGCTGGGTGCTATTGTCCAAGATGTTGGTACATACACAGTCCTGGCACTTGTTGGAATACACTGGAGATCCGGGCTTTTGGGAAAAGGCAGAAGTAAGGGAGTCGCACACACCGTCATGCATGCATTACTCCATCTTCAGACAAGGGCAACGCCACCCATCCTCCCTGTCCCCTCCCACCTCAGAACTCACCTGGTATTCAGCATTCTGGTGCACGCACACACCCTTGGGCACTTGGAAGAAAGAGTGGGGAAAGCCATCAGAGGTTATCCTGAGCCTCAGCCTGGCATACACATCTGAGCAGATGCTCAGGGCTGATGGGTACACAGCCATAGCCATGACAAAGAAGCCCAAGGAGAGAACACATTCCCTCCACTGGACCCTTGTTCACAGCCTGCCCCGCTCGTGACCTTCCCTTACCCCGCTGGCCTCACTTACCACAGGAATAAACTGGACAGCATTTCCCGGGCACAATCTCAGTCTTCACTTCGAATCCCAACAAACACGTGGGGCGTTCAGCTTTGCATCGTTTGGTGTCACACTCTGAAGGCAGGGTAGGAGTGTGGTGACCAGGATGGATCCCACAGGCAGAGAAACCCTCCCCCATTGTACAGCATGGGTCCAGGCCACTGTAGAGCCTACCAGGACCAGGCCCTGCAGCAGGGACTCCTGGCCTGATCCAACAGCCACTACCATCACCTCTCAAGAGAGCAGAACCTGAGCTCACCAGAGAGGGAGTGGCAGACAGCCTCAGCTACAGTGGGCATGTTTGGCTACACTAGGAGCATGAGCCCCAGTGGTCTGAGAATGGCTCCCATGCCCTGGGGGTGGCCTTACTACATGAGGTGATGTTGCAGCACTTGTCATCTGGGTTGGTCTCCACAACAAGGTAGGTGCCATCTTCCTCACATGTGGTCAGGTTGCCCCCAGGACATTTCTTTGGTTGGCACACAATGCCACTTCCACCCTCCCGGCAAACACAGTCCTTGCAGTCAAACTCAAAGTGCTCTCCAAACTGCGAAGAGGAAAGATTAGATAAGCATCAGGCTAGCCATATGGTCAGGCAGGGAGAAAATGGCTGGACCAGGTAACCAGGTAGCCAGATGAGGTGTCAAGTGAGAAAGCTGTATCTCTCACCACCTCTGAACTCACAGGGCAGGTTCAGGGACAGACCAGCAACTATTCATTCAAGGGCACTGATATCTCACAGATGTGACCTGCTCACCAGTCCCCATCAGTATCTGCCTGGAATGCAGCAGATTACCTATTGAAGGTATTTTTATTGAGCTAAAGAGTCCACCAATGCCTGTGAGCACATACGGGAATCAACACTGAAGTAGCCAATGTGCCATCTCATATTTAGACAGAATATTATATAACTGGTGGGTAGATGGGTGGATACCTGAATGGATGGTCTCATGGATAGGTGGATGATTGGATAGATGAAAGGATGGATGGATGTTGGATCAGTGGTTGGTTGCATGGATAATAGTAGATGAGTAGTTGGATGGCTAGATAGATGAATAGATGATAGATGAGTGGATGGTGGTGGAAGGGATGGATATATGATGGTAGGCTTTTGGATGGGTAGATGATGGATAGATGCTGGATGGGTGGGTGATGGATGGATAGATGGATGGATAGATGGAGAGTGGATAAGTGGATGAATGAACAAAAGATAGATAAGATACATGAATGATAGATGGGATAGTTAGATGGATGAATACAGATGAGTAGATGGAGGATGAATGGTTCATATGGATGGGTAGGTGGATCCATGGGTGTAGAATAGGTGGGTGAATGATGAATGAATGAATGAATGAATGAATGGCTGAGTGGATGATGGTTGGATGAAGGACAGATTAATGGATAGATGGATGGATTTATGGACAGATGGATAATAGATAGGTAACTGAATGGATATATAATACATACATAATTGGATGTATGAGCAGATGTATGACTTGAGTGGATGTATGGATAGATGTGAGTGGGTGGGTGGATAGATGGATGCTGGGTGGATAGTAGGTGGAGAGATGAAATATAAATGAATGGTGGTTAGGTGATTACCTGGATAGGTAATGGTATAGGTATACAGAAGCATAATTTGGATGGATGGATGGATGGATGGATGGATGGATGGATGGATGAGTATTGGATAGACTGATGGGTGGTCAGATGGAAAATGGATAGGCGTGTGGATGGATGGGTAGATGGATAAATGGATGATAATACATTATTAATTGTATTGATAGATGACTGGACAATGAATTGATGGAGAGATGCACCAATGTGCAGGAGGATGAGTGAATGGATCTCACCTACTAGGACTTACATGGCTCATGACTCAATTCTTGGGCCTCCCAGGCTGTCATATCACTCCACCCCACTCATCCCCCAAAGTTCAGGATTTTAGGGAGAATTCTCCTAGCTCAAGGGGGAACCTACCTCTCTGGGCACATTGTCAGGTCCCACACATCCTAGAAAGAGAGAGGAAACAAACTCTGTTAACACTGTCATGATATTATAGGGAACTAGGATCAGCCTCCTACCTTGCTTCTATGTATAGAGGAAACAGAAGCGGGGTGATGGAAGTAGGGGCATACCACATGTCTTCACACAGACGTCATAGCCAGGGGCAAACTTTGTGGTGCCTTCAGGACAGAAGCAGCCTTCCACCAAGAGTGTGGAGTTCTGAGAGGAGCTAGAATGGCAAGACACATGCTCAGAAGGAAGGAGTGACAGACTCTGGGACACAGCTCTGGGAAGAGCTAAAGCTGGCTGGGATGTGTGAGCAGGAATCTTTGGGCAGCATACCTGGGCTGGCAGGTGGGTTCTTCTTCAGGGCCACAGGCCTGATACTGCTTGTGAGATGGACACTTCACAGCTGCGGGAGAGGGACAAGAATAAGGAAGGTCACATTAAGGAAGCCTGTCCCTCCCTGCAGTGGCCCTTCCCACTCAGGACTTCAGCCCAGGGCAGCAGAGAATGGGTAACTGCCCAGTACCCTTGCCTGACCCACAGACCCCAGCACAGTGCAGTGAGTGGGAAAAGATGAGAGGCACTTACAGCAGACTCCTTGGGTGTGGTTCCGCCAGTCAATGCAGACACCTTCCTTGGCACAGAGGGTGGCATAGGCCTGTACACTGGCACACTCCAGATTAGAGCCAGGCACATAGCAGCTATCAAACAGGCAAGCGTCATAGTAGTGCTTGGGAGGCACGAAGGCGTGGCACTGGGAGAATAGGCTATGCAGGGAGAGATGGGCCACATTGTGGTCAGCACCAAAGCCTCTCCACATGCTCTCCCAGCCCCCCCCCCCCGCAGCACACCCCTGCCCTACTGGAGCCTATTCAGAGATGCCTGCCAAAGACACACTATGGTTACCAGCTGCAGAAGACAGGAAGGGCTGGCCTCTATGAAAGGAAGATCATGTATATCTGTTTTGTCAGACATGTAGAGATGTACTATACACACCTCAGTGGTCACTAGTTGCCAGGATGTTCCCTTCCAACAATCCTGCCAGAGCCTCACCTAGCTTTGACCTCACCCTAACCCTCCAGGGACAGGGAACATCCTCCTGTGGCTCCGAGATTTAGGAGATTTATGTGTTCAATCCCAAACCTGCCTTCCCAAGATGCTGCATTCTGGTCAGTTAATCTATAGCTCAGTAAGCCTGCACCTAGCCAGGTGGTGAGAAATGTCTGAAAGCAAAGAAGGGTGCTGGGTATGGAGTGTCAGAGAATAGTTAGGGCCTGGGGAGACAGAATCCAAGTCCTGTGACCCAACACCCATCCACAGTGACATAACCTCAGATCTTCCAGACCCACACCGAGGCTGCTCTTTGCCTAGTTGGTAGACAGCAGGGGCAGTAGAGATAAGACTCAGATTTGGTTCGGTTTGGTTTGGTTTGGTTTGGTTTGGTTTGGTTTGGTTTTTTGAGACAGTATTTCATTAGCCTAGGCTTGCCCTGATCCTCTTGCCTCTACTTCTCCACTTCCCACAGGTCACCTGTCCATGATGAGGTGGCAGACAGGAGACACAGTGCAGTTATTAAGTGGAAGCCCTGGTGTCGTGGTGGACGGACGCTTGGTGGTGAGGCCTTTGTGGGGACAGTGTGGCTTGGAGGGGTCATTCACCAACCACTCGTCGGCAGCAATTTCACAGTCAGAGATGATCTTCCCACTGGGCAGGATACAGTCATCTGCAGTATTGTTGGTGCAGGTGCCTGTGTGCAGAGAAGCCACCTATCAGGCCAGCATCAAGGCCTGGCACCTCTTCAGTCCAGGCTCTGTGTCCCACTGGGTGGACACAGAGGGCAACTCCAAGGCCAAGACAACACCTGCTGCCTTCTTACAGGGACCAAACACAAGACAATGCCACAGTGACTGTCCACAGAGGAGAGGTCACACCCAGTCCTGCCCTCCAAGGAAAGAGGTGCCAGGAGTGGGGACTCACCACACTGGCCCTTCGTGTTGTTGCCAAACAGTTTGTAGGGCAGCCGGATGGAGAAAGAGAGGCCATTGTAGGAGATCTTGGCTTCCAGCCTGGAGATGTTCACCACAATGTTGATGCCAGACTGGTATACCTCCAGCCCATACTTCTTGTAGGGCAAAGCCACTAACTGCTTGTTCACCTGTACCTGTAGTCAACATGTCTGAGTCAGGGAAGGCCTCTGAGACAGGAGCTAGAGCCTGCCACCTGTTAGAGTACTGCCCCGCTCTGCCCTGTCCCTCCATAGACCTCTGGAAGCCACAGAGGTGATCGGGAAGGCAAGGTTGCACCTTGGAATAGCACTGCTGATATCTCCACTCCTATCTGAAAAGGGGAGATTTTCCTGTCCCTCCATCTTTCTCTTCCCTTCTGGCTTCCTTTCTACCATAGTGACCTTTGTCCCAGCTCGTCCCAAGAGAACCCAAGAAGACTCTTCCAGAGACTTTGAGGGTCCATGAGAGGGTCAGGGCTCCTCGGCTGTATCCATAAACATCACCAATGGCCCCGGTGGATAGAGAAGACAGCTAGACAGTCACCTCCTAGTCACCCATTCTCAGAGAGGGAGTTTCTGTGCTCACTTAGAGAGCCCGTGAGAAGAGCTGACAGGACCCTAAGGAGCCCCAACCACATGCCATGGCTCAAGTCTGGTCCAGTGGATGGGCAGCCTAGTCCTCTGTTGCCCATGGCCCACAGCCTAAGGCTATTACAGACACACTGTGGATGCCCAGCCAGTCCCAGCCACATACCTGCACCTCAATGGGCATCATGCTCACGGTCTTGATCTGCACTTCCTGGGTCTCATGGCGCACAATAAGTGTGCGGGGGCAGGACACTTTGTCGTTGGCATCACAGTGGTAGTTGTCAATGTAGACCCCAAAGTTGTCCACTGTGGGGGTAATCTCCTCCACCAGCACGTAGGTACAGTTACCCTGGTAACTGTAGTAGAGCCCATCGAAGGTGACAAAGTGTGGGTCCCCCCAGCCAGTGCAGTAGCCTGTGGAAAAAGTTCCATAAATTGACGTCACTGAGCCAGAACCAGTGGAATCGAGTCATTGTCAGGATTCAAGGGTTAGGCTATAAAAAACTATCAATAATTGAAGAAGTCCTTAAAAACACAGTCCCTAGGTTGAGCCACTAATGACATCCAAGCTGGAGCAGGTCTTCCAAAAGCATCTTCCCATTTGGTCCAGAGATCTCCTTCTGCGGGGTGAGTCCTTGCTTTAAAGCCAGGTCAATCCCATCCTTAGAAGCACCCTTGCTCTGAAACATGCCTTGTTCCACCAGACAAGGCTTCTTCCTGCCCAGGCTCCTACTCAGAAGCATAAAGGGTGCTGGGAAGTACCTAAGACTGTGTGCCTAGCCTTCAGCGGGTGCTTAACAATTAAGGTCTGTCCCCAAGAGGCTGCCCTTGCAGCCACCAATACAAAGAAGAAAGGTGCACCCCCAGAAAGCTAAAGGCCTTACAGTCACATTCCCAGTGCCAGCAGCAGTTATCAGCATCAGGAACACGCACGGGTTTGAGGCCATTGGAACAGGTGGGCATGGGAGGGGGATCGCACTTCAGCGGCACAATCTCCACTACGTTGTCATGATTGCAAATAGCCATGGTACAGTTACATAGCCACCAGGTCTCATTCACCTGCAGGAGAGATAGTGTGGAACAATCAACACGCAGCTTAGCTTAGCTTCCCCGGTCTACACAGGAGGACACACACAGTCTACACCCAGGTCACTTTCAGGGCTGGGGCTGAGGGCAGCTAGGATTAGGGCGTGGAAAGACGGGGTATGGTAAAAAGAGAGGACATCAGAACCTATGCCCATGATGTTTTGGGAAAGATCACCCCCACTGTTCAGTGCCAGGGTAACAAAACCACATACCGCCCACTGACCTGTCTGGGAGGATCAAAATCCGGGCACCCATAGGTGGTGGTTTTGGTTGGTGTGCTGAGTGTCGACTTGGACGATGTGGATTGGGGTGTAGAAGGTGTAGACTTTGAAGATGTGGTAGATGGTGTGGAGGGTGTGGTCGTCTGGGAGGGTGTTGGTGTTGGTGTTGAGGGTGTAGGGGTTGAGGGAGTAGATGGACAGGACCAATTGAAGAACTGGAGTTTGCAGTCCAGAGAGCAGTTTACATAGTAACAGGTGTCCCCATGGGTACCGTTGTAGACCACTTCACCTACAAGGGAAGAGAAAGACAGTCTTCACACTATCTAGAAACAGAGCTGGCCTCTAGAACACACTGATAGACGCCCATGGAGGTCATGGGGAAGGACTCAGTGTAATGGGGGAGGGACCTTATGGGAGATAACTAGGGTTAGGTGAGGTATGACAGTGATCCCCCTAGCATAGCATCCATGGCATTCAAAGAAAGGAAAGAGACATCCAGAGGCTGGAGAGATGGCTCAGCGGTTAAGAGCACTGACTGATCTTCCGAAGGTCCTGAGTTCAAATCCCAGCAAGCACATGGTGGCTCACAACCATTGGTAATGAGACCTGATGCCCTCTTCTGGTGCATCTGAGGACAGCTACAATGTACTTGTTTATAATAATAAATAAAATCTTTTGAGAGAGAGAGAGACAGAGAGACAGGGAGACAGAGACAGACAGACAGACAGACAGACAGACAGACAGACAGACAGACAGACCGACAGACAGAGACAGACAGACAGACAGAGAGAGAGAGAGAGAGAGAGAGAGAGAGAGAGAGAGAGAGAGAGAGAGAGAGAGAGAGAGAGAGAGAGAGACCCAGAGCCAGCACATATGTGCCATTTCACCACCTGGTACCTGTTTTGATTCAGATGAGGAACTCATCGGATTCTAGTGCCATATTCCTGTACTTCCTAGTCTCCAGAACTGCCAGCTAAATAACCCTCTATCATTTATAAGTCATCTGGCCTCGAGTGTTTTTTTACAACAGAATATGGACTAAGCCCCACCTCTACTTGTTCTCCAAGCCGTGGAAGAGCGCTGACTCCTGGTTTATGTTCCCAACAAGGTGAAGTTGGCCACAAAAGATCCACCTATGACCAACCTCCAGCCTTCACCCTCCTGATCAAGCTTCACATTGGGGGTCTGCTCCTAGATCTACCCACTGGTAAGAGCAGGGACAAGCCTCAGCTTTGTGAACATTAGACATGAACACCATGAATACCTGGGCCGTAGAACATCTCATCAACAACACAGCAGGTAACCAAGGTTGCAGTGGGGGTCCAGACAGTGCTGGGAGAGGTGATTGGGGAGGCTGAAGAGAATGTTCCCCAAGACGAGGTCCTGGTAGTCTCCAAAGTAGTTGGTGTGGTTGATGAGGGTCTTGTCTGAGTGGTAGTTTCCGTAGGCACAGTAGGTGTGGGTGTGGAGGGTGGTCTTGTGGTAGGTGAAGTTGGCCCTGTTGTGGTCTTTGAGGAGGTGGGTATGCCTGTAAGAAGAGTCCCATGTGGGCTGATGGCACTGATTGTCTCAGGTACCACAGAGCGCTACCTGCAGGCCCCACCACTGTAAGATAACAGCTAGGTCAAGAAGCAATGGCGAGGTGTCAAAGCTTTATACCCACTTGGATTTGATATCACCATGCACACTGTGTGACTGTCACACTGGACACTGGACATCTGCCAGTGCTACCCTCCAAGACCTCTTGTGCCATGCCCAGATAGGAGTGTCTTACATCAGCCCCAACCCTATATAGCCCAGGACTTCCCTGGGAGAGCTTTACCCATGGAGTTCCATCAGTGTTGGACTATAAAATCTATACTATCTACAATTCATCAATCCCAGGGATCTGACTTAATAGGCAGAGAAAGCCCACTTAGGCTGCCTCAAGCCTGCCAGAGGACTGGCCTCCCTGAGCAAAAAACAGGGTCGTGAAGCACAAAGTGCTGACCCCCCCCCCAAGCTTAGGTCTTGAGACCACAAAGCTTCCCTTGCAAAGAGCTCTCTAAAGAGTGGAGACTTCACACGTCTGCTTACCTGAAGATGTGGTAGGTCCTGGTGTTGAACCTGGAGGTGAAGAGGGAGTGCTGCCCACTGATGAAGTGACGAATGGTGATGTTGTTCCAGGGGATGATGCTGTGCTAGCTGTTGCTGTGGTTACAGGGGTGCTTGAAAGGGTGGTAGACTCCGTGGGAGGGGAAGGAGTGGACTGAGAGGTCACAGGCGTCGAGGACTCAGTTGGAGGTTTAGAAGAGGTTGATCCTGTAGTAGGTACTGTGTTTGTAGGGGTAGGGGTCTCTTTGACTGTGGTGGTGGGTGTTGGGGTTGGGGTTTGGCTAGTAGATGTTGAGCTTGTGCTTTCAGTGGTGGGAGAGGTTGAGCTTGCTGTCTCTGAAATGGTGGAAGGTAGGGTTGAAGTCTCTGTGACTGTGGTGGTGGGTGTTGAGGTTGGGTAACCTATGATGGTGGTAGTAGTAACAGGAGAGGTTGGGGTAGAAATCTCTGTGGTAGTAGAGGTTGGGGCTGGTGTCTCTGAAGTAGTGGGCATGGAAGTTATGCTCACTGTGGTGGTAGGTGTTGTAGGTGGAGTCACCGTGGTGGTAGGGGAAGGGCTTGGGGTCTGGATAGTGGTAGATTTGGGAGTGGAAGTCTCAATGATGGGTGTTGGGGTACTGGCCTCTGTTGTAGATGTTAAAGTTGAGGTATGTGTGGTGGTAGGTGTTGGGGTTGGGGTCCCTGAAGTGGTAGGAAATGAACTTGAGGTCTGGGTAGTGGTAGATCTGGGAGTGAAGGTCTCTGTTCCTGTAGGTGTTGGGGTTGTGGTCTGTGTGGTAGTAGATGTTGATGTTGAGGTCCCTGTAGTGGTGGGTGTTGAGGTTGAAGTCCCTGTGGTAGAAGGAGTTGGGGTTTGGATTGTTGATGTTGAGGTGGTCGGAGCTGGGCTGGATGTCTGGGTGATGGTAGATGTAGGAACAGAGGTCTCTGTGATAGGTGTTGGGGTCTGTGTGGTAGTAGATGTTGAGGTTGAGGGCCCTGTAGTGGTGGGTGTTGGGGTTGCAGTCATTGTGGTTGTAGGGGTTGGACTTGGTGTCTGGGTAGTGGTAGATGTAGGAGTGGAGGTCTCTACAATGGGTGTTGGGGTTGTGGTCTGTGTGGTAGTAGATGTTGAGGTTGAGGGCCCTGTAGTGGTGGGTGTTGGGGTTGNAGTCATTGTGGTTGTAGGGGTTGGACTTGGTGTCTGGGTAGTGGTAGATGTAGGAGTGGAGGTCTCTACAATGGGTGTTGGGGTTGTGGTCTGTGTGNTAGTAGATGTTGAGGTTGAGGGCCCTGTAGTGGTGGGTGTTGGGGTTGGAGTCATTGTGGTGGTGGGAGTTGGACTGGGTGTCTGGGTAGTGGTAGATCTAGGAGTAGATGTCTCTGTTACTGTAGGTGTTAGAGATGTGCTCTGTGTGGTAGTAGATGCTGAGGATGAGGTCTCTGTAGTAGTAGGTACTGGACTTGGAGTCACTGTGGAGGTAGGGACTGAGCTTGGTGTCTGGCTAATGGTAGAGGTGGGAGTGGAGGTTTCTCCTACTGTAGGTGTTGGTGTTGTGGTCTGTGTGGTAGTAGACGTTGAAGTTGAGGGCCCTGTAGTGGTGGGTGTTGGGGTTGGAGTCATTGTGGTTGTAGGGGTTGGGCTTGGTGTCTGGGTAGTGGTAGATGTAGGAGTGGAGGTCTCTGTGATGGGTGTTGGTGTTGTGGTCTGTGTGGTAGGGGATGTTGAGGTTGAGGTCTCTGTGGTGGTTGGTGTTGGGGTTGGAGTCACTGTGGTAGAGGGGGCTGGGCTGGATGTCTGGGTTGTGGTAGATATGGGAGTGAAAGTTTCTGTTACTGTAGTTGTTGGGGTTGTGGTCTTTCCAATTGTTGGTGTTGGAGTTGAAATCACCCTGGTAGTAGGGACTGGGCTTGGTGTCTGAGTAGTGGTAGATCTAGGAGTAGATGTCTCTGTTACTGTAGGTGTTGGAGATGTGGTCTGTGTAGTAGTAGATGTTGAGGTTGTCGTCTCTGTAGTAGTAGATGTGGCCGGAGTTATCGTGGTGGTAGAGGCTGGGCTTGGTGTCTGGCTGATGGTAGATGTAGGAGTGGAGGTCTCTGTGATTGGTGTCGGGGTTGTGGTCTGGGTGGTCGTCAATGTTGAAGTTGGAATCTGTGTGGTGGTTGGTGCTGGAGTTGGAGTCACTGTAGTTGTAGGAGATGGGCTTGGTGTCTGTGTGGTAGTAGATGTTGGAATGGAGGTCTTTGTGGTTGATGCTGTAGTTGTGGTCTCTGTGGTGGTAGATGATGGAGTTGAGGTAAAACATATTGGATTACAGCAGTAAACGTTGATCTCATAGTTGAGACACATGCGCATGGGGATGATCCCTCCTATTTCCTGATCTATATTTTTGCACACTAGCCCAACTTCTTTTTTACAAACCACTTTTTGTCCAAGCTGATCAAGTGGAATGTTGGAATGCATCACAGCTCTGCAGGAAATGTTTTGTACTATCCAGTGTGGTTCGCAGACACCTTTGGTCAGTTCAAAATCTCCACTTCCTATATCATAGGTGGGTTTTCCAGAATCCAGCCAGCCGGTCCACTTGCAGTCATCAATGCATGTAGTGGAGGGTGGGGTAGTGAAGGTTGATGATGTGGTAGGTGATATGCTTGGTGAAGTAGCAGTTGAGGGTCCTGATGAAGTGGTTGATGAAGTTGTAGCTGAGGAGGTTGGTGAACTGTTAGAAGTAGCTGATGAAGACATTTGTGAAGTAGTAACTGAGATTGTCTGTGTAGCAGTAGATGAGGTGGTTGGTGAGGTGGTTGGTGAGGTGGTTGATGGGGTGGTTGGTGAAGTGGTTGATGGAGTGGTTGGTGAGGTGGTTGGTGAAGTGGTTGATGGGGTGGTTGGTGAAGTGGTTGATGGGGTGGTTGGTGAGATGGTTGGTGAGGTGCTTGATGGAGTGGTTGGTGAAGTGGTTGATGTGGTGGTTGGTGAGGTGGTTGGTGGGGTGGTTGGTGAGGTGGTTGATGTGGTTGGTGAGGTGGATGATGGGGTGGTTGGTGAAGTGGTTGATGGGGTGGTTGGTGAGGTGGTTGGTGAGGTGGTTG
>NC_034590.1:111022894-111048627 GCF_900095145.1 Mus pahari | reverse complement strand
TGGGGTGTTTGATGGGGTGGTTGGTGAGGTGGTTGGTGAGGTGGTTGGCGAGGTGATGGCTGAAGTAGTTGGCGAAACTGTTGAAGTTATAGAGGAGGTTGGTGAAGTAGCAGATGAAGTCACTGGGGATGTTGTAGGCAAGGTGGTTGGTGAAGTCGTAGGTGGAGTGGTAGACAAGGTTGTTGAAGTTGTAGGTGAGATAGTTGAAGCAGTGCAGTATTCCATTGGAAAGCAACAGTTGACTCGTATCTCATAATCATAACAAAGTTCAAATTCCCCAAGTCCATACTGGTCCTCATTATCGCAAATGAGTCCCTTTGAAATATTACACTGTACCTTCTGGCCCAGCTCTTCCCAGCTGAGTTTGGGCTCTGTGGCTGCCCTGCACTCAATGTCCTCAGGAGCACTGCAGACATGTGTAAAAGTCTCTTGATCACCACCATTTTCCTTGGTAGGATGATTGTTGTTGATCCAGTCAGACCAAAAGCAGCAAACTACTTGGGAAACAAAATTTACATACAGGTCATTAGTGCTGGGTGATTCAGAGTCCTCAGTGACCTGGCAGGTCCCACACACACACATCTGTCCACGTTCTCAACATCACCAAGGACCAAGTTGTATTAACTCAGTCAGAGTTCAGAATAGATCCATTTGCACCTTCTTTGCAGCTTAAAGACTGAAGCTCAGAGTGGAGTCGCCCAGACCCGTGTCTAGGTGGAGCATACCCTAGTCTCAGAGCACAAGCTCAGTACCCCTTCCTTGTCAATGCTGAATCTTTGTGAGAGAGAAAAAAAGGCTAACAAGAGAGCCATCCTTGAGGAAGAGTGTGAAAAGGACTTTGTCTATTCCTGACCAAGAACACGATCATCCACATAGGTCAGGTCCCACCTCTGTGTCCACGGAATTGGCAGTGAATAAATACACCCGTGATCCTAAAGCAGCTAAGCGCAGCCTGTGCTCACATCTGCTTCCAAAGGAAACCCAGGAGTCATTTTGAAAGATTTTCTCTTCTTGACCCTACTTATCATGGGAAAGCATTGTCAATGTCACTTACTAGGAGTTCTTGATGGAACTTCAATCAAGGGAAAAAGGAGGATATTACTGCATAATTTAAGTTTTGGGTTTTTTTGGGGGGGTTGGGTTTTAGAAGGGGCATGGTATTGTTATGTAGCCCTAGTCAACCTGGAATTCTCTAAACAGACCTCAAATTTATGGCAATCATCCTGCTTCTGCCTCCCAAGTGCTGGTTGTAAGTTGTGCACCACCATGCTCATACTACATTGTATATGTGTGTGCATTTCTGTGTGTACATGTTTCTGTATGTACAGAAGCAAATGTGCATGCACATGTTTATATGTGAGCATAAAGACTAGAGAATCATCTCCACTGTCATCCTCAAGAATGCCTTGACCTTCCACACAAGGTCTCCCATTGGCCTAGAACTTGCCAATTAAGTCATATTGGCTTATCAGTGAGCCCCAAGAATCCCGCTGTCTCCATGTCCCTGACAGTAGGATTGCAAATGTGCTCTCCCCCATGCCTGACATTTTACATGAGCTCTGGGGATCAAACCCGTGTCCCCATGCTTGTGAAGCAAGTGCTCTGCCAACTGACCAAGCTCAGCTCAGGTCCTCAAATTCGCAGGTGTCATACCCCTGACTGCTCACTCATCATGGATATGGTTTGTATTGGAGCAAATCCCAAAGAATGCATGTCCCCTGCCTTTCAAAGAAATGTCAATACCACCTAAATTCACAATTTATTTGCAAAACAAAGGCTGGATACTCAGAACTGGCTCCAGCCCCAAGAGTTGCTTTCTATGCTGGATTCTCAAGAAGACAAAAGCCCCAGAAAAACCCTCACCTGGCTTCGTGGTTGTCGTGACTGTGGCGGTGGTTGTGGCGGTGGCTGTGGTGGTAGTGGTAGTGGTGGTGGAGATGGGGGTGGTAGAGATGGGAGTAGAGATTGTGGTGAAGCTTGTCGTGGTGGATGGGATTGGCGTTGAGGAGCCACAAATATTGAAGTGTTGCACCACTGTTCCATTGGGTCCGCAGGTCTCCAAGTAGCAGAAGATACCATCCTGGGTCATGTTAAGAATCTTCCCTGCACAAGGGTTATAGGGCCATTATCCCAACAGGAAAGACACACTTGCAAGGCTTCCCCAATTTATCACATGTGAGGGAAGACTGGGGATACATCCCAGCAGGACTACATACCCAAAACCTCTCACTGAAGGAGCCTCTTTGGCTCCCAGAGTGGATGAGAGACATACTAGAAATTCCCTATAGGGTGCCACTCCCATTAGAGAAAGAGAACAAGGAGTCCCTTGGGCTTGCTGCATAGCTCAGCAAGTTAAAGCTGGAAAGGACCTGGACAACAAAGACACGGAGCACCAGAGGCTGGGTCCCATACAGAACAGCACAGCCCACAGGCTTCCTAGGTTGGGACCTCTAACCCTCTACCTCCAGGACCCCAGCAGAGGGCAGCTTACCTTCATCTGGATGGCAGATGATTTCTGACGTGTTGGTGCATGTACTGCAAAGCAAGTATAAATGCTACATACCCTCCCTGCTCACAGACACCACATGCCCATCTCCCCATGCTATAGCCCAAAGCCCAAGTTCTGCCCCAAACACAAACTACAAGGGAACCTACCCATTGGGTTCTAAATGTAACCAGTTAAATGAGATCAAGCAAGCTAAGAAGAAGCTGGGCCAAGAGGATAGGGTGAAGTCTAAAGGCCTCCATATCCCCTAAGGACAAGAACCAGCACCTCTATACTCTAGCTCCTATGACCATGTGTGTACATGTGTGATTGAGTGTACAACTATGTGTGGCTGTGTCCATGTATGTATGCACATTGAATGAGTTGTGTATGTACGTGAGTGTGGCTATGACCCATGTGTTTGTGCTTGCATGTGAGTATGCACCTAACTAAAGTGACCTCATTTCCATGTGTATGAACATAGTATGTGTTCATAGCATATGAGCACACATACACATGTATATGCCAACCTTTCCCAGACCCTGTGCAATGTAGGCTCAGTACCAAGACATGCAGATCTCATCAGTGGGAACAGATCCTCCAGGTGGGTAGCGAGTGTCCTCAATATAGCAGCCACACATGTCCCCAGTGACACACATCTTCCGGTCCTCATCATAGATGGGCCTGTCCTCAGGGCACCGAGGGTAGCAACCTAGTGGATATAGGAAATGGAACTCAGACCACCATGGAGGACACCTGGTCCACAAGACCTTCCTCATGAGCCCCACCCCACCTGGTCTTTTGCTTGGGGATGCCCATCTATGAAGACAAAGAGTCAAAAGACAGGGTTTGTGTCTCCCCCAGGGTTTTCTGCTCCCCACATGCAGAGAAACATGGGATGGATTCTACCTATGAGCTCGCCTGCTCCTCTACCACCATAGCATGACCCCAGTTCATTAAACAGACTGTGGTGAAATGAATCTTGTTCCCTGAGCTAAGCCTCTCAACCCTTGGGCTCCTCTTAAAGTCCCTATGTGTCTCCCCCAGCTGGTGGGAGCCCTCAGCCTGACAGGGGCCTGCCCCTTGGTGGCTACCTCCCTGGAAGGCCCTGCCTACTCACCCTCCAGGTAAGACACGGAGATGTTAGAGTGGATGCCGTTGAGGGTTCTGCAGGTCTCAAAGCTGCGGTTCCCACAGGGTTCATAGTGCCATTCGCACTCGTCCGGGGGGTTGTAGTAGTCACAGAATATGGCTAGAGGAGAGAGGATGGGGACATGGTCAGGCTTAGGAGCATACAAGTGGGTGCCCGAGTAAACCTAAGTCAGGGAGTGTGAGCAAGAACAGGACCAACCCGTGCCTATCAAAGCAAGTCTCACTATGGCTCAAGAAAGGATGCCTGGGGGCAAATGTGGAATGGTTCACATTCAGCCATCCCTTGGATGGGGAAGGAAGGTGCTGTCGGCCATGGGCACTCACGGCATAGATCCGGCGTCCTCCAGAACACACAGGCCTCTGCCTTGGTGCACTCTTGAGCATAGGAGGCCACGGCAGAGCAGAAACAGTCACAGTCACCACCAGTGTCACAGGAGCAGGAGTCATGTACACAGGCCTCATAGAAGACTGTGGGGTCCACCTAGAGAGAGGACTTTAATGTGCCCTGGGCTCACACTGCCCTTAGAGAGCCTAGAACTCAGGACAATGAAGGTGGCCCTGGGCAAAAGTGGCTGATGAAGGGAGAACACTCACATTGAGGCCATTTGGGACCTATAGATCTGTTGTCACTCATACCCTGAGTCCCTCAAGATGGCCATACTAAAACTGGCCCTGCCCCGCTATCCTCTAGGCACTAACAAAATAAGTCCTTTCTCTCCCTTCCTAGTGATCATGTAATCATGGCAGAGGGGGTCAGGGTCCAGCCAGAAATCTCAGAGGAAAAGGCTGAACATCCAATTACAGATTCAAGGAACAAAGTGTACAGAGCTGCAGAACAAACACCTCACGGTGGTGCAGCAACATCCCTCCAAGTGCCCTTAGCCTACTTGGAGAGGCCAGGAGTCCCCAGAGCAACCATAGTAAGACTAATAGGTCCCACCCCTCTCATGCCAGTCATGCTAACCAGTCTCTTTCAGTGACCCCAACCATGGCCCATGACCACAACCACAACACACCTATAGTGAAACTCTGCCTACAAAGCCCTTTGCCCACGCCCACAGTCAACTCACACCTGTGCCCCTGCCCACACTTGTGGCCCCTCCCATGCACACAGCCCTGCCTACCTGGCTGTGATCCCACCCATGCCTGCAGCCCCAGCGTTACCTTGCTGTGGCACACTTTGAACACACGACTCTTGATAATGCTGCACTGCTTCTCTGCCCAGGAGCGGCGATGTGGGTTCAAACTGCAGGGGTCTGGGTTGTGGCTCACATCTGGGCAAGTGGAAGCTTCCTTCCAGCTATTCCCAAAGTCCAGCTCGCTGGTCACCACCATGTGGTCCCGAGTGGTGAAGTCATTTTTGGTCTGGTCATCAAAGTTCCCACACAGACCACATACAGTGCCCTGCAGAAAGAAAGACAAGAGTCTCCAGCTTGAAAAGATCTTGAAAGGGAGAGCGGCATCCACGGGGCCTGTGCCGGGGGCAGCCCAAGGCACAGCTGCCATTCTTGGTGGCCTACCTTGTAAGAGGGGTCCAGCTTGATGAAGATGGTGGTTTTCTTGTCCCAGATAACAATGATGCCAGAGCTGGCCTCCACCACTAGGTACTGGCCCACTTCCCGTGTGATATAGGGCACATGGTGGCCCTCTTCCAACTGTTTTACCACGCGGTGTTTATCCACCAACTTCAGCTCTGTCCCCTACCCAGAGGAAAAGATGGTCATTGACTGTGTCCAAGGGTTCCCAAGGGATCCCCTGTCCCCAGAACCAGCAGCACTCACCCCAATAAAGATCTTTATGGCCTTGGAGCAGGTAACACCTGTGGTACCGCAGGGGACATTCTCAGTGATAATGCTGAAGGAACCGGTAGAGTTCTGGCCACAGTAGTCCTGGGAGCCAACAAGACAGTGTCAGTCAAGAAGACCAGGGCACAGGGGCCTACCTCAGCTAGCAAGGCTAAAGCACCCCTCTGGGTAGAAATGCTCTGCCCTTCCCCATCTGGGCTGAGAGGCCCTAACTCAAATCTCACCCAGCCAGATCTTCTGTTGTGTGGGGATAATGATGCCATTGAAGAGCACAAGGGATAGTAGCTTGGCCTGTCTACACACACACACACACACACACACACAAACACACACACAAACACACACACAAACACACGCTCATGCACCCATGCACATACACATAGGGGCAGACTTTCTCAATAACCCTCATCTCCACATATGGGGGGGAGGAGGAGACAGGTTTACCACACCCTCTCTATTCATTGCTGGGAACCCAAATCCAAGCAGTGTGTAGGTTCCAGGGTGATGAAAGGCTGGCCCTTCCCACTCCCAGGACCCTCTTCCATATCTCAGGGCAGGCTTCTTCCCGGACGGGTCTACAATCGTACCTGGACAGCCACATAGGAGCAGTGTCCATCGAAGTCATAATGCTTCCCATCAAAGGTGATGTAGTGGCCACTCCCATAGATAGAGCAGGTGCTGTGGCATGCATACCGGGTGCACTCCCAGCGTCCCTTCTGGCAAGTACTGAGGAGAAAAGTAGGGGAGCCTGAAGGGTCCTGAGGTCAAGACTCCCATCTGCTCTTGGAGAGCAGCTTAGTGAGGCCCTGGATCCAATGGAGATACCTCCTGAGGAGGTCCAAGTAGGAAACCTGCAAGCATGTATGCTGGCCTAAAAGTAACTTCTAGGGTAAGAGGTAGACACCAGACTTGCTCCATCAACAGAGTGCGGACCACCTTGTATCCCCACAAAACCAGCCCAGTCCCTCCAGTGCAGCCTGACTGGGCCAGCTCACCATGTGTTGTTACAGTCCAGTTTGATCTTTTCCCCAGAAGAGTATAGCTGTTTGTTGTGGATGCAAGGACACTCGTCCTCCTCCACACATTGACCACGGCCATCATCCAGCTTTCCATCGGGACACACACAGCCACTGATACACTCTGTATGGTACTAGAATAAGAAAGGTTCATATAAGGGTCCAGCGCTCCTTGGGGAGTCAAGCGCAGATGCCCACGTGAGATCTAACAGTGTCCTAGACCCCCAACTTCTTTTCCTCTCTCCTAAGACCCCTCCCTTCAAGCTCATCCTGGTCAGGGAGACTGGGTAGAGTTGCTGGTCAAGGTCCCTACACTGACTTCTGCCCTGGCACAGGCTGCCACTTCTCTTTCAGGGTCACAAGGAGTATCAACCCCTGTGTTTGTAAGACTCAGATCCCAGCTCAATGAACTGGCAGTGTGGGAGTCTGCCTTTTCCCTCCACAATGGACTCAGGCATCCAGAACATGCTCAACCAGCCCACCCACAGCATCCCTCCCTGGCACTCACATAGCCAGCCACCAGTGTCTGGCAGCTAGTGGGACGGGGTTTCCGGACGGCCAGAGCAGTTAAGTTGTTGCAATCCACAAGGATTTTGGGGGGTTGACAGGCTGTGGAGTGAAGGAATCTGTCTTAGCTCAAGGTGAATTCAGGGCACCAAGTAAGTAGGGAGGAGAAACAAGACTCAAACTTGTGGCCATGCATGGGCAGCATCCACTTACTGTGGCCAATCAGTTTGACCTGGGTACATTGCAGCCTCCCGTTCCGGCAAGTGCTATGAAAGAGAAGTAGGAAGGGATAAATGGGGCCCAGGTCTGTGTCCACACAGGACAGATGCCAGCCAGGCCACTCTCAGAATCTCACCTCTGGCACCTCTGCACCATTTGAGAGCCTCAGCTCCCATGGGTAGGGTCCCCCCATTTTTTTCACTTGGGGTAGAGATCCAAGGGCAGCCCCCTCCCCAATTTATGGGCCCCTTGCCAAGTCCAGGACACTCACCAACGCTCCTCCTGCCTCAGAATCACATCTCCTGCCTCTAGGTAGAGACCGTGGTGGTAGCAGGAACACTTAGCCAAGGGCACACAGCGGCCTTTCTCATCCATGAAGGTATGGTCAGGGCAGCCACAGCCTTCCACAGGTGCAAATCCCTTGAGGCAGTGGCTGTCGCCTTCTGAGAGTGAGCGGCAGGTCTGCTGGCAAGTGGTCAGGTTGTACATGAAGATCTGTGAGCTTGGGCAAGCGTGCACATCCTTGTCTGCAGAGGAAAGCCAGGGAGTAAGGAAGGGGCAAAGGGAACAGACTCCAACTACTGTCCCTACTGTCCCTGCTGTCCCTGAGTTTCTCTCTCCACCAGAACTGCAGATAACTGCCTAGCCCAAAGGCCAGAAAACCAGCCACCCTGAGAACCCTTCCCAGGGCCCCTGAACTCAGCTTCTATAGCTGTGGCAAGCCCCTAGCCCACCTCTACATAATTATGCTCCTCGCTGCAAGCAGAGAGTCTAAAGAGTCAGGGAAATCTGTTGCTTCCAGCAGAAGCCAAGAGGCAGCTACAAGAAGCTGGCCCCTCTCCCTGGACCAAGGTGCTTAGGGCTCCCAGCCCAAGCCTGTGGAGTTCCATGTCTGGATCACCATCTTAGGAATGAGCCAATGGAGAAGCACTTACTGCAGACACGCTCCCGCCAGCCCCACAGCATGACACCCTTGGCTGCACAGGCACGGGCGTAGGAGGAAAGAGCCGCGCACATGCAGTCCTCGTTGTTCTGACAGTTGCACGTGTCATATTTGCACCTCTGGGAGGCAAACCAGACAACAGACAGTGAGGCCAGGCGAATGGCCCGAGCACCCCGTGCGCTCAAGTGGACATACATGGGCACACACGCCAGCACTCAGGCATACACACATACCCAACCCCCTCATAGCTCAGCCAGGAGCCCAGAGCACACTTTGGTGGCTCTGGGGACACAGCATGCAGCACTGAGTGTGCAGTGTTGGGGGATGAACTCACCTTGTAGTACTCAGTGGGATCCACAGCCAGGTGGCATCTGGCAAAGGGCGTCTCCGACCTCTTCAGGAGGGAACACCAGTGCTCAGCGTAGTTGGCTGGGGAGTGGATCAGAACCTTAGCATCGACCAGGCTCCCTTTCACATACCCTGAGCCTAAAGTCTGATCACCCAGGATGGAGGTGATATGGTCTCCTGTGTGACCAAAGCTAGACCCCTTCCTTCATAACTCCAGGCAGCTATGAGCAAGATGAGACCTCTCTGCATAACACCCACCTCTCCTCTTTCGACCCCAAGGGGCAGAAATTCACATATATGATGGAAAAATGGATAGAAGGGCATGTCATCCTAGCATTAAGCCAGGCCTAGATGAGAGCCACCACCCAGCAGTTAGCCTGTCCAGTCTATTTACTTTGTCACCTGGAACGCTGCCACCACAGGGCCACTGTCAACTAGCTGAAACAGCAGGTGAATGGGCTGATCCTCAGCACCATGGGCCATGTGACCTCCACCCACCCCTCACCCACATCCTATGTCTTCATCAGGAGCTCCATCTGCTCTGAGGCTGGACTGTCAGGATTGTGTGACCTTAACAAGCCAGCGAACAGCAACCAGCTTCCCTTGAGCCTTACCACTCTCAATGTTAAGGGAACAGGGGTCATCTAGCCAGTCCAGCTTGTCATGGCAGCTTGATTGGGCCTTCCAGGTATTGGCGAAGCCAGCACCGGTGGCCTCCACCATCCCACCAGATGTCATGAAGTCATCACTCTCTAGGCCATTGAAGTTTCCACAGAGACCTAAAGGGCCAGGACAGGATTAGGAAGGATCTGGGGATGGGGGAAAGAGACAGGACCCTCATGGGGCTTTTTCAGACAGGAGAGAACCACTCACCCTGCACTTGTCCCTGGGCAGCCTGGTCCAGAGTCACAAAAAGCTGCATGACTGGAGCCAACTGGATCTGCAGCCGCAGCCCGAACTTTGTGTTCACAACAATGTGGTAGGAGGAGGGTTTGAAGATGGAGAAGCTCGCTGTAAGACAAGGAAGGACATGGTGAAAGGCAGCAGGGCTCATTGGTTCCACCGTACTATGGGGTGACATGCCCACCACCCCCTACCACTAGCAGGGACCCAAGAATAGAGTCTGCCTGAAGACACAAGGCCCCTCCTTGCCCAGACTCTTAGACTGTCCGAATCTCAGCTGGATCTGTTGACTGGCAGCAGGTCAGGATCCTTCCCTGGGCCACTCACCTGACACATGAGGTAGGGTCACCTCCATCTCATTGAGCAACACACTGCCGCCTGATTTGAAGGCCACCACCTGCAAGAAATGTCAAGGGTGCATAGAGCTGAGAGGGCCTTCATGCAGGACCCAGAAACGCTGCAAAGGGGAGGAGTGGAGACACTCACGTTCTTCTTGTTGTCAGTCAACAGCACGACAGTCTTCAGGCAGGTCTGCTTGTCTGTAGAGCCGCAGGAGGCCAGCTCACCCAGGAGGGCATAGGACTCATTGTGTTCACTCTGTATGAGAAAGGGCGGTGGAGTTACTGAAGCTCTGACAGCCTCCTGCACCCTAGACTCCCCACTTTCCAACCCATTTCTAAGAGCAGCATTACCCACCACCCCAAGAACAGCCTTCTCCAGAATCAGTCTTTCCACCCTCCCTGGAAGACAGAGGGACCCCAGCTCCATCCAGGTGCCTGGCTGACCTACCTTGGTCAGGACATAGTAGCAGTCCCCATGAAAGGTAAACTTTTTCCCATCAAAGGTGGTGATGTGGGAGCCACCTTCCAGGGCACAGGTCTCAGGGCAAGGCAGGTCTTTACACACCCAGCGACCGGCATTGCAGACACTGCCCAGAGGAAAGGCACAGGGTCAAGACTCAGTAACACCCCAGCCTGTCTGACCCCCAACCTCTATGCCCTGAGACTTACCACTGCTCACAGTCGTTGGTAAACTCCTGGCCTGGCCTATAGAGGTGTCCGTGCAGCTTGCAGTGACACTGGCTCACAGGGATGCAACCACTGCCCGTGATGTCATCATACACAGTGCCTGTGATAGGTAGCCCGAGAGGTAAACTTACCCTGGAAGCCTCAGGAAGTGCCAGTCTCCCACAAGGCGAGGCTTCCAGCCAGCCCTCCACCCACAGGTATCTGGAGCCCTGCTCTGTCAATGAAGATTCTCATCTCACAGTACCCAGGGCCCTTGAAAGGGTCCCAACTCTCCCTTCTGCTCCCCACCCAGTCCCTAGGACAAGGGTCGTCCAGAGCTCATACCTTCTGGGCAGAAGCAGCCATCCATGTAGTGTTCCTCACACAAACTGCTGACCTCCAGATGTGAGCATGTGTCGACGCAGGGTGAGCTGCTCTCCAGGTACACCATGTTATTGGGGCATTTCTTGGCTAGAAGCAAAGCCAGCTCCATCAGTCCACAAATAAGGAGCTACCAAGGCCGCTGGCAGATACAGCATCTGGGCGCTTGGCACAGACATGGCTCCCACCACAGGGCTCACCAGGGACACTAACATTAAGCATCATGTGAGTGGCCGCCAAGCACCCCCTGGGGGGCCACTAGCTACTTACGGCAGAGTGAGGCGGTCCTCCAGTTCTCAGGCCGGCCTCCTGCGTGAGAGCACTGGCGAGAGAACTCAGCCAGGGTGCTGCACTCGCAGGCGCCATCCTTCGGACACTGGCAGCGGTCGTGCATGCAGGCGCGCACGTACAACTCCACGGGCACGCGGGCCTGGCAGTCCTCGAAGGCTGCGGAGGTCAGCAGCCTCTCGCACTCGGCTCGCTTAAGACAGAAAGACATGAATGCGGACATCTGTTCACACCTCTCTTCCCTCCCCTTAGAGCATACGGATCCCCAACAAAGGTCAGCAAGTACAGGTTTCCTGAGAGCCTGGGGTCCCCCAGTGGTGGCTCACGTGTTCAGAGCAGGACTCCGGCTCTTGTACCGCCTCAGGGTCCTCACATTGAACCTCAGGCTTGTTGATCTTCTGCATGTTCCCAAACTCAATGGCACTGAAGTGTATGCCTAGGGAGACAGCTGGTCAGAAGCGATCCTTGGGAGCCAGGAACCTGCAGCCACACCCATCTCCCTCTCAACAAGACCAGCTTAGCACTTACCTTCGTCAGAGAGGAATTCGTAATTAGTCTGCATGCCATTGAAGTCCCCGCAGAGACCACAGGTGTGGTTCTGGAACCTGCTGTCCAGCTCCACCTGTTGGAGGGGAAAGGAGAGCAGGTGAGCAGATCTCAGAGCCCAGCACATCTTCCAGAGCCCCTAAGTCTAGGCAGCTTTTCAAACAGGGCAGGTCGGGAAGAAGGCAGGGGTCAGCCACTAGAAAGGTGACCTTCAGGGTGAAGTACCCGGATGCAGTCTCTGAAGGACAGTTAGAGACTGCTCACTGCACCTATAACACAGAGAGCCTCTCCGGCCAGGCCAGTGGATTCTCTGGTACCAATCACTGTCTCCAGCAGCTTTCTCTACCAAACAGGATCCTCCAATGGTGAAGTGTGGGTCTCCCACCCTCCTGCCTTTCTACGGAGCCACCAGATCTCTGGCCACACAGAGGAGTCCCACCAGGCCTCTGGCCACACAGAGGAGTCCCACCACCCCAGAGCCCGGGATGCCGGTGCCCACCATGAGTGCATCTTCCCGGTTCCACATGAGGGAGAGGCCGGCCCGGGAGTAGACCTTGGTGTAGGCATCGTTCTTCTCAATGAGCAGCCCAGAGCTGTAGTGTGGGGTGCTGACCCTGTGGGAGCCACCATGGGGTCATTCACCAACTCACCATCCCAGATCCCACCCACTTATCCTCATGAAGGTACTGCTCTCCACAGGGTGCTGAAGCCATGGGCATTATCTGGGTGAAGTCATTCCCAGCCTGGTTCTTTACATGGCCAGTCTGTTCTCATCTGAAGCCACAACCTTACTTGGCCAAGCTCAAAGAGGAGGTTAGAAAGCCCTTGTCCTGGGCTAGATGTCCTTGGGGCAGAGCCAGGCTCTTCGGCCTATTTCCATTCCTGTGCCCTCTCTGAGCCCAGGACAGGCGCCTTCCCAGGAGTCCTAATGGCAGTGGGTCTGGGTTACTTTGAGGACTCAGCCCCCAATCCTCTCTAGGCCCTCTGTTCAGAGGTATTCCTCAGGGCTGGAGAGATGGCTCAGTGGTTAAGGGCACTGAGGGCTCTTCCTGAGTTACATTCCCAGCAACCACATGGCAGCTCACATGTAACCATCTGTATGTAATGAGATCTGATGCCTCTTCTCAATATACTCACATATATAAAATAAATCTTTCCCAAAAAAAAGAGGTGCTTCCTCATAGAATCTGCCAGGGTGGGACCCTCAACCCCTGCCCAGCCCATCACCCTGGGCTCAACCCCTGCCAAGACCCCACCCCATTCCTGTGCTTGCCTGGAACTGCCACACAATAGCCCCTGAGCTTCTCTCCTTAGGGACCTCTGCCATATCCAACCCACACAACGCAGTGTGACCCAGGCAGACCAAGCAAGGTAAGGGAACACTGGGAGAGCCCTGCAGGACCCAGAAAGCCCTGGAGCAAGAAAAGAGTAAATCCTCAGGAGGTGAACCTGCAGGACGGGAATGCATTTAAGAGGAGCTCATTGTTGCAGAGACAAAGCCAGGGAACAATAGGGCAAGGCGAGCAGCCTCTCCCTTCTGAACTTCTGCAACTTTAGCCTTGGAGACATGCTCTGGCAGCCACCAGCCTATCCCACATGCCCCCCAAAGGGAAATCTACAGGGGACTCCTACGATAAGAAGACCCTGGTCTACAGAGGGGACCACCCACTGTTTGTTGAATGAATCCAGGGCTAGCTCAAACCTCAAACTTGGGCATATACCAGAGCAGAAGGGGGTATCCTGGAGGCTGGCTACCTTATACAAAATGCTCAGGGGAACACTTGCTCTGAGGAGCCAGAAGCATCCCCCTAGCTGCTGGGACAGGAGAGAGGAGTAGTAATGGCACTCACATGGCCCCGTTCACCACTGCCAGCTTGTGGGTGAGGTAGATGGTGTCATCCTTGATGGTGATCAGGACAGACTCTATCTGGGAGTGACCCCCAGCCTTGCCCAAGCCCCGCTTCAGGTGCACAGCAAATTCCTTGTAGGAGTCTCGGCAGTCAGACGCAAAGTTGTAATCACAGAGGCCGGGGAATCGGTAGACATCGCCGTCAAAAGTTTTGTAGTGGAAATCACCCCAGGTGCTGCAGACGTGGTTTCGGGATCTGGCTTCTGGGAGAGCAGTGGGGACACAAGGTGAGACACCCAGGTACAAGGAGGATTTCCCTGAGCCCACCCTCCAAGTTAACCCCAGAGGTCTCCTCATGGGAGACCCATCTGGGGCTCCAAGCCAGGGTTTCTGGCTCCCCCTGTAGAAGCAATCTCTATTAAATATTGGTCACTCCCCTCAGTCAAGGTGCTAGTTGGTGTGGCGTCCAAGCAGGGAGAAAAGGTAGAAGGGCCTTCAGGCATGTGGTCGCCCTGTCTACCTCAAACCTCTCAAGGGAATCTCCATTTAGCCCCTGTCCACACATTGTTCACCCAGCAAGAGGCTGGGATGGGTCCTTCAGTCTTCAAGAGTTCCCCCTGCGACATCTCCCATCTACAACTTTATCTTGATGGGACAGAAGTGTCCCATATGGACACCCAGCCCGTTCTCCAGAGGCACTGTCTTGCCAAAGGTCTCCTATACCTGGAGCCATCCTAAGCTTGGCTTCTTCCAGACACTCAATGCCTTCTTCCCCACTCCCAGGGACAATGGTCCCTCAGGAATCCCAGCTTCTCATCCTCAGCTTTCAACCTCAGAGTGGTGGTAAGAGCCTTAAGACCAGTTCCACGGCAATGGTTCTGTCTGGGGACCTCCTCCTATTTCAGAAGCCCCTTCCTAACTGCTCTGGGCTGCCTTCCCACCCTCGGGGTATTCTGCCTGCTCCCTTACCCAGATCCCTCAGCCCCTTACCTTTCTGAAGTTCCAAGCCCTTGGCTAAGGCCAGGACTAGGCACACAGCCACCAGGCGAGCTAGTGGCAGCCCCATGGTGGCTCACGAGGGTGGCACAGAAGAGCATCCCAGGGCAGGGGTCCAGGACTTATATGCCTAGCAGGCACCCGAGGGCGGAGGACGAGGGAGGTGCGAAGGGTGGGTGGGGCATTTGCCAAGTTATCAGGAAAACAGCTGTGGGGGCTCCATGGGTCCCAGAGAGGAAATATTGATTCAGGTTATCTGAGTTTATCTTTATATGACTCCCTGGGTAAACTTGGTCTTCCTCAGGATGTCATAGCCCCAATTATCCTAATGCCAGCACACACCCCAGGTGAACGCCATTCCTTTAAGCTACAAGCCAGGCCAGACTCAGGTTGGGAGAGGCAGGAGGTGCCTGCTGGAATTACATCCCACAAGGTCTGCCATAGCCTTTCAGTGCTCACAGGTCCAACCCCACAGCCTCCAGCACAGCCTCGATAGAACAAGGAGCTTTCAGGTGTCCCCCGACGCCATTCTGTCTCTCCCCGAGTTGTGTGGGCTGAGACAACCGTGTTTCCTGCTGCACCTCACTTCACGTCGTCCGGGGAAGACAAAGAGCGGCAGGAAACCAAGGCTCCAGAGGGGTTTTCTGACCCCATTTCATGATCCGGAAGGCAAGGAGCAGTGGGGACGCGGGGGCCACCTGTCTCCGTGGAGCCTGCTATACTCTACTGAGCCCGGCTAAGTCCACTCTCTAATCCCCTGATTTTCCCAGGCTCTGCCAGTCTCTGGAATTACATGTAATTAAAACTTGGGCAGCCCTCAGCAAAGGCAACAACTCTCATTGGACTCATGTCCCCTGGGTACAAGAGGAAGTAGCTTGAGTCTGGAGAGGCCACTCTGTGAGAATGGGGTCTGAGCAGAGGGTTAGCCCCAACCCCAGCAGGTCCTGTCCCTGCAAAGTGTCCTGAGGCTAACACTTCTCGAAAAAGCATGTGGGCTCGGGCAGCCTGTCCCGTGTTCCTCGACACAGCTGTTACACAAAGGGCATGATCCTTTGAGTGACCCTGGTGACCTTCAGTCCCTGGGCTTACCCCAAAGCTGCAGCTGCCTCACCAACATCTGGAAATGCCTCCAAGAGTCAGGGGGCTGCATCAGAGTTGGAAAAAAAAAAAAAACACACACACACACACAAACATGAGCCTACGAGAGACACCAGTTCCCAAGGTCCACGCAGGTTGGCGAGGCACAGGTGGCCACCCATGCTGTAGCTGGAGGGTAAACTGAGACCTGGGGAGCACCCCTGCCCTCCATACTTCCTCTTCCTGAAAACAAGGATAGGTCCTGACCTATCCTTTGGTTAGAGTACACACCATGAATTTGGTCACAAGGTACCTCAGGCTCCAATTTTGTCCCCAACTTCCAGAGGTGAGTGAGGAGAGATGCATCAATGGTCACAGGCTCCCTGAATGGGGGGTGGCATCTCCTTTCCTAAACTCTTCCACCAGTTCTGAACAACAGCCATATCCTGGGCTAGAGGGACAGTACTGCTAGTGATAGTACTGCCCTATGATGCCACCCACCTAGTCCTCTGGGACCTCAGTCCCATCCTAGCTGGAGCCAGAACAGGTTCCATGCACTACAAAGACATCAGAGATAAAAATGATCAAGAGCCTGGGCATGGGCAGAAGCCAGTCCTCCCACCTCACTGTGCCCCAGCCCCAGCCTTGAGCTGTCCTCCCTACATCATGCTCAGGCACGTGGGAAAACCTGAGTGTGGCCTGAGCACAAAAAAATAGGGATTAGGGAACTAGAACCAGCTGGGCCAAGGAAGCCATTGTTTGAATTCCCTATGTGGGCCCCTCAGGCTGGCACCATGCCCTGAAGAAACCCAAGGATGGACCTGGCCCCAAGAACCTGTGGTTTTCCATGCCATGCTTTCTCTGCTACGGTGGGAGTTAGAGGAATTTTGGCCAGACTCATGACGCCCAGGAAAGACCTCCGAGCTGAGCTCTGAGAGGCTGGGTCCTCTCTACATGGAAGAAGTGAGTCCTCCCTGGATGAAGAAGCTGCCATCTCCCTGGGAAGAGAAGGTTCAACACTGTGTTCTGACTGAATGAAGTGGTGGTGACTCCAAGCTGAATGACCTGATACTAACAGACCTCATGGCCCTTCGCAGGATCTCGGGTGGCTAAGATGAGCTTTGATATCATACAGCCCAGCACATGGCTGGACACAGTGGTCAAGCCACAACACTAGTGGTCGATGTAAGGACAAACGGCAGCAAAGGCTGTCAAGCTGGAGTGAGTTCATCACCTGTTTCTCAGCTGCCAACTTTGGTTGAGGACCAGGACAGCCTGGGGTTATGGACAAGGCTCTGCAACAAGACAAACAGGAGCTGGAAAACACTGAGGGGCCACACAGTGGCCAACACATGTAGACTGATTTTCAGACATCGCTGGGTGTGGCTTTATCCACTGATCAACCCTCCTCTATGCTGGGGTCTGATGGACCACTGGCCTCAGAGCTCAGTTTTTCCACCCTCTGCTCCAGAGACCTCTACGCCATCACCTTGAAGCTTTTCCCCAGGACTGTGATGAAGGAAAAGAGACGTCAATCCTTTGAGGAAGCTCCTAGACACTGCCACAGTCTTCAACGAGGATGTGGTAGCCGAGGTAAGAATGACTGCCCCACCCAGTCACAGACATCCTGCCCAGTTCTTAAGTTAGACTGGAACTGAAACCAACAGTGGACAGGGTCCCAGGCACCCTGGGCTTTCTTCTGCTGGCCCCATGCCCTGCAGTGTTTACCTGGACAAGATACTGTTCCCAGGGACTACGCAAAATTTACAACAGGGAGGAGGCAGCAGAGACGTCACAGGCTCCTAAAGTGAATGTTCCACTCTGCCTGTCCACACATTGACTCATCCGGAAGCTGAGGGTGGGGGCAGGAGAGGGGCGACGAGAGGAGAAGGGAGAGGGAGGCAGAAGACCAGATGAGGGAAGAGAGAAGATCCAAGCCCCAATGCTGTTCTCAGTCAGTGACCTGTGATGGGTTCTGTTGTCTGTCGGCATGGCTAAGCCTCAGCACACAATGTTTGGTCAGACACTAGTCTTTTTTTTTTTTTTTTTTTTTTTTTTTGGTTATTCGAGACAGGGTTTCTCTGTGTAGTCTTGGCTGTCCTGGAACTCACTCTGTAGACCAGGCTGGCCTCGAACTCAGAAATCCGCCTGCCTCTGCCTCCCGAGTGCTGGGATTAAAGGTGTGCGCCACCATGCCTGGCCAGACACTAGTCTTAATGTTTCCATAAAGGTAGGTTTGTTTTTTTTCCAAGTGTGAGCAGATGGTCCTCCCTGGAGTGGGTAGTAAAAAGAGACTAAGGTCTACGAGGAGGAAGGAGGCTGCCTCCAGCTCTGCCTTGAGTCTCCCATTTGCTGACTTTCCTTGGGATTTCAGACTTAGCCTCACCATTTTATGAGCCACTCCTTAAAGTAACACTCGCCTGTATGTGTGCACAGACACACACCCTGTTGCTTCAATCTCCCTGAAGAATCCTGACGAATGCATCCTGCACGACACAACCCCTCCTCACTCAGGGTGGGAAGCAGCCATGCAGTCCATCCAATCTGCAGCCCTGTGAGCTCCCTTCTCCAGACAGCGTCTCTCTCCTCCCTACCCCATTCTGACTTCGTTACCTCACTGACCTTTACAGCGTCAGCCGTATGTATGGTCTCAGGCCATCCCTCCCATGATGATGCTCTGTGGTCGGTTTGATTACTAGCACCTGTCACAGAAGCTGGGTTACTGAGGATCTTAAGTCTCGGTTGCCTCCATAGAGTCTCTCTGGGCACGGGAGACAAGGCTGGCTTAACATTCCTGCTGACCGTTGTCCCTGCCTCTCGCCATCCTGGCCAAGCATCCAACACCAGGCTAGCAAACCCCAGACAGCTGCTGGCCTTAACTGAAGTGGGAAGCTAGTGATCCCCCCACGGTAAGCAGAGCGTTCCCATAGAAGGCACAGCTCTCAGCCCTGGGTTCTAAAGGAGACCCCGGTCCCAGAGTCACAAAGACAAAGCAAGCACCAAGTCCTGGGTCTAGGCCCAGACTTCCAGGCGCCTGTCACACAACCATCTCTGCAGGTCCTTCCCTGAAACATGAGCAAGGCAAGCTCCAGTGCTGCAAATCGGGTCAGAGAGTGTACAGTATGGATGGGTGGGTGGGTTGGTGTATAAATGACTGGCTGATGGGTGGATGAGTGGCAGATAGATGTCTGAATGACTGAACTGGCAGTAGGTAGATAGGTGAGTGGATAGGATGGGTGAGTGGGTAGGTATATAGATAGATCTTGTATGTTTTAAATTGGAAGGGGTTTTGATTGAGGTTGCGTTGAACACAGAGATCAAGTTGGAAGACTCAACAATCAGAAAGCCCAGTCCTCCAGCCTGTGGCTCTGCGTAGGCCTCTGTTCAGGTCTTGGTTCTCTCAGCGATACTTTGTAATTTTCTTACATCTTGTCAGATTTTTTTTTCTTCAGTATTTCATATTTTTGATACTTCTGTGATAGGTATTCATTCATTCCTGTATCAAACTGCTTGGTGCTAAGATATAGAGGCCTAGAAGACATGTAACATAACATTTCCCATCTTAGCGGAGGTTAAATACTCAGTTCAGTGGTTGTTGGATGTCCTTGCCATCCTGTGTGGGTGTCACCACCACTCACCTTGAGAACTCTTCTTATCTTGAACAGAAAAACCTAAATTCTCCTCTGGAGAATGGCTCAGCAGTGATAGCACACACAGTCTTGCAGAGGACCTGAGTTGGGTTCCCAGCACCCACATCGGGTGACTCACTAGTCACCCCAGCTCCAAAGGATGTGACGCCCTCTCTGAACTCTGTGTACACTGCACTCATGAATGTACACATCCTAATGCACACGCACACACACACACACACACACACACACACACACACAGGCAGGCAGCTGTAGAGCACACCTTTAACCCCAGCACTCAAGAGGCAGAGACAGGTGAACCTCTGAGATCAAGCCAGCCTGGTCTACAAAGGACAGGACAACCAGACCACAGGCTCTGTTCACAGGCTCCCCCAGCCCCTCCCTCCAGCCCCAGGCAATCGCCATTCTACCCTCCTGCCTCTCTCTTGACAATTCTAGGGATTTCTGTAAGTGGGGAAGTGCAGTGTCTGTTCATCCTTCTGGCATGCTTCACTGACAATAGTGGCCTTAATGCCATCCATCCATTCACTAAGCCATTCTTCAGAAGTGCCTCCTTGGTAGGGGTGGATAATAGTTTATTGTATACATAAGCCACTTTTTTTTTCTTATCCGTTCACCTATTGGTGGATACTAAGATTGTTCCCACAGTTCAGCTGTCATCTTTTCCTGTTTTCAACATCAGTGCACAAATATCTTAAAACTCTGCTTTGGATTCTTCTGTTTCCAACCAACGAAGAGAATGTCTGTATTATATAGGGATTCTACAATTAACTTTTTTGAAGGACCACCAGACTCTTGTCATTTTACATTCTCACCAAAGTGCACAACAGTTTCAGTCCCCTTCTTTCCTCAATTCACTCATTCCTTTCTTTCTTTCTTTCTTTCTTTCTTTCTTTCTTTCTTTCTCTCTCTCTCTCTCTCTCTCTCTCTCTCTCTCTCTCTCTCTCGCTCTCTCTTTCTTTCTTTCTTTCTTTCTTTCATCCCCTGCCCCAGCCCCTGTCCCCAGCTCTCCTGGAACTTGATTTGTAGACCAGGCTGGCCTTGAACTCTGAGATCCACCTGCCTCTGCCTCCCCAGTGTGCCACCACCACCTGGAGGTTCCAGTTTCTTTTTTTTTCTTTTTTTTTTTTTTTTGGTTTCTCAAGACAGGGTTTTTCTGTATAGCCCTGGCTGTCCTGGAACTCACTTGGTAGACCAGGCTGGCCTCGAACTCAGAAATCTGCCTGCCTCTGCCTCCCAAGTGCTGGGATTAAAGGCATGCGCCACCACGCCCGGCGAGGTTCCAGTTTCTTAACATCCTCACCAACACTTGCAAGTGTTGTACTGGTTTGCTTGTTTGCTTGTTTGTTTGTTTGTTTTTTAAAATCTATATGCGTGTGTGTGTGTGTATGTGTGTGTGCGCGTGTGTGCGTGTGTGACAGAGGCTAGAAAAAGTTGTTAGATTCCCTGTTATTGGAGTCATAGGTGGTTGTAAGCCATCTATGTGGGTGCTTAGAATTAAACCTGGGTCTTCAGCAAGAGCAGCACACACTCCACACTCTTAACCACTAGACCATCAGCCTGATTTCCTTTTGTTTGTTTGTTTGTTTGTTTTTTAATAGTGGGCACCTCAATGTATGGGGTTTCATTATAGTTTTTTTTTTTATGTTTGTGTGAGACATATGCATGCACATATGGAGTCAGGCGGTCATCGTCAAGCATCTTCCTCTACAGCCCTCTATTTTTCTTTTTTTTTTGAGACAGTCTCTCACTAAGCCTGTAACTCAGCATTTCAGTGAGCTGTGGGGCAGGGAGCCAGGGGAATCCTCCAGTCTCTGCTCTCCCAGTGCTGGAGTTGCAGGCGCATGACAGCACATCTGCTGGGGACCCAAGCTCAGAGTCCTGCATTGGTACAGCACATCTGGATTCTACCCTGCTGGGGACCCAAGCTTAGAGTCCTGCGTTGATACAGCACATCTGGATTCTACCCTGCTGGGGACCCAAGCTCAGAGTCCTGCGTTGATACAGCACATCTGGATTCTACCCTGCTGGGGAATCCAAGCTCAGAGTCCTGCATTGGTAGAGCACATCTGGATTCTACCCTGCTGGGGAATCCAAGCTCAGAGTCCCTGAGTTGGTAGAGCACATCTGGATTCTACCCTGCTGGGGATCCAAGCTCAGAGTTCCTGAGTTGGTACAGCAGGTGCTCTATTCACTGAGTCACCTCCAAAGGCCTTCACTGTGGTGCTGATTTGTATTTTCCTGATGACAAGTGGTACTGGGAATGTTCCCTGTCCTCCTTGGCCATGATCCTCTTCATCCACTTCTCAGACAGTTCACTGTAGGAATGCCTATTCAAGCTCTTAGCCCACTTTCAGCAATCCAAAGCAAGTTAGTTGGTCTAAGGTCCTTACATCCTTGATGATCTCATGCATTCATTAGAGTGACTTTTCCAAATTTATATAGTCCGAGATGGATAATCATGTCACCCGTGAGTAGTAATGGCTTCGCACCCTTTCCAATCAGTCATCTGTATGCATTTCCCTCCATGGGTACATGGGCTGTGATTTCCAACACAGTGTTGATGAGAAGCAATGAAAGCAGACACCCTGGCCTTGCCCCTCTGTCCTCTAACGTCCCGGCAGCCCTGGCCTTGCCCCTCTGTCCTCTAATGTCCCAGCAGCCCTGGCCTTGCCCCTCTGCCCTCCAACGTCCCGGCAGCCCTGGCCTTGCCCCTCTGATACCCTTCACCGGAATAAGGAAGTTCTCTTCTATATTTAGCGCATGAGATTTTACCAGGAATGTGTGTTGCATTTCTACAAGAATGCTTTTCTGACATTAGTGAGAGGGTTGTGTAGCTTTGGGTCTGTCCATTCTTTGAATGACACTGGTTGTAAGCATTAAGCTATACGCCACCCTGACTAGACTATATGATTACATTTTAAATTTTATTTTATTAATTGAATTTGATTTTAAACCATTTTTCACATGTTTAATGCATTCTGACCATTCTCACCCTCTCCTGTCATATCTTAATAATTTTGTATTTAAATTGTCAACATTTAGAATTTTTGACTCTGTTTTCATGAGGAGGGTAGTGGTCCAGGTTGGGTGTTTTTTTTTTTCATTTTAATTCCCTTACATTTTATTTACTGTATATGGTGTGTGCCTGTTTGTCTATATTGCATTATGTGCCCTCGGTGCCTGTCTGTAAAGGCCAAAAGAGGGCTTTGGATCCCCTGGAACTGGAATTACAGGCAGTAGTAAGCCTTCTTATGTGGGTGCTTGGAACAGAACTCTGGTCTTCTGCAAGAGCCCAGAGCAGTTTTTACCCTTCAGCCATCTCTCCAGCTCCATTTTTAGTTCTTATAATGTCTTTGTGTGCTACATTATAAGTTCCTCAGAGAAAAAACTGAAAGAATTCAGTCCTTTTCAGATTTTTGAGTTGTTTGATCTCTTTCCCAAATATTCAGTAGAATTCACCAATGACAACATCTGAGCCTGGAGTTCACAGTTGTGAGAGAGGCTTTTGTTGTTTTCTTTAGCTTTGATTTTAATAACAACCCAATCCCTTTGAAATCTAGCCTTAGTGTGGTCTTTGATACAATGTGTGCACTTTGATACATTGTATCCTCCCAGAACTCTTCCATTCCACCTGAACTGCTAAATTAGCTGTCGTGAGACTATTCATGCTTAGTGAGACTATTACCTTAGTGTCCTTCAGTGACTGTAGTCTGTAGTGACATCACCATCCCTTTGTCCTCTCTTCTATCCGTCTGGCTTATCAGTTTTGTTAATTTTTTTAAGGTACTTGGTTTTGGTTTCACAAATTTTCTGTTTTATCATTTTTTTCAAGGATTTATCTTTTTCTGCTACTTTGGAGTAATTTGATATTGTTTTCCTTCCCTGGTTTTTATGGTAGAAAGCCACTGGCTGGAGACCTCCTGTTCCAATGCAGCAGTTAGTGATGTGAGTTCCCCTAAATACTACTTCAGTGGCATCTCACAAGTCACAACACTGCTCACAACTGTAGGCACACAGAGTTTCTCTCTCCTCATCTGTTCTCTGGCCTCTCCAACGCTGGTAACTTGTCCCAACCTTGAGAACCCATCCAGGGTCCAATACTTTCCATTGAGGGACACAAACCTCACCAAAGGGAACCAGTGAGTAAAATGACTGCCCAGGGGCTGGGAGAGCAAGGCAGAGTCTGAGGTCTCTGGCAAGAAGAGCAGAAGGAAGCAACTTCCATCCCCAGGTCCTGGAAAACAAAGAAAGCTGACAAGGAGGGGCTCCTGAGAGGGTTCAGCAAACTGGTTCAGGAAGTTTCAAAAGAGCCTTCCTTCCATGCCTAGAGGGCCTTTGAAAGAAGTAACATAATAAAATCCCTCTCTTCCCACCACTCAACATTGCCTTCGAGGGTGTCACCAGCCATGTGACATCAGTCAGCTACCACTGCATAACAAAGATGTCCGAAACCAATGGTTTCAAATATTTAGCAGTAAATACTTGAAAAATAGATGGACAGATGATTGGAGAATGTGTGTGCTGTGTGCACAAATATGTGTGTACAGCTATTTTCTAGTTTCTAGCCATATCTTAGAGACAGATTATCCTCCCACATGAGGAACCAGGCAGTTGAGTCTCTTGGAAAGGAAATGAGAACTCTGCAGTATTTCTATTTCATGGTGTCAGAAAAATGAGCCAGGAGTGGTGGCACACGCCTTTAATCCCAGCACTTGGGAGGCAGAGGCAGGTAGATTTCTGACTTCGAGGCCAGCCTGGTCTACAAAGTAAGTTCCAAGACAGCCAGGGCTACATAGAGAAACCCTGTCTGGAAAAACCAAAAAAGAAAAATGAGGACATGCTCAGAATAGGACGGGGTATGTCACAGGAACAGTGGGCCAAGGAGAAGGGGATCCCAATGGCCAAAGCTACAATCTGAACCAGAAAACAAAGTAAGCCCAAAGGTTAAAATAAATGCCTATAGATCTATACTGATATAAGTAATTGCACAAATAACTGAGAATGGAGTGTTTTCTATAAGAACTCCAGCTGATTCCTGGAGGAGAAATGAAGGTAACAGGAACTCATCATTGGTGTTAACGCTAACAATTCTGCTGGGTGACGTCTACTACCAGATCCTAGAAGCAGTGGATGACTGAAGAGAAAGAAGTTACTCACAGGAGGGAAAACATGTTCCCTGTAGTATTAATTAATTAATTACAAAGTGGCAAAATAGTAGCTTATGGGGGCTGAGAAGTTGTGTCCATAGGCAAAGTGCCCGCTGAGCAAGCCTAAGGACCTGAGTTCAAGCTCTAGCACCCACACAAAAGACACACAAGGTCATGCATATTTGTGTCTTCAGCTGGCAGAAGATGACACAGGCAGATTCCCTGGCGCTCACTGGCCAACCCGTCTAACTAATCAGTGAGAAGAAAAATAGAATCGAAGGGCTGGAGAGATGGCTCAGTGGTTAAGAGCTCATACTGCTCCTGCAGAGGACCCAGGTTCAGTTCCCAGCTCCAAGGGGTCAAATGCCTCTGGCCTCCAAGGACACCTGCACTAATGTCACATATACACATCATTAAAACCATAGAATTAAGGCAGATGTGGTGGCATACAACTTTTAATTCCAGCATTCTGGAGGCAGAGGCAGGAAGATCTCAGCTTTTGAATGACCAGTCTGGTCTACACAGCAAGCTCCAGGACATCCGGGATAGGGAGACTGTCTCAAAACATATCTATATAACAGTGATTAAGGGAGACAGCTGGCCTCCACATGCACACATAAGCACATGAACCAACATACACATGTATGCATGCTCCCACACACATGCACATATGAAATATACATATACCACCCACATTAACAGAGAGAGAGACAGAGAGACAGAAAGAGACAGAGAGTGACAGAGAAAAACACACAGATGGGGGGGTAGGATAAAAAATGGCTATGCTATGAAGAATCCTGGCAGGTGTCACCTTATCCAAGGGATCAAGGCTCACATGCCAGCAGCAGAATGACAACGCCATGTCATACACTCTAACACACGACACTGAGGTGAGCCCATGGCTCTTGTAAAATCCCCTGCACAACTCCAAATTCATGATTTTACTTTTACCTTGTTATTTTATTAGCTTGGGGGGTGTGAGTGTATGCCACTGGGGGTGTGCAGAGGTCAGAGGAAAACTTGTGGGGTCCACACCCTCCTGCTATGCAGTTTCTAAAGATCAAACTCAAGTCATCAGACTTGGCAGCAAGTTCCTATACCATCTGTGCCAACTCCCTGGCCTACAACTCTAATTTTAATCAAGAACAGACGTGCAAAAAATTCAGATGAAGGGACAGTCTCCACATACCTGGTCACCACTTTCTGTGAGTGTCAAGATCATGAAAGAAGAGGGTGAGGGTGAGAAGGGACAAAGGAGACAGGAATGTTCTGCAGCCCATGGTTTGGTGCCACAGAGGACCTCTTGGCGAAATGTCTCAGCTCACCTGGTCACCTAGTGTCCCTGCCAGGTGGTACCCACAGGCCCCGGTAGCATGTCAGCTCACCTGGTCACCTAGTGTCCCTGCCAGGT
>NC_034590.1:111019879-111022464 GCF_900095145.1 Mus pahari | reverse complement strand
ACCTAGTGTCCCTGCCAGGTGGTACCCACAGGCCCCAGTAGCATGTCAGCTCACCTGGTCACCTAGTGTCCCTGCCAGGTGGTACCCACAGGCCCCGGTAGCATGGAGACCCTGCAGTACGGTGTCCCTGCTGACCTGGGAGATTGGCACCAGGCTTCCCAGAGGAAGGGCAGCCACCTGGCCCTCGGCATCATGGGTGGCTAGTGGTAGGTCCCCATCAGTGTCCTGAACGTGAGCGTCAGGAGCCGTTTGCTGCTTCTCTGAAGTGGGGGGCGGGGAAGAGAGGGAAGTTTGCCTGCCAGGCAGAGTCAAGGCAGGTCAGGGTCTCCAGACAGATTTCTTGACCTGCTTGGAACAATAAGAGGAGGTGCACCAGGCGAAGGGTTGAAAAGTCTATTGATCTCGGTGGAAGGAATAGGGAGGGAGGTTGTTGGGTGGGAACGGATGCCTTACGTGTATACTTCAGCAAATTGTTTCTATTAGTTTGTGGCTTTGCTTCCCACTATACTGAAGAAGGTTATGAGAAATACACTCACTGCTGGCATGGTACTGACTAGCAGCCGTCCCCTATCTGTCTCTTGCATCTTCTTTCTGCCTTTCTTATAATCTGTCTCACTTCCCCAGTCACAGTTCCTGCATTGACTGACCAGCTGGTTCCAGCACATAAGGTTGCTTTTTCTACCCACAGAAATGTACAGCACTGTTCATGTGAACCCAGCAACATCTCATTCACCCTCTGTCCTACATAGCTGCTGCCAAAAGCTTCCTCTCAGGCAGGGGAGTGTAGGAAGGGCTGCATCCGCAGCCACACCCTCCTGCCAGCAGACCCAGTGCCCAGGAGCAGTTGATTTGATATAAAGGGAGAGCAATCCACTATAGAATAGCTATGGGGGGCTAGATTAGAACCTTCAGAGGCTGGGGCAGTGTCCCATAAGGGTGCCGGGTGCCTCAGGTTCAACTGGATGTCTCTATGGTTGTGGTAGACAGGTCTGGGGACCAAAGGCTGCAGTCACAGCATCGCCCTTGCCATGACAGCTAGATACCTGCTCATAAAATGCTGTTGCCCACTCACTTCTGTGAGGACTGCTTCTTCCTCGAGGGGCACTCAGCCGAGGCAGTGATGCTGGCAATGTGGAAACAGACGCCAAGGCTGATGCTGAGCTTGCAGGAAGAGTGTAAAGTCTCTGTGGGAGCTGTGGTGTGAGTCCTCATAGTCCTGGCTACCCCAGGGAACACGGATGACTGCATGAAACAGCAGGAAGGCAGCAGGAGGGATTCCGTTATGGCCAGAACGAGACCAAATGGGCTGCAAACCCCAAGCAGGTAGAGACACATTTTGCAGACTTCCTTTTAAAATAGGATATTTTCACTTATTTTTTGACAATTTCATACATATAAACGATGTACTTATATCCACTCCCATCTCCCCTCCCATTCTCTCAGGCACCCTAGATGAGGGATGTAGAGAGAAAAACTGTCAATAATGGCTGTAGATTGTAAGAAAGCAGTCTACTAAGGTCCATTTTCAGTGTGAAATGCACTAAGAGCTCACCAGAGAATCACAGATAGACAGGAGGCTCTAGGCCCCTGTCCTCCCTCGTTGGCAACTGTCGCCTGATTGTCTAGGCTCTCAGTTTATCCTAGGGTTGGAAAGTCACAGGCAGCCAGGTTTAATACCAGCGCTTTGGAGGCAGAAGTGAGCCGATCTCTGTGAGTTCAAAGTTGGCCTGGTCTACACAGTGATGTTCAGGATAGCCAGAGCTACATTAGTAAAGTCCTGTGTCAAAAAAGAAAGGAAAGAAGGGAGGGAGGGAGGGAGGGAGGGAGGAAAAAAGGAAGGAAAAATGTGACAGGTAGTCTGCTACAGGATCAGGAAAGCGGGGACTCTCAAACCCTGAGACATACATTCTATGAGGCTTTGTGTCCTGAATTAACAGCATGAGGGTCTGGGGAGAGGGCCACACTAGACACTGGGAAATTGCTACCCCCAAAGAACTCAGCCAGTTATGGATAGAGAAGTACAATTAGGAATTCAGAATTTTGTTTTGTGCCAACAGCGGTGTGCCAACCATTCCTGCCTTCTCCCTAAGCTGATGCGATGCACACTGCTCTGCAAAGCAGAAAGATGAAATGCTCCACTTTCACTCTGAGTCCCCAGGACTCTTACTGTGAAGTGAGGGTCACTGTTTCTCACAAACTGAACTCAGAGTTAGTCAGAGGAGGAGCTGGGTGTCCCTGAAGGAAGACCTCAGAATGTTGTTAGGTTTTCTCGGGTCTTCCCAACACTCTAGGATAACTGTGCGTGTTGCCAGGCTCTTGAGGCCCACCAGGCTTGGCTCTGACACCTCCCACACTGGAGCTCAGGGAGCAAGGCATTCTACAGAGGTCAGCATAGGCTTGCAAGGCAACCCCTGGATGCCATCTCTTTCTGCAGTGCACCCCTCCCCCACCCTTACAATGGCCAAGTGTGGCACTTACTCTAAAAAATCCACCAGAGAACTCCTAAACCTGATAAACAGCTTCAGTGCAGTAGCTGGATATAAAATTAACTCAAACAAATCAGTGGCCTTCCTCTACACGAAGGA
>NC_034590.1:110981873-111018934 GCF_900095145.1 Mus pahari | reverse complement strand
TGAGAAACACCTGAAAAAATGTTCAACATCCTTAGTCATCAGGGAAATGCAAATCAAAACAACCCTGAGATTCCACCTCACACCAGTCAGAATGGCTGAGATTACTCAAACATCAAAAGCCCAAGTTTACAAACTCAGATCAAGAAAATACAAAGTAAAATGAGGCCTTGAATTTGCCTCTCAATTTGCAATGGCATTTTTTTTTTAAGATGGGAGTATCTTACCCTGTAGGGTTAGGCTAACTCTAACTCACTATATGGCCCAGGTTGGTCTCAAACTCATGACAATTCCCAGATGCAATGACTTTAAAGGAAGTTGTTTCTAGAGTGTTCCCTTGGGGTACAAGGAAGTATGGTGTCGGGGACATGACAGTAGTGAATGCCAGCACTGTGGAGTGGGGGCGTGCCCAGTGTCTCTCTCTAAGGATGTCACTAGGAAGTGAGCAACCAGAAGTGCCCTGAAGCCTTTCCAATCTGCCGCTGCCCAGCTGGCCAGCGGTCCAGCTGAAGGCCCTGGATGAATGAAGGACCATGCAGCTGTGCCACGGAATATTCCAGAACCATTAAAATCATGTTCCTAGTGGATTTGCTGTTAGGAGAAAAAGGCTATAAAACAATCTAAGGCAATAATTAGTGTGGCTTCCGCACTAGCGGAGAAAGGATTCACAAACACAAACCATCTTTGCCACCAGGGCAGGTGCACCCATCATTAGCCACTACCCAGGACAACCGTGCCTCCCTAGGGCAAAGCCCCATTACCCAGGTGGTTGGCAGCAGCACTAGAATCCAATCCCACCAGACCAGAACAATATCGCCACCAGAGAGGTTGCTGGCTTGAGTCCCTAGTGCAGGATGGGGAGATGCAGAATCTTTTCTAACGCTTCCCTGCGCTCCACCAGTTGCTCTGGTGCATTTGAGATCCTGTAGACTCAGAAAGTGATGTTGCATATAAAGAGAATCAGGGTACATAGCAACCCCTAAATTATCAGGGGTGACAACTTCCTTCTGGCACCTATGACCTGCATTGCCCAGATCCTACAATGAATATCCATAACTTTCTACGCAGCATAGTGCATGTCTTACATGTCCATCTACTCCTGGCCTATGGGTCAATGGCCCCCAAGCATCACAGCTGTGAACAAGGCGGCACAGGCATCATGCACAAAGAGGTTGAGAAGGTCCAGCCTCCACTCAGGGGGCACCTAAGGCCATAAACTCTTGAATCTCACACCTTGGTCTTACTTAATAAGATTAAATAGTACAATAAAGGAAGAAGACCATAAAGATGGTAAATGCCTGCCTAGAGGCCTGGCACGGCTGCCACATCCTCACCAGTCCAATAGCGTGGACTCCAGAAGTCCTGCTTCCTGGCCCTGCATCCAGCCTGAAACTGGAAATTGTGAGACCTCACCCTACATCCCTGCCAGAGCTCCAGATTGCATTCAGGACTTGATTCAGAGACACAGGGCCCATAAAACCCCTGGGCCCTGGAGAGCTCACAGCAGGCTTTAAATGCCCTTCTGAGGACAAAGTAACAGGTCCCCATGCCTCAGACATAAAGTCATCCAGGGACATGGTTAGCTAGGACCAAAGGAGGTGACGGGTGGGTGCAGAAACCTGAGGTTCAGGCCTCCAGTTGAGACAGCAATTGTAGCCTCACCTACAAACCCCCCTTTGGGGCTCAGGGCATCTAAGCCAATCCCCAGAGGCCCTCCAAGGTGAATTCCAAGCTAGAAAGCCACAGGTCACACACTAACACCCACCACTGGGGAGGCTGAGAAAAGATGACTGAGTGTCCGAGGCCACCTTGGGCTACATAATGAGCTCCAGGCCAGCTAAGGCCACAATGAGAGCCAAGGAAAGGAACAAGGGTGGAGGGAATAAGGAAGAGGGAGAGAAATTGGGATGGAGTATCAGGGGCTGGGGTCAGGGTTGGATAGAACATGAGTTTCAGCCTGAGAAGGTGGAATGTTCTGAAAGTAGACAGTGAGGCGAGCCCTGTGACATTGCAAGTAGGTTTCCTGTCACTGAGGTGTGCCCTTCACCATGAGGAAAAAAAAAAATTAGAGACAGGGTCAAACTATGTATCCCTGCTGGCCTCTTGCTCACAGTCCTCATGCCTCAGTTTCACTGCTGGAACTACAGGTGCAAGTCACCACAACTGACAAAAACTGAAATTTTAATAGTTAAGTATTTTATTTCTGTGTATGTCTGAGTGTGGATATGCATATGCATGTGTGGGTGTATACACATATGTGTGTGTGTATTTGTGTGTGTGTGTGTGTGTGTGTGTCCGGAAGAGGGCATCAGATCCCCTAGAGCTAGAAGTTACATTTGGGTGGTTGTGATCCAGCCAATGTGAGTGCTGGGAACTGAACTTGGGTCCTGTGTAAGAGCAGTATATGCTCTTAACCACTGAACCTTCTCTCCAGTCTCCAAAATAAAAAAATGTAAAAGAGAGAAAAGCCATTTAAATAATAAGTTCATATATACATTACAAAGTGGCCGGCCATAAACTGAGATCCATGGAGGAAGCACCCAGAAAAGGGCGGTTCTGTCACATGGACACAGTGTCCTTCCTGTCTCTAAGATGGAGTAAGACACTGCAGCATACAATCTCCTCAACCTCAGGACCCTGGGTCACTTGTACAGAGTGCTGGCCTTTGGAGCACATAACCATGTAAGATCTTGATATTTTCACTATTTCACATTAAGACAGAAAATTGCAAAATGTATTATTCACCTCAATTAATAATGAGCACATTATACACCAACACACATAAAACACTTTCAGGAAAAAAGTGAGAATTTTATTTTCCAAGACAAGAATGTTGAGGAGCAGCCGGGCGTGGTGGCGCACGCCTTTAATCCCAGCACTCAGGAGGCAGAGGCAGGCGGATTTCTGAGTTCGAGGCCAGCCTGGTCTACAAAGTGAGTTCNATAAGGAAAAAAAAAAACTGAGCTCACTACAAAGATTAAGAATCAAGTGGGCCCAGCCGGGCGTAGTGGCGCACGCCTTTTAATCCCAGCACTTGGGAGGCTAGAGGCAGGCGGATTTCTGAGTTCGAGGCCAGCCTGGTCTACAAAGTGAGTTCCAGGACAGCCAGGGCTACACAGAGAAACCCTGTCTCAAAAAATAAAAATAAAATAATAATAATAATAAAAAGAATAAAAGAATGTTGAGGAGTTGAGAGTCATCAGACTCTTGTTTTGTTTGGGGGTTTTGTGTTTCCAAGGTCAGGCTCCACCCTAGGCAGCCGGGCTCCTTTCCCAGTGCGTCTGCCATCTACCAGAACACAAGGCCTTGAGGGAAGGGTGAGAGGAAGTGCACATCACCCACATCTACAGTGGGAAGGACCACCTTGAACAGCTCCTTGGTCATGGAGGAGCCCCATGGACAGTTCTCACCTAGGAGAGGTCCCACATTCTAACACCGCCTGCACAGAGCATGCTCACTGTCACCAACATCATCGCTTCTCCCCCTGGGAAGCCACCTTGGCATGGAATTCATATTTTTCTGTAGAAAGCACATATTTATCACAGCCACTAAGGCCATCAGCTGTCTTTACGAGGTCCATTGTGGGAAAGATTTCTTCCGGGGAGCTGGATGTGAACCATCTGCCCGCTACAGCAAGAGGCTCTTTCACCCCAACCCAGTCCCATGAACCCCAGGTCACTGCACCTGGTGCCCACAATCCAGAGCCCAAAGGAGAATGAAAAACTCAGTGACATTTGCTGAGACATCCAAGACATAACACCTTCCTGTGTTCTGTCCCTATAACCATGGGAGGTGCCTCATGGTGGGGACACAGGATCTGTGCAGGTTTTGGGCCAGTGGTTTCTCATCCAACTTTGAAAGTAGTTTGGTTCTCTAAACCTCTCCTGAAGGCAGGTGGACCCCAGAGAGAGCTGTGGAGGCAGCATATCACTCAGGAGGACAATCAGTGTCATTGGGTGAATGTCTGTCCTTAGGTGGAGACTCAGCCAGTTGCAGCCAGGAGAGAGTATATATATATGTGTGTGTGTGTGTGTGTGTGTGTGTGTGTGTGTGTGTGTGTGTATGTATATATATATATGTATATATATATATGTATGTATATATATGTGTGTATAAATATATGTATATATATATAAAAAAAATTTCCCCACTCTGGCGCCCTCTTTCAAAACTGAAGCCAGCAAGAGGGGCCCTGGTGGTCATTCTGTACTTCATCCAAGCTAAGTCAGACATAGGAGAGACATGGCCCAAGATGAGCTCCTGACCTCTGGTCCTACCCTAGAAAACTGCCCTTTTGTCCCGGCAGCCTCTCCAAGCTGGCACCCATGTCTAGAGGAGAGCGGCAGGAGCAGCCCCCAGGTTTGTGAAGAAGCTTGAGGACCAGCAGGCAACATCACTAACTCTTCCAAGGAACAAACAAGGCCAACAGCTGCAGGCTAGGCTGGGAGGAAAGTCCACCAGGAGGGTCAGCTATCCACACCAGGGCTTCACCCCACCCAAGTTTATGGCCAGGTCCTGTTGCAGGCACAGGTCCAGCATCACCACCCTTCCTCCTGCTGGCATCTTCCAGGAACCATGGGGCAGGAGGCACCAGGATTGGGAGCCAGGAGGACTGGCAGGAAAGGGAATGTGTTTCTCAACAGACCTAAGAGCTGGGGCAACAAAGAAGAGAGTCAGGCCCCTAACACATTTCCTTCCCGTTCTGGGCTGTTTGTACAGAGCAGATGTGCCAGCAATGATTAAAGTGGCTGAAGGGGACTGGACCCACTGCTTATGCGTCTGTCCATCCATCCGGAGGGTATAGTGTGCTATCCCCTCTCCAGCAGGAGAGGGAGAAAGGACGCAGATGCGGGAGGAGGGTGAGTCTGGGGATTCCCAGGAGACTTATTTATTTATTTATTTATTCATATTTTGAGACAGGATCTCTCTATTATGTAGTTCTGGCTGTCCTGGAACTTGGTATGAAGACCAGGCTGGCCTCTAACTCACAGAGATCCACCTGCCTCTGCCTCCTGAGTGCTGGGATTAAAGGTGTGCGCCACCATACCTGGCTTCCCTGGGGACTTTAAGCATGGAAGTGAAATGAGGCTGTGGGTCAAAGGTCAGGGCTTGGGGATAGGGGAGACTTAAGGACTGGAGTATTGGGGTCAAGAAGTTTATGTTGTGTTTTCTTTTTAGGGCTTTTTTGGTTTTTAGGGGGGTTGAATTTTGGTTTTGTTTGTTGTTGCTCTGTAGACCACGTAGGCCTCTAACTCACAGAGATCCACCTGCTTCTGCTGGTTAAAGGCGTGAGCCGTCACCTCCGGGCTGCAGGAAGTGTTTTTAAGGCAGAGTTAGGCTGATCAGTGAGAGTAAGGCCTTGGGCTCAGGGTCTGGGGAGATGCTGGAGCTGGAACACTGGCGATTCAGGACAGGGCCCTGAATGACACAAACTGAGAGCTGAGCAGCTGGACATCCATTTCTACGCCTGCAGGGCCATCCCATAATGCTTTCAAACAATCTGCTGTTATCTCCCAACCCTGAAGGGCCTTCAGTCCTCTCCCTAGATGAGTGTCACTGGCTACACCCAGCTATCCACTGCCTTCACAGGGAGCCTGCCTACAGGATCACCAATGGAGGACAGCTACCATGGAAACAGCCAGAGCAGGCACTAGATATCCAGGTTGACTCTTCTGGTCCTCCCAGGTGGCATCCTTTTTTTTTTTTTAAGGTTTATTTATTTATTTTATGTAAGTACACTGTAGCTGTCTTCAGACACTCCAGAAGAGGGCGTCAGATCTTGTTATGGATGGTTATGAGTCACCATGTGGTTGCTGGGATTTGAATTCCGGACCTTCAGAAGAGCAATCGGGTGCTCTTACCCACTGAGCCATCTCAACACCCTCCAGGTGGCATCCAATAGGAACTGAAAGCGCTGTGGACATCACTACGGAGCCATCTCTCTGCCCAGGTAAGGGAACTGGGGAAGCCTGGTATCGACTTCAGGAAGAGAGCCCAGTTTTCGCACTCACCACTACCCACCTGCCTCCGCCACTGAGCAGGGAGGGGAGCAGACACTGCTGGTGGGTTAGGGTCACAGGGCCTCAGGGGCTCTTCAAGGATCCCTCACCCTCAGCCTGCTGTAATCACCTGGCTCCAGAGGGCCTGCCTAGAGTGCTGGCCTGGGGTGAGCACAGGGTTAACCTGCCACTCTGATGCCTCTAGATGCACCTTAGTATGCAGAGCCCTGAGACCACAGTCATGAATGGGGTGCCTGGGTACCTCAGCCTCTCAGAGACCTCAATGTCCCTGCCATAGGCCCAAGGGCCCAGCAGGAGTACAGCAGGGTTTCCATATTCCTCCCTGGTGGAGGGGGGCAAATGGTTAATCAATGTGAGACCTGTAGGCACAGTTGGTAGCTTGAACATTACCACAGGGGTTGTGATCTGGTCTGAACAGGAAGATAAGATGGAAGGAGAGTAAACAGACGTGGGTGGAGACTGTGTTGGGGTGTGGGTAGCAACAAGCATGATAGCTTATGAGCTTCCAAAGATGCTAAGGAAGTCCTGTCCCTACCTTCAATCCTCAGGGTGTGGGGACCCAACTGTCCTGGCCAGATCTAAAGCTGGAAAGGGAGGGACCGCACCCCAGCTTCTTCCTGGGCTTCCTGAGTCAACCATCTAGGGCATGACCCTAGACCATACTGGAATTGACCAGTAGAGACCACTGGAGAACCTGACTTGGGACAGATTGTCTGGACTCTTCTCCCCAGTGGAGCCTCCAGAAGACCCAGGAGAGATAGCCCTGCCTAGCTCCAAGAAGGCAGGCAGAGGCAGGCTATAGGCACAGAGCTTGACAAACTCCCTCCCCTATTTATTCCCTGTCTAATTCACGTTTTCCTATCTGAATCCAGTTTCCTTACCCCACCCAAGCAAGGTCTAGTCAAACCTGAGGCTAAAGATGTATGAACCATGGAAGATTCCAGAGAATGTCATGCCAAGATGCTGACACCTGCCAGCAGGTGGCACCTGATGTTCACACTATGTCCCAGAGGAGGGCTGGGCCATAGGAGCTGACTTAGGGAGTTCCCAGTCACCTCTAAATGCACCATGCTCCATTATGGAACATTCTAGAACAGGCCGAACTAGTTTAGGATTTTAGAAATCTGAACTGTGGAAGCTGGTTCGGCAAAGCTGAAGAGGCAAGGGGGACACAGGTGTGTGGGCATATGCAAATTTACAGAGCTGCATGGGTAAGAGCTTGCTATCCAGTTTAAACACATTATACCTTGGATTAGCTTTCTTATCACTGTGACAAAGTACCTGCGATGAACGATTTACAGGAAGAAGGATTTGTCTTGGTTCATGGCCTTAGAGGGCTCAAGCCAGTCACTTGTCCCACATCATGGTGGCAGCGGCATGTGGTGGACAAAGCTCTAACACTCTCAGAAACAGAGAGGAAATACAGAACCAGAAAGCAGATGTAACCTCCAAAGTCAATATGACAGTTTGTGTATGCTTGGCCTAGAGAGTAGCACTATTAGAAGGTGTAGCCCTGGAGTAGGTGTATCTCTGTGGGTGTGGGCTTTAAGACCCTCATCTTAGGGCTGGTGAGATGGCTCAGCGGTTAAGAGTGCTGACTGCTCTTCCTGAGTTCAAATCCCAGCAACCACATGGTGGCTCACAACCATCCGTAACAAGCTCTGACGCCCTCTTCTGGAGTGTCTGAAGACAGCTACAGTGTACTTACATATAATAAATAAATAAATAAATATTTTTTAAAAAAATCATCTTAGCTGCCTGGAAGTAGCCTTCAGATGGAGATGTAGAACTCTCAGCTCCTCCTGCACCATGCCTGCCTGGATGCTGCCATGCTCCCACTTTGATGATAATGGACTGAACCTCTGAACCTGTAAGCCAGCCCCAATTAAATGTTGTCCTTTATAAGACTTGCCTTGGTCATGGTGTCTGCTCACAGCAGTAAGACCCTAACTAAGGCAGCTAGCCGCCTACCATTCCTCCAGCTATGCCCTGTTTCCTAGAGTTTCCAGCACCATCCAATTAGCTCCATAAGCCTTGGCGGAGGGGGGGGAGGGGACACTTCCTATTTAAACCATAACATAACTAGATAACCAAAGAAAATATACGTGTGTGTGTGTGTGTGTGTGTGTGTGTGTGTGTGCCTGCCACTCTCCCTACTGTTCATTCCGAGGTCCTCTTGCAGTGGGAGCATGCACAACAGGCCCCCCAGGCACTGACCACACCCTTGCTTGCTTTCTTCTGCTGTGATAAACACAGTGCCCAAGGCTGAGTTTGGCTTTAAGGTTGCATTGCCATCATCAAAGCGACCGAGACAAGTGGACTCAGCTTGCTTGTTATACAACCCAGGATTGCCTGCTCCACCCACAGTTGGCCGGACATCAATCATCAGTCAAGAAAATGCCCCTCACGGGCCAATCTGGTGGAGGCGTTTTCTGCGTTAAGGATTCCTCTTCCCAGGTGACCCTAACTTGTGTCAAGTTGTAAAACAAAAAACTAACCATCACAGTTCCCCTCATTCACAACTCCCCTGAGCAGTTTTCTTCATGGTCTCTGTGACCACAGAGGTCAGAGGTCATCTGCTCTTACTCATCCCACCTTCGTCTCTCTGACCCTCAGACCCAGGGTCCAGGTGATTCCCCCACTGGCACCGGGACAGCGGAGTCTACATCAGTCATGGTGGCAGAGGACACACAGGATGAGCCCTAGGGCCTTGACTCCTCCACTTCCTCCTTGAATGACTTTGAAAAAAACACTCAAAGCTAATAATACAGATGTTTTTGTAAGCATCACTGTGGCTCTGAACGTCAACTGGAGTGTGAGGCAGAGACCTTTAGGCATAAGGAAAAGGAAGCAGGGCCCACGGAAGGACCAGGAGCACCTAAGAAGGTCCCATGTGAAAATATGTAAAAAGTCCCCGTCCTCAGTCCTTTCTTTCTAGAGCCTCAGGTGTGCTAGGTGCTGAGCCATCTTCCTGGCCTTTTTATTTGTCGCTATTTTTTTAGTTTTTAAAGATTTTATTTATTTATTTTTGGTTTTGTAAGACAGGGGCTCACTTTGTAGTCTTGGCTAGCCTAGAACTTGCTTTGTAGACCAGGCTGGTCTCAAACTCACAGAGATCCACCTGCCTCTGCCTCCCAAGTGCCGGGACTAAAGATGTGCACAGCTATATCTGGTCTATTTTTTATTTTTAATTGTGTGTGTGTGTGTGTGTGTGTGTGTGTGTGTGTGTGTGTGTGTGTGTGTGCTCCTAAGTTCAGATACCTGCAGAGGTCAAAAGAGGGCCCTGGATCTCCTGGAGTCAGTCACAAGCAGTTATGATGTGGATGTGGATGTTAGGAAATGAACTCCCGTCCTCCGCAAGAGCAAAGTGTGCTCTTAATCACTGAGCCATCTCTCCAGAACCTGTCATTTTTTAAAGATTTATTTTTATATGAATATTTCATCTGCATGTATAACTATACATGTACCACATGCATGCATGGCACCCTCGAAGGTCATAGGTGGGCATTGGATCCCCTGGAACTAGAGTTACGGATGGTTGTGAGCTGCCGTGTGGGTGCTGAGAATCGAACTCAGGTCCTCTGGAAGAGCAGCCAGTGCTCTTAACTGTGGAGCCATGTCTCCAGTCTTTCAAATTTATTTTTGCAGTGCTGGGGTCAAAGCCAGGCTGCTATGAGTGTAGGCAAGCACTCTAACCTCTGAGGTAGACCTTCAACTCGGGAAGTTTAATGACAATCACCAAAACCAGACACTATTGCGTATGCCAACAAGATTTTGCTGACAGAAACCTGATATAGCTATCTCTTGTGAGGCTATGCCAGTGCCTGGCAAATACAGAAGTGGATGCTCACAGTCATCTATTGGATAGAATACAGGGCCCCCAATGAAGGAGCTAGAGAAAGTACCCAAGGAGCTAAAGGGGTCTGCAACCCTATAGGAGGAACAACAATATGAACTAATCAGTACCCCCTGATCTTGTGTCTCTAGCTGCATATGTAGCAGAAGATGGCCTAGTTGGCCAACAATGGGAGGAGAGGCNCTTGGTCTTGGGAAGATTATATGCCCCAGTATAGGGGAATGCCAGGGCCAGGAAGCAGGAGTGGGTGGGTTGGGGAGCAGGGTATAGGGGACTTTCAGAGAGGAAACTAGGAAAGGGGATAGCATTTTAAATGTAAATGAAGAAAATATCTAATTAAAAAAAGAAAAAAGAAATTTTAATGATTAGACAAACAAACAAAATAGCCTAATATTTTTTAATTTTTAATTAAAAAATAATTTTAATTAATGTTAGGTCAATAACAGCTATGGGAAAATGCCTAACAAAAGGAGACAAAATACAGAAGAGAAAGGAAAGAAACGCAGACTGTCAGAGCTTAAGCTCTATTGTGTGCTGTTAGGGTATATCTCTGGAAGATAGACTGTGGTGTGAGATATGTTCTGGACTCTTAAAGTTCCGAGGCTAAACTTGAGGCAATAGCTAAAATAATAATAGTAAAGAGTGATAAGCTAGATGTGGTGGTGCACACCTGTAATCCCAGGACTTAAGAGACGGAGCCCTAGCAACCATGAGCTATACGAGGCCCCACCTTTAAAAAACAAAACAAGAAAGCCCAGCAGTGGTGGTGCCCACCTTTGATCCCATGGCTCTGGGAGGCAGAGGCAGAAGGATACATGAGTTTGAGGCCAGTCTGGGTTACATAGCTAGTGATAGAACAGTCAAAGCTACACGGAGAAACCCTGCCTTGGAAAACAAAAGAAACAAACAAAACAACAACAACAAAAATAAAAAATAGAAACCCTTAAGCAAGCCCGGCACTGACTGTGCATACTCAGGAGGCAGGGGCAGGCAGACCTTTGAGTTTGATGCCAGCCCGGTTTACAGGACAAGTTTCAGGACATCCAGGGCTACACAGAAATCAGTGGCTAAGAGCACTGACTGTTCTTCCAGACGACTCAGTTACTCTCTGTAACTCCAGAATCGAACACTCTCACACAGACATACATGCAGACAAAACACCAATGAACATACAAATAAGGGAGAAGAGAAAAGAAATGCGTATTGCAGGAGAAGGCAGAAGAGAGAAAGGGGTTCTTGCTTATAGCCCAGTTCTCACTTCATGCTCCTCCTCTTTGCTCAGTGCCACAAGGGAGGAAGCATGCAAGGGACAGAAAACCAACAGCAGGTGGCAGGCTCGCCCTAGCCACATCAATAACACACCAGTCCAAAAAAAAAAAAAACCAAACCAAACCAAAAACCAAAACCCTACCACATCTGTAAGCACACAATAGTGTCAGTCCTTGGAGCCTCGCCTTGAGCTGAGTCGGTCACTGGACCTCCTTTTCCCTCTCTTCTTCATTTTTGTCTCCGCAGTTCTTTTAGACAGGAACAATTCTGGGTCAGTTTTTGACTGTGGGATGGCAACCCCATCCCTCCACTTGATGTCCTCCCTGTCTTTCTACTGGAGGTGGACTCTACAAGGTCCCTCTCACCACTGTGGAGCATTTATTTCATCTAAGGTCCCTCCCTTTGAGTCCTGAGAGTCTCTCACCTCCCAGGTCTCTGGTGTATTCTAGAGGGTCCCCCCACCTCCTACCTCCCGAGGTTGCATATTTCCATTCTTTCTGCTGGCCCTCAGGGCTTCTGTCCTGTTTCCTCCCCCACCCTCCATACCTGATCATGTTCCCCTTCCTCCCCCTCCCACCTCACCCCCATTACTTTCTTCTCCCTCCCAAGTGGGATTAAAGCATCCTCACTTGGGCCCTTCTGCTTGTGCACCTTCCTGAGTTCTGTGGATTGTATCCTGGGTAGTCTATACTTTTTTGACTAATATCCACTTATTAGTGCATGTCCTTTTGGGTCTGAGTTACCTCACTCAGGATGATATTGTCTAGTTCCATCCATTTGCCTGCAAAACTCAGGGTGTCCTCGTTCTTAATAGCTGAGTAGTATTCCTTGGGTAAATGAACCATATTTTCTGTATCCATTCTTCCATTATGGGATGTCTGGGTTGTTTCCAGCTTCTGCTATCACAATAAGGCCACTATGAACATAGTAGAGCACATGCCCCTGTGGCATGGTGGGGAATCTTTTTGGGTATATTCCCAAGAGTGGTATAGCTGGGTATTCAGGTAGATCTATTTCCAATTTTCTGAGGAACCTCCAGATTGATTTCCAGAGTGGTTGTACCAGTTTGCAATCCCACTAGCAATGGAGGAGTGTTCCCCTTTCTCCACATCCTCACTGTCACCTGAGTTTTTTATCTTAGCCATTCTGATTGGTGTAAGGTGGAACCTCGGGGTTGTTTTGATTTGCATTTCCCTGATCACTGAGGACTTTAACACTTCTTTAGGTGCTTCTTGGCCATTGAGATCCCTCTGTTGTTATGTCTTCCCTTCTCCTCTCTGATTTTGTTCATCCGGGTCTTCTCTCTCTCTGCCTTTTAGTTAGTTTGGATAGGGTTGGTCACTCACAATAATTTTGCCAAAGAACCAACTTTTTGTTTCTTTGATTCTTTGTAAATTGAAATTTGTTGTTGATGTTTCTATTTCATTGATTTCAGTCTATAGTTGATTATTAAAATAAAATTAAAAAAAAAAAACAACTGGATCAAAAGGCAAAATTATGCCATCAGGCATCTAAACTCACTACAGCAGCCAAATGTGGTGGTGCACATCTGGAATCTCAGTCTGTGGAGGCTGAGCCAGGACGATGGTAAGTTCAAGGACAGACTAGGCTATATAGCCAGGTGTCTCAAAAAATCCTAAAGGACAAATACAAAGTTAAAGGATTGGAAAGGATCTGCCATACTGCTGGGAGGGTCAGAGTCCAAGGTTATCCCAGACTCAGCCTGGGATATCCTGCCCTACTTGGGCTACTTGACACCCTGCCTCAAATCCACTGCTCTAACAGAAAAGTTAGAGTGACTCTCTTTCTTCTATAAGAGGCATGCCAATGCTAACTGTTGGAGACCAGGCTGAGATGAACCAGGCCTTTGACAGCTCTCACCTAATAGCCAAACAGTCCTTTGTTAAGGGCTGTGTCACTCCCTCATTCCCAAGGTTGCTCTAATCACTCTCCACCCAAGACTGCCCTGGGAATCATTTGATCTCTGCCCTGAGATGACACCTGGGGCTGTTAAAAGGTATCCAGCATTCCGAGTTGCCCAAAACAAACACCTTGGAAGACCCGGACTTCAGAGACAAGCTGGCGTTCAGGAGCAGCAGCTAGCCAGGACTCTGAGATAAGTCACAGGAAGGTTCACACCTGCAGTCAGCGTTCCCCCATTTGTCCTTCACTCTGTTTCTTTGATCAAGCTTTAACCCCTCCCTATCTCCTCTCCCTGTACGTCTTAAAAACTGGGCTTTTAGCCTTCAATAAACGAGACCGTGACAAAAAGCCATCCTTTGCATGGTCTCCCTCTCTCTCTCTCCCTCTCTCCCTCTCTCTCTCCCTCTCTCCCTCTCTCTCCCTCTCTCTCTCTAACCAGTTCATCCTTGAAAGCAATTACTGCTGAGNCCCAGCCAAGCCTCATGACTTCCGTGATCACAACTCACAGCCTGGATCCAGATGTCAGAATCCTGTGACAAGTCTTGACCCCTTTCTTCCCTGGACTCACATGTAACTCTTCTCTCTCTCTCTCTCTCTCTCTCTCTCTCTCTCTCTCTCTCTCTCTCTCTCTCCCTCCCCCCATTCCCTCTTTAGGCTTGATCCCCCTCAGACCCACGGAATAACTTGTCCCGCAGGTTGGGAAAACTAACATCAAACAAAACAGGTCTTTGAGCAATGATATTACCATGAATAAAGAAGGCTACTTAATAATGACATGACGGCCAAAGATGTGTGGCCTCTGGGGAGTTCTTAGCCCCAATATTAGAAGCATGGTGTTAAAGAAACTATGGTAAGTCAGACTCTGGCAGACTGAAGAGCATCTGCTCTGTGAAAGATATGAGTATCATAAAAAAAAAAGAGAGAGAGAGGCTGCAAGCTCAGTAGGCTTGCAGCTAACAGAGGCTGGAATACTGGGCAGAAAGCTCAGGTAGTCAGTGACTGCCTTGCATGCATGAGGCTTGAGTTCAGTGAGCACACACACACATGTGTGCACACACACAAGCACACACACATGCGTGTGCACAGACATACACAAGCACATGTGCATATGCACCTGAAGGACTTCTAAGTGAACCACAATTAAGTAATCCAACTGGAAGATAGACTAGGGATTTGAAGCACTTCATTGAACAAATAGATGCAGAAAATAATTGAGAAAAAAAAAAACAGTAGCCACAGGAAACCCTCTGGGAGCTGCCCTTACATAGCACTGCACACAGCAGCCACTGTGGACTGCCATTCTGTAGCACTTCACATAGTGAGCACTATAGACTGCCCTTCCACAGCACTGCACATAGTGGGCACTGTGCTCTGCCACATGGCATCACTAATTTGGGAAGAGGCAAAGGGCCTAGGAGTCTCTCAGGCCCCCAGTGGGACACAGTCCAAAGACACCAGCTACATGGCAGTGGCAAACTCAATCATGGCAAAGGATAAGCACCAGAGGTTCTTCTCACACGTTCCCAACAGCTCACTTACGGTTAACTCACGCTGGAAACGGGCCAAGAAATCAGCAAAGGAGGAGAGCATGCACCAGGACCCAGCGGTGAATTAGGACACAGGAACACAGACATTACATTTATTTTTTTTTCTTGTTTCATATTTACATTTTTATTTATTATGATTCAGTGGGAAGGTGGCAAGCCACAGTGTTCGTGGGGAGGTCAGACTACATCTTCTGGGAGCCTGTGCCCTCCTTCCACCATGCACGCCAGGGTTCAGACTCAGTTGTCAGGATCACAGGAGCACTTTTACCAGCTGAGCCACTGTGCTGCCACTGGACATCACATTTCTTTTCTTCCTTGGTGCTGAGAGCTGAACCCATGGCTTCATGCACACTGGACAGGCACTGTGCCACTGAGCTATAGTCCCAGGCCTAGAATTTCATTTCTAAGGCCAGTGTCAGCCTTGCTCAATCTGACACTGGGCAGGAGAGGCTAAAGCCCATTTCCCCAAGACCCCAGAATTCTATCCGTTCCCATAGAGTCTCTCCTTGACTCAGCCCTCCTCAAGCTACAACCGACTACTGCCAATGTCTACAGCCAGCCCTTTGGTGCCCAGACCTTCCCTCTTGCCTGCTGCCTGACTATGCCACACCCACCTTCCCCTTCCCACTGCCTGGGATGCTCCTTAAGTTCCTGAGGATGGCGCTGTTCTCTAGTAGCTATTGCTACAGCCTCTGAGTGTGTCTGTTTTCCATGCTACTAACAGAGCCAACACATTGTCCCCAAGCTCCACTGAGACACCTTACCTAGACCCCATGTAAGTACACACTGTTCCCGTTACTCCTATGACTAGCTCAAAGCCCCTTCACTACTGGCAGCTTTCAGGCTCCCTTTACCCATTTCTCCCAGTTGACTCTAAGGCTAGGATATCCTTGAATACCCGCTGCTGGCTGGGCCTGGCCTCCATAGTCATGGCTGTGCCCCAGAGGGCCTGGTAGCCAACTGTAACTCTGGGCTGCTGTTACCCTGCTCTGAAATGCATCTGACTTATGTTTCTGGGACCCCGCTGGATCCCTAACATTATCTGTGACAGAGACCAAAGATGTCTGAAGAGAAGTGCCCTTGTAGCCTCCATCTCAACACTTGATCTCTAGTTTCTAAGGTCACCTACTCACAGTCTAGGACCCTCCCCCCAGTACTTCCCAAATCCCCCTCTGCAGCTCCCAGCAGTGGGCACGTCTGCAATGACTCTATATATACCACAGGTGCTCGCATAAGGCAGCCCAGGAGCCCAAAGCCTGACAGGTATTGGTCCTCAGTGCCACTTGGGGCAGCCCGGGGACTGAGGTTTGTGTCCTTGCCAACCTTATCTATGTTTCACTCAATATATACTGGCTCTGCACTGAAGGGGGCAGGGCAGCCTGGTCAGGGCTTTCTTAAGCAATCTTAAGCTGCTTCCTGCTTGCCAGGCTGAGGGCACTCTTACATGTGGCCTGGAAGCTGGAATTGTGTTAACAATAGCTGGGGGTTGGATGGAGCCCATCCTTCACGATTCTGAACTCTCCCCGGGCTTAGGTTCTGTGGTGCCTGTGTGATTTTAGAGTACCTGCTGTGAGCAAGACTGGGGGATTGCTGTCCTGAACGGCTTGTTGAAGCATCCAAGAAGTGGAAAACGTCCCATTATGGGCTTCTGTCTGATGGTCAGTGAGGTCCAAGGCTCCCCACCCTGTTGCAAGGAAGAAAGGTATGATGAGGAAGTCCAGCATAGGACTCACAGGTGCAGTGTGTCCCCTAGCTGAAGGGACAGCTGAGCCAGAAGCCCTCCTGTCAAAAGGTGGGTGTCTCAGACTGGGGGTGTACCTCAGTTGATAGAACGCTCACTTAGCATGTACAGAGCCTTGAATTTGGTCCTCAGCATCTCATAAATCAAGTATGGTGGCCCACTAGGAATCTCAGCCCCTGGGAGGTAGAGGACAGAGCAGGTTATCCTTGGCTACATAGCAAGTCACCACCATCATGAGCTGCATCAGACCAGATCTCAAGAGGAAGAACAAAAGGAGGAAGAGGAAGAAGAAGAGAGGAGGAAGAAGAAGAGGAGGAAGAGGAGGAAGAGGAGGAGGAGGAGGAGGAGGAGGAGGAAGAGGAGGAAGAAGATAAGGAAGAGGAAAAGAAGATAAGGAGGAGGTGAATGCGCAGCTACAGGCACCCTCATCCCAGGGTAAGACCTATCAGCTCCCTGGGAGTTCAGGCCCACCTACCACCCCTTCCTGGTGCCACCCCTATTATCTGTGGTCCCTCCATTAGGCACAAATACAGGACATCCATGAGCAAAAAGGATTAAAGGCCCCCAGCTGGGGGAGCATGAAAGTGAGCGCTTTACCCATTTCAGAACACAATTCCTCCCCACCCAGGTAGGACCTACATCAGGCAGTCACTTCCCTGCCAAGGCTGGAGGCCAGGGCCCATGTCCAGAGGGAGGAGCTGATCACAACCAGATCCCAGTTCAAGAGCCAAAGCCTGATCATGCAAGTGGTGGAGTCTAGGCACTTTGCCAGGTAGAAACTGAAGAACAGTCGCTGAAGGGGCTGTAGAAGTCACATACACCCTCTAGCTGTGGGCCCCTGGCCATAGCAGATTTGCTGGCTTCATTGTTACCTCATCAGAATTGACTCCAGAGCTCAGGGTAAATTCTTCAGGGAAACAAGAGTTGGCTAGAGTAGGAGACCAGAGACCAGGAGTTGGATAGGATCTTGGACATTCTGTAAGGGCAGTAGGGCCATAGAATAGCGCAGTTCCAGAGCACCAGCCAGCAGCTTCCTAGGGCAGGGCTTGCAGGTCCCTGGAGAAGGTGGACCATGAATACTTTGTCTTCTGTGTAATTCCAAGGCCACTGGGAGGCCAGGGCGCAAGAGAATTAGGAGGGTGGATCACCAGTGATATTCGGGGGCAGAAGGAGAGGGGAGAACAGCCCATTTGGGGACAGCTAATGAAATACAGGTCCTACTGAGCCACAGAGCCCAAGACTGACTGCCACCTACTACACAGACCATAGCAGCCATGGCAGGTATGGCTCCAGGATCACCAGTTCTCACTCTCTTCCCGTGACGTAAGTGCCCATGAATCAGCCCTGAAACTCACTGACCACCAAAGGATCAGACAGCCCACCCCAAACCTTCAAGAAACATCAGGCCCAGCAGCTCCACACCTTATATCCAGTCCTTGGAAATCCACTGTGAGTTCACACTGGATGGTCTTTCCTGGCTCACCCTGGCCATAGCTGAGTCCCCTCCAAGAGCATGGCTCAGCCACAGGGGAGAATTCCTACTTCTGGTGTGAATATCTTTCCAAAACTCTCCCCAGTTTTCATCTGATGATGCACAGCTGCCAAGTTAAAGGGACTGAGAAGACACCAGCCCGTCCCCTGGAGAATGTCACGTCTGACCCAGATGGGCCCAGTAGTCAGGAATAAGTCCCGATGGGCTGATAATATGTCCACCTCTGTACCTTTATGAATGAGACCTGGCAAACCCAGGGTTTGGGGCTTCTTGCCAGTGACAGGAGTGAGAACCCAAGAATAAGGAAGAGTGTCTGGGGGCTGGCGAGATGGCTCAATGGCTAAGAGCACTGACTGCTCTTCCGAAGGTTCTGAGTTCAAATCCCAGCAACCACATGGTGGCTCACAACCACCCATAATGGGATCTGACACCCTCTTCTGGTGAATCTGAAGTCAGCTACAGTGTACTTATGTATAATAATAAATAAATCTTTAAAAAAAAAAAAAAAGGAAGAGTGTCTGGAAACACCTGCTAAACACCCTCAACCCCCCACAAAAGCCTACTTTTAACTGTGCAGGATTCTGGACCACCTCACTCTAAACCAGCAGTTCTCAGTCTGTGGATCAGGACCCCTTAGGGTTGAACAACCCTTTCACTGGGGTCACCTAAGACCATCAGAAAACACAGATGTTTACATTATGATTCATAACAGTAGCAAAATTGCAGTTATGAAGTAGCAATAAAAATCATTTTATGGTTGGGGGTCACCACAGCATGAGGAGCTGTATTAAAGGGTCGCAGCATTAGGGAAGTCAAGAACCACTGCTCTAGGACACTGGGCTCTAGGACCAGAGCTGGCTTGGGCTCCTACTTCATAGCTAAGCCTAGGTCCTGGCAGGCTACGGTCCAGGGCTCGGCCACACTGATGGATGTGGAGGGCAAGGGTCTGGGCTGGACGTGAGAATGGACAATCATGCACTTGTCCAGCTGTAGGTTCCGCTTTCCTGACCCGCCAGCGGGACATGGAGCTTATCACTGTGATTGCTGCGGGAACAATGGCGCTCACACACTTAACTCCCCGCCAGGGCTATCTCAGCTGTCAGAGCTGTTTGCTCTCCCAAGTCAAAGGACAAAAACGCTATTGAGCCCTGATTTCCCACCAATCAAGTGTGCTGCAGAAGGTGGGCCCTGATGCCCTCCTGTGGCCCCTCCTCAACAGGATGGAGCCATCGACCTGGCCAAGGGCAGTTCCACTCCCCAGAGCTACCTTCTTTTCACAGGTGTATGCAGCCCAAAAGAGACCAGAAGATCCTGGAAGGCATAGCTCTGAGCCACACGTACGTGTCCATGTGCACACACCCCTGCAGACTGTTAGACAAGCACAGCCAGCCAACCGAGCAGACACAAGGCTCCTGGCCACACAGGGTCAACAGCCCCTTCTACATGACTGCTCTGTGTTAGGGTCTATCCTGAGTCCCTCCTCACCTGCCCAAGCCCAGCTGCGAGAATGCAGCCAGAGCTAGGACAAGCTCCATTTGTGTCAGTCCGGGTGAAAGCTTCACTCTGTTCCTCAGTTTCTCACCTGAGTGAGTGCTGTTGAGTTCTAAGAAACCGCTAAGAGGGCCGAAGAGATGGCTCAGCAGTTAAGAGCACTTATTGTTCTTCCAAAGGACCAGAGTTTGATTCCCAGCACCCACATTGAGCAGCTCAACACCACCTGTAACTTGAACTCCAGTTCCAAAACTCAAACTCCTCTAGCCTCTGTGCACTCACATGCATATAACCTACACACAAATGCACACATAAAAATAATGAAATCTGAGAGAGAGAGACAGACAGCGAGAGACAGAGACAGAGACACAGAGAGAGAGAAGAGAGAAGAGGAGAGAGGAATCACTGTCACTAAGAGAGGCTAGAGAAACAGCTCTCAGAGCACTCGTTGATCTACCAGTGGTTAAGAGCACTGACTGCTCTTCCAGAGGAATTGGGTTTGATTCCTAGCCCTGACAACCATATATAGCTCCAGTCCCAGAGAATCTGATGCCCTCTCTGGCCTCCACAGGAACCAATCACATGTATGGTGCATAGACATACATCCAGGAAAAATACTCATACATATAAAATAAAAATAAATAAACACTTTTTAAAAAGGGAGCACTTGTTGCTTTTGTCAGTAATTCAGGTTTACTTTCCAGCACCCACATGGCAGGCCACACCTGCCTGAAACACACTCAGGTTGCAACCTTTGTCTAGCATCAGCAGGCATCTGCATGCGTGCACAGATGCACATACACACACTATAGCACGTGCATGTGTGCGCATACACATACACACACACACAAAGTAAATATTTATTAGAAAGGTGGATAGGGGCTGGAGACAGGGCTCAGCGGCTAAAAGCACTGACTGCTCTTCTGGAGGTCCTGAACCACATGGTGGCTCACAACCACCTGTAATGGGATCTGATGCCCTCTTCTGGTGTGTCTGAAGACAGCAACAGTGTACTTATGTATAATAAATAAGTAAATAAATCTTTTTTAAAAAAGAAAAAAATTTAAAAAGAGGAAGGAAGTGAGGGAGAGGAAGGGAGGAAGAGAAGAAGGGAGGAAGGAAAGGAGGGAGGGAGGAAGAGAGGGAGGAAAGGAGGAAGGGAGGAAGGATAAGAGCAAGAGGAACAGGCACCCAGCAGCACGCACAGCATTAGGTGACCGCTCCACCCACTGAGGCTGAACTCAGAATTTCTATAAAGATCATGCTCTTTCTGTTTGGTTTGGTTTGATGTGGAGGGATTGTTGGTTTGGGGGTGTGTGTGTGCTAAAGTCAAACCTAGGGGCTCAGGTATGGTAGATATACACTGTATAGCAGTGCCCCACTCAAGCCTAAAACATCCTGTTAATGTTTACAGGAAACAACATCCACGGCTTTCTCGCAGGATCTGCTGGGTATGCTCTGAGCCAACTGAGGACAGCATCTGGGAGTTCCCAGCGTACGAGGTGGGGACCAGAGGAGATATGCTAGGTCCGAGGCAGGGGGCTTCGACTAGCTTGGCTATAATACAGGCCCATTTGAGAACCCAGACTCAAACAAGGCTAGAGCCAATACCAAACCTGCAGTGAACACAGATACAAGGCTGATCCTGGTTCCTGCAGGGGTCCAAGGGCTACCGCTCAGCACTCACTGGGCCCAGGAGTGACCCAAACCATCATCAGGAGCTCCCTGCCCCTCACCCCAGGCTCCCAATGGGACTGGGTGCCCTCAGGGGCTTGTTGGATTCCACTTCATCTCCTGGTTGAGAGACAGTCTCAAAAAAAGAGCCTGCCCTTTCCTCACCCAAACTTTCACCCCAATTCTGGCCTTCAGCCTGACCTTGGTCCTAGCCCCTTAAAGGGCTGGCATGCACCCCCCCTTTGCCCCCTGCCTCTCAGATTCCCAGGAGCCCATATCCCAAGCAGGTTTAGCCAGCTGTCTAGGGGCACCCACAGCTCACTCAACCCACTGAGATGCTATAAAAGTGAGTAACTTCACCCACAGAATAGAGCACGGAGCACAGCAAAGAGTGCATGGAAGCACCCCATCACCCCACCCCACCTCCACACAACACACTGCAGCAGGACCTCCCCCCAAGTGGTCTTTTTCCTGGGAGGAAAACTCACAATAAGTGAAGTAGACCCAGAAAACTAGTGTCTCTGGTCGGGCACAAGGATCCTGGTTGGAAACTGGATTACCTGGCAGGATCAGGTAGTGGCCCAGCCTCTCTGACATCAATCTGGATCAGCCCCATCCCAAGCTCCCGGGTGTGTGGTTGACAATGTCCACAGTGATCTGGCAGTCAGGACCCACCCTGGCCCCCAGCACAGCCAGATGCAGGAGGTATTTGTGGGCCCCTGAAGTGCGTGTGTCAGTCCCCCACTGGGAGTGGGAAGATAATGGGGCCACAACCATTGCAGAATTTTCCAAAGTCTGAGTCCTGATAAAGCAGAACCCAATATCCTGTTTGGCCACTGCTGTGCCAGGCAGGCGGTGGTGATCACAGGCCTAGAGTATGGGGCACAAGTGGGTGCGGCAGGGGGTGGGCACACCACCCCTATATAAGCTTTGGAGAGCTAGACACTGAGTCGCAGCAGAGGCAGCAGCAAGACTGCCTGAGCCCCCAGCAGTAGAAGCCCAGGGCTGCTGGCCACCTCTCTGATCCAGGCGTGCCACCATGCTCAGGGTCCGACAGCTGCTGCTGTTGCTGCTCTTCAGGGGACCCCTAATCGATGCTGGTGAGTGGGCAGTGGTACCCAATGCCCTCCACAGGTCCCTATGCATGGGAAAGTCCTCGGGTCTTCTTGCCTTGCTGACTCTGTCTGAAGCAGGTTAGCCCTATGAAGACTGATGAATAGGAGGCAGGAGGGGTTTAGCAAAGAGCTCAAACCCAGACACCTCCTGTGAGCTGGGTATGGTGGCCAGGAAAGGAATGGGCTCATCTGGAACCTGGGATGGGGGTCCCTCTTGCACAGTCTCAGCAGTTTTGGTGATAGCTTAGCAATAGTTCAGGCCTGATACCCCTTTTCTCTCCCCCTTGGCTCTGGCCCTGGGAGTTCTGAGAGGCTGGGGTATGTGGGGGCAGGCACATGTGTCATCCCATTAGAGTCACTTCTTTGGGCAGAATTCAGGCTCCACGACTCTTCACCTCACTCACTAACAGAACTGTGTGGCTGGCTCCAGGTCCCAACTTCCCCTTCTGTATATGTGGGAAAGCATCTTGTGCCACCGCAGCCCACAGCTTCTGTTTGCTGATCAGAGCTATCAGGGACCTCCCCTGAGGTACATAGGCCATATAGAGCCCACTCTCAGAGTATGCCCAGCCTTTGGGCAAGGGTGCTAGGTAGATCTCAGACTTAAAATAGTGTGATGCTCCTCCCACCAGGCTGCTCTGCTCCTCTCTCCAGCCATCTCCTCCCTACTAGATAGGGCCAGCTGTCCACCCCAAAGGTAGCTCTGAAAATCATAACGCAATCCCACCAGGTCACCTGGGACCCTGTCTTGCCCCTTACTTAGCACGCCTGTCCGGAAGAGGAGGAGGAGCTGACTGGAACCAGATCCCTTGGGCCCATAGCCAGGGATAAGAGAATAAGCCACAGGAGGGCCTAATGGGAAAGGCCTAGAGGGGACCAAGGCTGTGTAACTGTGTTGGGCTACAGGAAGCTGGAGAGACAGAGCTGCTTCTATAACAGAGTTTGAGCCATCGCCTCTGTGCAGCCCAGCAGGAGGGCAGAGGTGGAAGAGTATGAGGTCAGAAAGGCCAGGCGGGGCCTGAGGCCACCAAAGCTGGGGAGGAGATGGAGCTGCCTGAGGCAGTGGGATTAACTGGGGACAGGAGAGACCATCAAACAAGCCCAAGCAGTAACAGCTGAGGTGCAGGTGGTCCCAATAGGAGGGGCAGTGATGCTATTAGTCTCCAGGATATCTTCAAAAGGATCTCCGGTTAGAGGCCAGCTTGGAGAAACAGCCAGACTCAGTTAGGCTGGGTTGGGGAGAGGGAAGACTTGTCAGGAGAGGGAGCCGCCCACATGGGACAGGAGCCCCTCAGGAGCACAAAAGACAAAGGAGTGAGGGATAGAGACAGATCCAGTTCTGGGGTCAAGAGGGCCAGGAGCTGAGCCATTCACACCACATAGAGTGGGGTGGCCCCCAGTGTCCCTGTCCTGTCTGGAAGATAGGGAAATCTGAGCTACAGAGGTTGCTACTCAGGGAGCCTGGCCCATTCTCCACACCCTTAAGGATCCCTGGACAGGGGCCGGTGCTACTGACTTCCCTGATGTTACTTTAGATCTTCCATCCCCACTGCCTGTTGAGTCCTGGGGAGGAAAGTTGATGTGTGGGCATGCGCCAGGCTGGGGCTTGGTGAACAAACTCCATCAGGGATGACAGTGGGGTGGAACAGGTTGAGATAACAGTCCCAACCATGCAGATCTGGACACTACCTCCTTTGCCAGCCAAAGGCCCTGGAAGCTGAAACTTCCAAAGACAGATGAGAGCCATCAGCAACTGCATCCTGGTTAACCAGAGTACCAGAGGCCCAGTGGTCATCCCATGTGCAGGAAGGAGGGAGCTGCCACACCTACACACACACACACACACACACACACACACACACACCACACATACACCACACACCCCACACACACACCACACACACACACCACACCCCCCCCCACACACCACACACACACACACACACACCCACAGCACACACACACACACACACACACACACACACTACACACACACCACACACACACCACACACACACCACACACACACACCACACCCCCCCACACACACCACACACACACACACACACACCCACAGCACACACACACACACACACACACACACACACACCACACACACCACACACACACACACACTACACACACCACACACACTATACCACACACACACACACACACACACACACACACACACACACCATGCAGGCCCTGGGGTTGCTGTGGTTTTGGGTTTCCACAATAAAAGCTACAGCCCAGGCTTCAGCCAAGAGTTCTCATCAAAGGCTGGGGGATGGGTATTTGGGAGCTGTGACCTCTGGGCCTGGCCCTGCCCTGATTATGGTGTCTCTAGGAACTGTGCTGGGGGATGCTGAGTTGTAGCTTCCTACCTTCCAGGTGCCTGGACTGGAGATGTCACAGACTCCAACACTGAGGATAACCTGCAATCCTGTAAGGCCTAGAGAGAAGGCAGAGCCCAGGCCAGAGCTGGGTGGGCATGTGGGATTGGGGCTATGGTGGGCTCTCTAGGGCCACAGCTTCTAGCCCAGGCTGCCCCAGTCATGCCCTACCTGAACATAGGAAATGGGACTGAGAGTGTATCTTTTTTTTTTTCTTTTTCAGCCCCAGAAAAGGGTTGGTGCTCCACATGGGGAACCGGCCACTTTTCCACCTTTGATGGCCATGAGTATAATTTCCAAGGGATGTGTAATTATATCTTTACGGCCACCTGTGGGGATGATGTGCCCGCCACCTTTAGCATCCAGATGCGGAGAGATATGGATGGGAACATCTCCAGGATCATCATAGAACTGGGGGCCTCTGTGATTACTGTGAACAAGGAAATCATCTCCATCAGGGACATTGGGTAAGCTGGGCGGGGCAACCAGGGTGGGGGACAGAAGGGACAGCTGCTAACTTGTCTTACCCACAGGGTTGTAAGCCTGCCTTACACCAGCAATGGCCTCCAGATCATACCATACGGCCAGAGCGTGCAGCTGGTGGCCAAGCAGCTGGAGCTGGAATTGGTGGTCATGTGGGGTCCAGATGCCCATCTTACGGTGAGATCTATGAGCTGACAAACGATTCCTCAGAGTGGGTCCCAGGAGCCCTGACTAGCAGGACTGCATTGACTGCTGGCCCACAATGGCTTAGTTTCCCCATTTGAAAAGGAAGAGGATCCAGCCAAGAAAGAACCACTCACCCCGCCCCCAGGAAGGGCAGGGTGGTGAGGTGGGAACCCCTGGAACATTGAAGCAAGAGTCTTAAGGGCTCTCCAGCCCGGACGGGGAGCTCCTTATGCATTCCCACAGGGACTAACAGTACCACCCCACAGGTCCTGGTAGAGACGAAGTACATGGGCAAGCTATGTGGACTGTGTGGGAACTTCGATGGGAAAATAGACAATGAATTTCTGAGTGAGGACGGTAAGCTGGGTCGGGGTGGATGGTCAGGCCCCAGGTCCCTTTCTAGTCAGTTCCACACGCTGATCTCTGTCCTATGCCCCCAGGCAAACTTCTGGAACCCCATAAGTATGCTACACTCCAGAAGCTAGATGACCCCAACGAGATCTGTGCCCATGAAGCCATCCCCAGCCCCATCGTCCTGAAGACCAGATACGTATGTGAGGTGGCCCATAACCCAGGGCCAGAATGTGGCGGACACACAGGGGCTGCGTAAGGGTCTCTGGAGACAATGCCATCCCCACATCTGGTCTCCCAAGCCGTGGGTATGATACAAGACGTGGCCTTGCCCATATGACCTTGAGTGATTCTCTATTCAGGCCCAGATCTGCAACCAGCTACTGACCCTGGTGTCCCCTGGGTGTGACGTGCCAAAGGAGACACTGATGCTGAGCTGCCAGGCAGACATGGCCACCTGTGCCCGGCCAGGCCAGCCGAACTGCAGCTGTGCCACACTGTCAGAGTACTCCCGGCGATGCAGCATGACTGGCCAGCCTGTCCGAAACTGGAGGACCCCCGGACTCTGCCGTGAGTCCCAGGCAGGGTGAAAGAGAAAGCAGTTTTGAGAAGGGGAGAAGTTTAGCAAAATAAATAAATAAATAAATAAAGTGGGAACTCAGGAAAGCAGGCAGGATCGTCTTACCAGATCCCATGCCTGCTGCCTGCAGCCATGAGCCACTGCCCAGCCAACCAAGTATACCAGGAGTGCGGTGAGGTCTGCGTCAAGACTTGCTCCAACCCACAGCACAGCTGCTCCAGCCCCTGCACCTTCGGCTGCTTCTGCCCCCATGGTGAGGATATATACCAGCACCCACTTGCCCCAAAACTCACACCCTGTTCCAGCTTGACCTAGACACCCTATATCTGAGTCCCAGATCCAGGTGTTACCTATCCATCCCCAAACTTCCAGTAAACCCAGGACTCCATGCAGAGTGAGCAGTGGGGAATTGAGGTGGGCTTTGAGTTGTTCAAGGCATCTTCCCCAAGGCTGGTAGGGATGAAGGAGGGGCAGAGCCTGGGACAGATGAACTGCCCTCAGCCAGCTGAGGAGGAGTCCCCACAGTGATAGGCTGCCTAAGGTACATCCGTCCCACCTGAGCCCACACCTTTAGGTACACTGCTTGACGATATATCCGGAAACCAGTCCTGTGTGCCAGTCAACCAGTGCCCCTGCATGCTCAATGGTCTGGTCTATGGCCCTGGGGAGGTCACAAGGACAGCCTGCCAAACCTGGTGAGTATGGAAAACAAGTTCTGCTGGCGTGGAACCCAGGGAGGGATGTTCTTTACCTTGGCCTTCACAATACCCTACCCCAATGTCCACCGCAGCCAGTGTACCATGGGCCGCTGGATGTGCACAAAGCAGCCATGTCCTGGCCACTGCTCCCTAGAAGGTGGCTCCTTTGTCACCACATTCGACTCCAGACCCTACCGCTTCCATGGCACCTGCACCTACACTCTTCTACAGGTAGGGGGAACCCTAGGGCTGGGGGAAAGGGAACAGTCCAGCCATGCCTGACTTATTCACCTTCCCAGAGCCCACAGCTCCCCAATGAAGGCACTCTCTTGGCTGTGTATGACAAGTCCGGTTACTCGCACTCAGAGACCTCCCTAGTGGCCATCATGTATCTGTCCAAGAAGGTAAGGCTACCTCCCTGAGTCAAGCACGTGCTATGTCCCACTGCCTGCAGGCCAGCATCTGGCTCCTGCTTCTCTTACTTCCTATTGCTACTCTGTCCCTCCAGGATAAAATTGTCATCTCAGAAGATGAAGTGATCACCAACAACGGGGACACCAAATTGCTGCCATATAAGACACGTAAGTCCTTCTGGGGCCAGCACTGGGAACCCTTTGGGGCATGACTGCAGGGACAGCCTTCTTAGTCCTGATATCTTGCAGACAACATCACCATCTTCAGGCAGACATCTACCCACCTCCAGATGGCTACCACCTTCGGGCTGGAACTGGTGTTCCAGATGCAGCCTGTCTTCCAGGTGTACATCACAGTCGGGCCCCAGTTCAAAGGCCAGACCAGAGGTGAGTACTGTCCTGCTGGTCACTCCCAGAGTCAGTCTGGCTGTCTCCTCTCTGCTGCAGCTAGATGCAGAGGTGACCCACAAGTACCTTATACTGACTCTCCACATCTAGGAAACCTGTAGTTCCAGCCATATAAGGCCGGTGATAATTAATCAAAGGGGCACAGCTGGAGAGGGGAGAGCTTTGGGGTATATGGAGAACTGGACAGGAGGGCCAGGATTCAGTTGCTCACAAATCCCACCCACACAGGGCTCTGTGGCAATTTCAACGGAGACACAACAGACGATTTCACAACCAGCATGGGTATTGATGAAGGCACTGCCTCACTCTTTGTGGACTCTTGGCGTGCGGGAAACTGTCCAGCTGCCCTAGAGCGTGAGACGGACCCCTGCTCCATGAGCCAGCTCAACAGTGAGTTCCCTGCACCCCACTTTCAGCCACCTAAGCCCATTGGGATGGGAACAGGACACCCACAGCTCCACCCATTGTCTCCAGAGGTGTGTGCAGAGACCCACTGTTCCATGCTGCTGAGGAAGGGCAGTGTGTTTGAGAAGTGCCACAGCGTGGTGAACCCCCAGCCCTTCTACAAGGTGGGTCCAAAGGGCATCTGAGGAGGAGATGAGGGGAGGCGGTAGCAGCAGATGCAGCCCTAGACACCTGGTCCCACCCTTCCCACAGAGATGTGTGTACCAGGCCTGCAACTACGAGGAGACCTTCCCTCACATCTGTTCCGCACTGGGGGCCTATGCCCATGCCTGCTCCGCCCGTGGCATCCTGCTCTGGGGCTGGAGGAACAGTGTGGACAACTGCAGTGAGTGTTGACTGTGGTGGGAGGGGTGAAAGGGTCAGAAGATGCAGGATTGAGGGCTTAGGAGTGATGTGAGCCTAGACCACAACAAGGCTCCCATGGTCAGCTTGAGGAGTCCTAGGGCCTTAACCTCTGCTCAGCCATTCCTCTGCCTGCTAGTCACCACATCCCCAAGCCCCAGACCCTCCCCCACCACAGCTTCCTGTCCTGAGGACCTGACCCCTACATTCCCACAGCTGTGCCTTGCACCGGCAACCGCACGTTCAGCTACGATAGCCAGGCCTGTGATCGTACCTGCCTGTCTCTGTCGGACCGTGAGACAGAGTGCCATTCGAGCCCTGTGCCAGTGGATGGCTGCAACTGTCCTGAGGGCACTTACTTGAACCACAAGGCCGAATGTGTGCACAAGGCCCAGTGCCCCTGTCTGCTGGACGACTACAAGTTTGTCCAGGCTGATCAGTCAACCATGATCAATGGGGTCATATGGTATGGAGGGAAGGGCTGGGTAAGGCCTGGTGAGGGAAGGGCCTGCACACCTGTGTGCTCATGTGTCCCTGTCCCTTTCTTATAGCCACTGCATCAATGGGCGCCTGAGCTGTCCACGGCAAGCAGAGATGTTCTTTGGTAAGTGCATATCAGGGAATGGCCATAAGGCCTGTAGAGAAGGCCCTGCACCTCCGGGGTCCCTCAGTCCACCTGACCTGACTTCTTCCTCCCTGCAGCATCCTGCCCAGAGCCCAAGACCTTCCAGCCCTGCAGCCAGTCGTCAGAGGACAAGTTCGGAGCTGCATGTGCCCCCACGTGCCAGATGCTGGCCACAGGCATTGCCTGTGTAAGAAGCAGGATGGAGAGGGTTTCTACACGTCTCCAGGAACCAGGGCAGGGCAGGACCATGCTGCAACCAGTGTCCCTCTAGTTAGGGCTCTGTCTCAATAGCTAGTACTGGGGGTTGAGCCAGGAGCTGATTGGTAGATAGGCAGTTGGAGGACAGGGTTCTTATCTGTGGGATTCTTTGAGGACATGGACTGGCTCCCAGCTTGGGAACTACAGCCACCTACCTGTCCCTGTGCATGTGGCCTCCCCGCTCCCAAACACCCAAAACATTACCTGAAGGGTGGCTTCTCTAGGAGTAAAACTCAGCTGCCCACAGACCTTAGAGAAGGCTGGACAAAAGAAAAGACACGGATGTCTCAAGGGGGCTGGAGCTGGGATAACAGAGCGCTGAGGAGCTACCAACCCTGCCTCCCCACCAGGTGCCCACCAAGTGTGAGTCCGGCTGCGTCTGTCCTAAGGGGCTCTATGAGAACAGTGACGGGCAGTGTGTGCCTGCAGAGGAATGCCCATGTGACTATGCAGGGGTGTCCTACCCTGGTGGCTTTGAGCTCCATACAGACTGTAAGACCTGGTAGGTCATGAACACGGAAACCCCTAGGGCCATCTGGGCAGGCAAAGGTGTCCAAAAGGAAGTTGTCCCAGGGTAGGACTCCCAGAGGTGGGGAATCCTAGGATCACAGCCCAGTCCGTCTCCCTGTGTGGAAAGATGGCTTCTAACCACTCCTTACTTCCATCTCCCCAGCACCTGCTCACAGGGAAGGTGGACCTGCCAGCTTAGCACACAATGTCCATCCACCTGTGTCCTCTACGGCGAAGGCCACATCATAACTTTTGATGGACAACGCTTTGTGTTTGATGGTGACTGCGAATACACGCTGGCCACGGTAACCACTGAGCCCAGGGCCAAAGGCTGAAAGGAACCTGAGTGGGAACCACAAGGGCTTCTCCTCAACTCCCTTTCCCTGCAGGATGACTGTGGGGCCAACAGCTCACAGCCCACCTTCAAGGTCCTGACAGAGAATGTCATCTGTGGGAAGTCCGGGGTCACCTGCTCCAGAGCCATCAAGATTTCCCTGGGTGTGAGTGGCTGTGCCCCCAAGGGTGGGAGAGGGCTGGCTGTATTTTGATCATCAGCTCCCAGGTCTCCCCAGCTTCCACCTGAACACCCTCCCACCATCCCTCCTCATTTGTACGACAGGAAGAGGTGGCCAGGGATTGGTGGCCAGCTGGGTGGTTACACACTCAGGACTAGTGGTCACATTGTCTCCAACAGTTGCCCAGGGCTGTATAGCATTTCATGGGCAGAAAGAAAGCTGCTCTCCAGGAAGCCAAATCTGTTTCCACTTGTCTAGAACCTTCTATCCAGAACTGGCTCCCAATAGATACTCCTGTACATGTTTTTCATTGTTGTTTTGAGACAGGGTCTCATGTTTATCATGCGTTTTAGGCTGGCTTTGAACTGACCCTCACAGAGACGGAAAGCTATTACGGTGGATAACACCTCTCCCTTCCAAATACTCAAGTCATCTTCTGATCTGGGTACTGGGGTGGGCAAGAAAAGAAAGCAGGATGACAACCCTTCCTCCGCACCCCCCCCAGGGACTCTTCATCACGATGGCAGACAGTAACTACACAGTCAGCGGGGAAGAGCCCCTGGTGCACCTGCAAGTGAAGCCTAGCCCCCTGAATCTTGTCCTGGACATAGACATCCCTGGAAGGCTCAACCTGACACTCGTGTGGAACAAGCACATGAGTGTCTCTATCAAGATCCGCCGCGCTACCCAGGTACTCACCGCACGCTTGCCAGGGAACCAAGGTCCTAGGTCCCATCTGGTTTCTGGGTGAGGGGGCCACCATGAAGCTTGCATGACTCCCCAGCAACTGTGCCCTAGCAGGATGCCCTCTGTGGCTTGTGTGGCAACGCCAATGGGAACATGAAAGATGACTTCGAAACACGCAGCAAGTATGTGGCGTCCAGTGAACTGGAGTTTGTGAACTCGTGGAAGGAAAGCCCGCTGTGTGGGGACGCCAGTTACGCGGTGGATCCCTGCAGCCTGAATACCTTCCGGCGCTCCTGGGCTGAGCGCAAATGCAACATTATCAACAGCCAGACCTTTGCTGCCTGCCACAGCAAGGTGGGTCCTGTCTTCCAAGATAGGGACATCAGACACAGTCCTCCTACTATGGGGCTCCAGGATGGCAGGAGGTTATCAAGTGTGAGGAGTACCCAGCACCTGAGGCCAGGGTCACCCACAAGCCAGAGCTGATAAGCAGTGTCCAGACTTTTGCCCACCAGAGGACCATAGCAGATAAGACAGTGAGTAAAAGTGTCACCCCAGGCAGACAGCTGGCTGCTCTGGAATACACAGCCCAGAGGGGAGATATTCAGTTGTAAGTGACCCAGCCATGGGCAGGGGTGAGCCTTTTGAACTCAGAGCATTTAGTATAGCCCCTGATCTTTGGTGCTCAGAAAGACTGACAGGAGACTACCCTGTGTGGGGCAAAGTACCTATAGCGAGGGGCCATCTGGGATGTCTGAGAGGCTGGAGAAGGGAGCAGATACCTTGAGAGGATCAGGCTTGCAAGCGAGAGACACCCAGCCTGGGTTTGCCTCAGCAGGGTTGAGTGAGCACCAATGACATTGGAAAGTGGCAGCCAATGAGAGCTGTAGCTTACGCTAGATGTCTCTCAGAGTACCAGGATATGTATCCGCACCCAAAGCCTATGCCCCAAGGCAACAAAGTCTAAACTGTACCTTGCCACCACCGCAGCAGCCAAATGCCAACATGGCACCCTCCACCCCACAGGTATACCACCTGCCCTACTATGAGGCCTGCGTGCGTGACGCCTGTGGGTGCGACACGGGTGGGGACTGCGAGTGTCTGTGTGATGCGGTGGCTGCCTATGCCAAGGCCTGTCTGGACAAGGGCGTGTGTGTAGACTGGAGAACCCCAGACTTCTGCCGTGAGTGTCTCACCCGGTGCCCAAACCTGCTCCACCTAGGGACTTACCCCAGAAGCCTCTCCAGGCAGACACCAGGCTGCACCCCTGCAGGGCAACCTTGGGTCACCAGCTGTTCCCCAGGCTCTCCCCTCCCAGACCCACCAAGAGGAGGCCTCCGACAGACCCCAAACCCTTCACACTGGCATGGAGGCCTTAATGCCTGCTGATGTGCATCCTTTCTCTCAGCCATCTACTGTGACTTCTACAACACCCACACACTGGTGGGTGAGAATGAATACCAGTATGCTGAGGAGACCAACTGCACGTGGCACTACCAGCCCTGTCTCTGCCCCGGCAGCCTGGGAAGCTTCCCGGACATCAACACGGAAGGTATGAGGCACTGGCACGCACATGCTATGCCATGCAAGCGGCTTTTACTCATTCAGCCGTTCACAGGTCCACCCATCCATTCATGCAGACATTGATTCATAATGCGTCCATTCATTCATTGGTACACAGATCTACTCTTCTGTGTTCATTCACCCACATTCCACCGCACACATCGACCCCTATGCACACTCATCCACTCACACACTCAGCGAATGCACTGAGTTCCAGGCCCCGTTTTCAACTGGGGACCTGGCCTCACACAAACTAGCCCTGTTCTCTGGCCTGGGAAAGATCCTTAAAAACCAAAATAAGGAATTGAAAGAACCGTCAGATGACCTGCCTGCCACACTGGGAGTTAAAACAGGCACCTCATAGCTAGATGGAAGGCTGCTGCCCTGGAGAGTCTCTGGCAGAGGGGAAGACAGGAGGGGGCAGGAGCTGGGACAGAGACAGGGATCTCCACCTCATAAAGAGCAATAAGGCCAGTCACAGTGGTGCATGCCTTTAGTCCCAGCACTCAGGAGGCAGAGGCAGTTGAATCTTTGTAATTTCAAGGCCAGTCTGGGCTACATAGTTAGTTTCAGGTCAGCTAGTAAGATGTCGAATGAATGAATGAATGAATGAATGAATGCAGTTAAGAGACAGGAACCAGGAACCAGGAAAGCAAAGATAGAAAGGGCAGAGTTCTAGAGCCCAGCAGGTGACTTCAGAAGCTGGTGTGAAGTGAGAGGGAGTGAGGAGGGAGGTGGCCGCAGGAGGGTCGTATAGGGAGCACTGGACAGCAGTGCTCACTGCAGGCAGGTGGGGCAGGTGGGTGTGAAAGGAGGCTGAGCCTGCCCCTTTCCACCCCAGGCTGTTACAACTGCTCCCAGAATGAGTACTTCGACCACAGAGAAGGGACCTGTGTATCCTGTGGTAAGTCCAGCAGATGCTCTCGCCACCAGCTAGCACAGCCCTTGTGTGGGTAGCATGTGTCTCGAACCTGTCCAGCCCTAGTCACTCCTTCCTAGACCCTCTCCCTCAGGACACTGATGCACTGGCTCAAACAGTGTCCTAGGATACAGCAGAAACAAACATGCAGTGCCGGACCCCTTGGCCTCTGCTCTATTCCCCAGCCCAGCCACTACTTAGCAGAGTGCCCCACACCAGTCTGGGGACTTGGATACATAATGGGAATTTTCTTAGGAACCCAGCTCTACACATTGGCATGATACCAGCCTGGCCATGGCACCTTGACTGGCCCCCTACACTCCCTGCTAGGCTGACAAAGGAGAGAGGGAAAGAGGCAGGAGAGGGGTGGGCCAGGCAGGGGAGAAGCTTCATAGGCGGCTATCCCTGACAATACCTGCTTCTCTTACAGCACCACCCACTACCACACCACCGCCAACCACCACAGGTGATTGCTCATCCACTTGGTACCACAGGATGAAGGCTTCCTGCCCAGGGCTCACCCTAGCTGCAGTGGACAGCCCTCCCCAACCCACCAGTCCAGCTTCTACATCTACCGGGCCCTGGGAGGGTGGGTAATGTACCACGCAGTCCTAGGTCACAAGGTCAAGAACATACAAAGCTTAGTTCCTGGTCAGCCATTGATTCTGGCCACTTGACTGACTTGACTGAGCAGGAAGCAGGGCCTCACCAGGTAAGACTACCAGGAGTCCTTGCTGCCTTCGTAGGTTCATAAGCCACCCTGTACCTTTATTGTCTAGGCCCTCAGCAGGCAGATCTGTCTCTCCCTGAGAGACTCTAGAGCCAGGTTCTACCCATCCATGAGATCACATTTGCTCTACACAGGTTCACGGCCTACCACGGAAACCACCATCAGCACCGAGTTCCACAGTTCCACCTCTGCAAACACACCCGTGGACCCCTCCTACCTGCCAAGTCTTCCGACCCCGCCACCTTCAGCCCCATCCTCCACTGAGGAACTAACTGTCTGGACCACCCCCACAGAATCCACAGTCTCCTCGGGAGGTAAAAGACGGAGCAGGGGCATAGTAGAACTCTACAGTATAGAGGGTTACCACTTCTGGCCTTCCCACTGAGGTAGGCCAGAGGCAGTGTCTCAGCACAGAATTCACTGTACATCAAAGGCAGGATGAAGATTTTTCTGAAAACCTAGTGAACAACTCAAGCTGGTCACTCAAGGTGGCCATTCCAGGCTGTCTAAAACTTCCAATAGAGTATACATGGGCACTGCTGGGCCTCTACCTGCAGCCCACCCTGCTCACACACCAAGCAATCCCAGATGCTGCTGGGAACACTAAGGAGAGACCAACATCCTTCCAAAGAGCTGACATGTGAGTAGAGAATTGAGAGTCCGTGTCACAGCCCTGAGGTGAGCCCACCCCAGACAGACAGACTCCTGCAGGCTGGGGAAGGGACAACACAGGTGTTCAAACTGTGAAGAGCTAATAAGTGTCCTGAGGGCGGGAACAAAGAGCAGGGGGACTTGAACATACATCTGGAAGAAGCAGGTGGGAAAAGACGTTGACACTACTTTCCTCTGCAGAATACCCTCAAACCTCCACGGCTGCCACACCTCCAACATCACATTTGCCTCCTACATCCATACCGAAGTCAACACCCACAGGGCTCCCAGTGACACAGGCCACATCCAAGCCCACAGCATCTTCCCTCAGCTCATCCACGAAGACCACGGCTGAGTTCACCGAGAGTACCACAGTGACCTTGCTAACCTCAATGCCTGGGATGTCTACCAGCCGAGGTGAGTCGAGGCCCGGGAGAGGTCAGGGCAACTCAAGCCACGTTTGACTCCCACCCTCAGTATAGCACATCCAACTTAGGAGGAGGAGCTGTGTATTTAAGGGATGAGGGAGAAGGGGGACCAATGAGGTAGACAGGAAGAAAGAGGAGGGGGAAAAAGCCTGGCTCCCAGCCACATCTCAGGACATAGGACAGGCAGGTACAAGAGAAAAGGACTACGTCAAGGTAAGTACACAGGGAGGAGAACTGCAGGAATATTTGCCAAAGAGAACCAAGGGCCTCAGTGGGCAACTCTCAGGCAACCAATCTACCATGGTTAGCGAGCAAAGAGAAAAAAAGCCAAGCCCAGGAACACATCACGTATGAAGGATTATGAGCTTAAACTAAACATTATTCACTGCCACGATCCACAGTGACATCAGCCCAACAGGAAAGTCCCCGTCCAGCCACAACAAGCCACGCAACTGAGACCACAGAGCTACCTGACTCAGGAAAGACTACCCTGACCACGCCTCAATCAGACCCAAGCAGTGGCTTCTCAACACCCAACACAAGTACTAGGACCCAAAACACAGTATCTCAGACCACTCCCCCACTCCTGACGGGCAGCACCCACTCTCTACCCACCAGTTCTTTCCCCAATACAAAACACTCCACAGAAGTTCCTTCAGAAATATCTACCCAGAAAACAACCACTTTTCCAAGCACTCACAACTCACTCGCTTCTGTAAACCCAACATTTCCTACATCGGAAGGGACACCAACATCTGAGACTCCCGGGACCCAAACTACTTCACGCAGGGTTACATCACCTTCTATAACAAACCAATCTACCACCATGTTTCGAACAACTACCGTCCAGGAAGCAGAAATAACACACACATTAGCCCCAGGAACTTATACAACCAACTACATAACCAAAACCCAAAACCTTTTCTCAACAGATAAAACCTCAGCTTCCTACACAACACAGCTTCAGTCCACTTCATACCACCTCACTACCATATCTAATGGGCCCACCAACGGGGTGAGTGGTACCCCTGGGGTCTACACATCCTCAGGCACACTTAGCAGTTCCCATGAACCACACTTCACATACACTCCACCACCACATCCGGTCTCCAGCACTGCACACACCACAGATCCCCCTTTCGGGACATCTTTGCAAACCACCATCGCCTCCCCTACACCATCAGCTCCTNACACCTCATTGGCCACACACCTGCCCTTTTCTTCAACCTCCTCTGTGACACCAACTTCTGAGGTAATCATCACGCCAACACCTCAACACACAGGTCCATCAGCCTCTACCTCCACGACANTGAGAACCATTCTTCCGAGTACCACGGACCAGACTAGGTCTCCTCACACATCAGGACCTGTCATTTACACAACCAGCGCCATCACTCAAACCAAAAGCNCATTCCCCACAGACAGGACATCCACCCCCACCTCAGCCTCCCACNTCTCAGAAACTTCTGCAGTCACTGCCCATCAATCAACACCAACTGCAGTTAGTGCCAACTCAGTTAAGACAACCATGAGTTCAACTGGCACACCCGTGGTCCACACCACCTCAGGAACAACTAGCAGTCCTCAGACTCCACACACCACACACCCTTCAACCACTGTGGCTGTCTCTGGGACAGTACACACCACAGGTCTCCCCTCGGCCACATCGATGCAGACGACCACCTCCTTCCCAACTCATTCAGGTCCTCAGACCTCGAGGTCCACACA
>NC_034590.1:110933672-110979804 GCF_900095145.1 Mus pahari | reverse complement strand
TCAGTTTCCATCTCTAGGCCAGTGAGCACAATACTACAAACCACAATAGAAGAGACAACACCTCCAAATACACCCACACCTGTCACTCACACAACCAGTGCCACAACTGAAGCTCAAAGCTCTTTCTCCACAGACAGAACCTCTACTTCCTACCTTTCTCAACCTTCCTCCACCACAGTCCATCAATCCACAGCAGGTTCTACAACCATCACAACCAAGTCCACCATGGATGGCACTGACACTCCAGTAGTCTATACTACCTCAGGCACAATTAGCAGCCTTCAGACTCCACACACCATACACCCTTCCCCTACTGTTGCCATCTCTACGACAACAGGCATCACAGGTACCCCCTTAGGAACACATGTGAAGACCACGATTACCTTCCCAGCACCATCCATCCCTCAGACTTCTTTGGCCACGTTATTGCCATCATTTTCAACTTCTGTGATACCAAGCACTGAGATATTTAACACCCCAACCAATCCCCATTCAGTCGCTTCAGCTTCCACATCTAGACCACTGAGCACTAGCCTTCCAACTACACTCAGAGGCACTGGGACTCCACAAACACCACTATCTGTCATTTCCACAACCAGTGCCAGTACCCAAGGTCACAGCTCTTTCTCCACAGCCAGAACCTCTACTTCCCACCTTTCCCAGCCTTCCTCCATGACATCCACTCCCACACCTGCTTCAAGATCTGCTTCTACTCTGCAGTACACACCCACTCCCAGCTCAGTGTCCCATTCCCCACTGTTTACTACACCCACAGCATCACCTTCATCTGCCTCTGCCTTTGTGTCTCCAACTGCTGCCTCAACTCATGTTATTTCTTCTGCCTCCCCTCTTGTCACCTCCTTTTCTTCCTCTGCTCTCCCTACCATCCACATGACTCCCACCCCATCGAGTAGGCCAACCTCCAGCACTGGCCCTCTCTCCACTTCCAAGACTACGTCTCACGTGCCCACATTTTCTTCATTCTCCTCGAAGTCCACCACCTCCCATCTTACCTCCCTCACTACACAAGCTGCTACATCAGGGCTACTGTCTTCAACCACGGGCATGACAAACCTGCCAAGTTCAAGTTCCCCAGACACTAACCATACCACTAGGCCTCCAGGTAGCAGCCCACTGCCCACATCTGCCTTCCTGAGCCACAGTACTTCTCCCACTGGAAGCTCCTCACCTTCTACCCCAGTATCACCCTCCGATCCGGACTCCTCGGTTTCCTCGCCACCCACACATCCTGGTAAGTAGTGTCACTGGCTGGTTCCTTGGTCCCTAGCCTACTTATGTTCCATTTGTTTACTCCACAGGATTTTATACAGCAGCTGTGCTGTGTAGTCCTTCCCTCCCATTGTCCCACGGTGCCTATGCAGGTCCTGGAGTTTCTTTTAGGTGTTTCTGGGCCTAAGTGCAAGCTTCTTTCTCTTCACCTCTCAGGAGTACTACTCTCTTCACCTAATCTAGTTGGAGACTTAAACCCCGTACACTGTAGGTTCATTTGACTTTTCTGGCCTTCTACTGCTTCCTGTAAGGGATTCACTTGTGCCCTATGTGCCTGCTGTGGTCTTGATCTGCCTTGGTCCTAACATCTCTAAGCAGCCCTCCACACCTGCCTGTTGAAAAGCTTGCATGTGAGGTCTGGCTGGGCCCTTGAGTTTAGGCACTCAAACTACCTCAGTACTAAAGAAAATGATCGCCTAGTCCAGGCATACAGTTTATCTCAGGTGACATGCAGGAGGTAAGGGTGGGGGTCTGTGAGGGGGTGAGATGGAGGCCAGGCAAGGCATGGAAATTAGTATAGACACAAGGCATGGAAATTAGTATAGACACTTGTTGCCCACGGTTTCTGTAAGTTCTCCTACCCAACTCTGACGAGGGCTCCCTAGTCATCCCCCGCACAGCGACATGACTCCAACATGTACCCTGACGACGCCCTTGTTTCAATCAACGCGAGCACCTTGGGGCCAGGCTTCCCACGCAAGCCTAGGCCTCCCTCATACAGAAAGTCTTCACAAAGCCAGCAGTCAGTTCTGGTTTTGGTTACATCTTGTTACTTTAAGTTCAGGATGTTTACTGAGAAAATAGTCTCAAGAAATAAGGAGAGAAAGTGGTGTTACAGGATAGGAAGAAATCACCAAACCCTCCACCAAAAACCCCTTAGAGAAGCAGGCCAGGAATAAACTTGGACACAAGAGAGAAGATACATGGGCACAACTGTCACCCACATATCCTTTTTTTTGTTTGTTTTATTTTGGTTTTGTAATTGTTTCTCAAGACAGGATTTCTGTCCTGGAACTCACCTTGTAGACTAGGCTGCCCTTGAACTCACAAGCAATCTACCTACCTCTGCCTCCCAGGGGATAAAAGCTGTATATGCACCATGCCTGGCTCATAAACCATTTTCAACTTAATGTGTGGTGCGTACAACTTGAAGGAGCCAGTTTTCTATCATGTGGGTTCTAGAAATGAAAAGGTCATTAGGTTTGGTGGCAAGCCCCTTTACCTGTTGAGCCATCTTACTTAACCCAAGTTCCACGTGGGCAGTATCAACCCAGGCTCTTCCTGACTCGTGGTCTTCCTGCATCTGTCTCGTGAGGGCAGGCTGATTATAGGTGTGTGCCATCTCACCCTGACCACACTGGCAGACCCTAAGGTCAACAGTGCAGCCTGCCTGCTGAAGTGTCGCTACCACTTGGCCAATGTCATGACCTCTGAAACCTTTCTAGAGCCCCAGAGGAAGGGGTTTCCTCTGCTGTGCCCCTTAACCCAGGTGGCACAATTCTTCTCAGACACTGTATGTTCTCTTAGGAGGGACCTGGACAGTCTCCTTTGATACCCTCCTTGGCCCTTAGTTTGTCCTCCATCCAACAGGCCTAAGACACCTTTACTGGGGACTCTAGGGGACTGACTCGGATCCACCTGAGCCTGGCTCAGTGACAGAGCCTTTAAGAAGGCTTTGAATACTGGAAGGATAAGGAGCTACCTAGGACAAGTCAGATGGGGACTAGGAAGTGACTGAGACCTGTTCTTGGGCCTCCATCCTCAGGGACCTGCAGCTTACAGGAAGAAGAGCACCAGATTACCTACCAGGGCTGTGTGGCAAACGTGACTCTAACTCGTTGCCAGGGTTTCTGCGCCTCCTCTGTCAGGTGAGTTGCTGGCAAACACCCTCCTTTCTGCTGGGGTCAGAAGCCTCACAGGAGCTGGGCTCTCAATGTTCCCATGCCTGCTGACTGAGAGGTCTAGGCAGGTCACTCTGGCCACATCTGCCTTGCCCATGAGCAGGTGCTGGCTTCAGAGGGCCTGGCCTTGGGGGTAGGGGGTGTTCCTGACCTTGCTGGTCTCTGCTTCTTGGCAGTTTCAATAAGGACACCCTGCAGCTGGAGACCAGCTGTGGCTGCTGTCAGCCCCTGAGTGTCTACAAGAAGCAACTCTCACTGCCCTGCCCAGATCCTGATGCACCAGGGCAGCAGCTCACACTCACCCTCCAAGTGTTCAGCAGCTGTGTGTGCAGCCCCCTGCAGTGCAAGAACTGAACGGCAGCAACTGGTTTCTGGGTACAAGAAAATGCCATTCATGATATGGCCCTGACACCTGTAACACACAATCCCTTTACTGGTCATGGGCATGGTCTCAAAAAAGATGTTACCCATGTTTCATCCTGAACCAGCTGCAGAGAAAGAGCTAACAGTGCAGGGCACCCCAGCATCGTCTCCTGCACTACCTGAGCAAGCACAACAGGCCTTTGGTGGAAATAAACTGACATCCCTTCAATCTGGATACACTGGGGATCTCCTGTCTACCTGCACAGCACCTCCCAGCCTCGGGCTACATCACCCAGGAGAGCAGAGCACAGAAGCAGATGCTAAGACTGGGCAGGGCACCTGGGGAGATGTGGAGAATAGCAGGAGGAAGATGGAGGGGTATGAGCCCTGGGGGGTAAAGGTTGGGGGCAGGGGGGATAAGCAGCAAGGTAAGCATTGGAGAGACACAAGGAAAGGTCTCCTCAGATGCAGGAGGAAAAAAAAGGCATTGGTATTCGCTGGACAGGAGGCTGTCACCCAACAATGAGCAGATTGCAAATAAAACTGGCTCTTTTCAAGGCAGAACCTGGTGTGTACATACTGCTGCAGTCTTCCAGAATCCTGAGCATGATATCACAAACACGCGCGCAGGCTAGACTATCAGGACCTGAGACTGTGGAGGCCCATGTCCTTGGTGGGGCTAGGACAGAAAGACCACCAGCCCTTGAGCTGCTCCCACCCAGGATTTTGCAGTCTGTGGTGAACCCCACCATCTTCTACACTCTCCAGGCAAGGACCATCTCTCATGTGCAGTCCCAGCCTGAGGCAGAGAAGGAAGTCCTGAGCCCTCAGGCCCTATGTGTTTAGACCTAAGCCTCCAGGTACAGGATTTCAGTGGAACTGCAGCCACACACAGGGCAGTGTGTGGACCCAGGCTAGGGTAAACCCAGCATCTCACAGACAGGGTCAGGGCAGTGATTTCCTGAGGTACCTCTCAATTGAAAGACAGGTAGCATGCGGGGTCCTTGGTTCAAAGCTGTACTCAATTCCTCAAGGAATGGACTCAGGACTATACAGGACACTCCCCACAAAAACCACACACATGTTCCAGTTTCCTGTCCTAGCATTTATTTATTTTTTTCCTCTGAGAACAAGCACACTGGACTAATGGAGGCCCGGTAGTCATAGAGAGTGGGCCTGTGCCCCAACAGCTCCTGTGGGCTGGGACATTACTGATACAGACACCATCACTGGGCAGCACGTCGTACACAAGCCACAGCCACACAGGTTGAGCTACCCGCGTGGTCCATGCAATACTGCGTGGACTGCACACAATGGACAGCTATGGAAAAAGGGGATTCGGAGGCTCACTGTGGCCACAGCTAGATCATCATCTGGAACCTAAGCCCATGCCATGACAGTGTGGGTCACAACACGACAGGCAGACCAAGGGCTTCGTGGAACGCAAGGATCAACACACAAGTGGTGTTGTTCGGAAACTACCTGCCTGGGCTGTACAGAGCGGGGCTGCGGGAGCTTGAGTAGTTGGACCCCTGCTGCAGTCCTCAAACCCACATGGCAGGCTGGCAGCCTGAGGCTGAGGCAGAGGCAAAAAAACCCAAAAAAACAAAAAACAAAACCTGTGCATAAGTGACCACACCTAGTGCTCCAGTGGGCAAGGGACACAACACTGCTGTGTACGTACAGATGACCCTGTACAGCTCAGTCTATAGCAATCCTTGGCATCACCTCAAGACAGAGTGCAAGGTCCCAAGCCTGAGCTTCCGACGTGGCCTATGCTCTTCCCCTGATGGGCTGTACATACAGTCCAGTGCCCACAAAGGGTTAACTGACCCATGAGCTAGGGAGTTCAGTGCATCCTTAGCGCAGCACCTGCCTGGGTTGCCATTCTCGCCCCAGCCTGTCACTCCACTGCCACACTTAGGTCTCTCTTTTCCACCCAGCCACAAGGGCTTCACAGAAGTGAGGATGTAACACTGGGCACCAACCAAGACCCTCTGGAGAGAAGCATGTCTCACAGCCATTACCTTACCACCCCACTACCCACTTAGCCTTCAGGTCCCCAGAATGTACCATAGGGATAGGACATTCATTAAAAACAAAAGATGGGTGATATCCATGTCTTCCAAAGTCAAGAGGAAGCCCTTTGCCCACCATGCTACAAACCTAAGATCTCAAAAAAGTGGTAAAATGTTTCAACTGTCCCTTCAAGAACACTGGCTGGTTAGGCACAGGACCCTGCCATGCGTGGGGCATGGAGTTTCAAACAGTTATACAGCAGGCAGTGCTCCAGCAAACTCCATGGACACTGCCCAGCCCATGAGGTCACATACCTCTAAGCCACCACTGTCAACATCCAGCAGAGCCACGCAGCCCTGGGTTAACCCTAAAAGCACATGGCGCTGTTTCTGGATTCTGAGATTGAGCCAGTGGCATTTTAATAAAATTTGAACAAAATTTCCACTTTCGTTCAAACTTCTAATTTCCCTTTAATTTGTAGGTTGAACCACAGGACTGCCTTGATTTCCCAGGCCCAGGCACCCTTCTTTGACGGGGCAGGCCTGCTGCAGCCCTTCTCAAACTGAGTCCTGCATTCCCTCCACACCCAGGGGCTGGCTGTGGGCNTAGGCCTGGAGGTGCCGTGAATGGCAGTTTTCAGACAAGGGGTGTTTATCTGCAGTGTGGTACAANGACAAACGAGAGAGACAAGAGGGACGCACAAACAAAGAGCCTGATCTTCTGGTCTGCGGATTAGAACTGTTCNGACAGCAGTTCACATAGTCTCTGGGAGACGGTGTCTTTGCTGGTGCGCAAGGTGAGTCTATACATCTGAAAGAGAGAGAGCAAGGGTGAGTGGCACCGAGCCCCAGGCCAATCTTAGCAGTACTTCTGAGGCCTGGCCTCACCTCCCAGAGCATCGCTGTCTCGCCAGCGCAAACAGGAAAGTCTAATCAAAGCCGGTGCTTGCAGCGCGCACACTGGCTATTCGTGGAGGCAGGAGGCAGGAGGCAGGAGGCAGCTGCTCCGGAAAGCTCTTTTGTGTTGTATTTTGAGACAGTCTAATTGTGTAGCCCAGGCTGGTCTTGAACTGATACTCTTCCGGAGTACTGTGATTACAGGTATACACAGCCAGCTTGGCAGTTCCAATTAACTATGTACCACCCTGTGACCTGACCACTATACTCCCCAAACCACCCAAGGGTTGTGAGAACAAGTACCCATACTCAGAACAGAATACACAGTCTGGGGTCTCCAGAGGAACCCTGCTGAAGCAAGCAGCACTGTGCACCACATTCAGAGAGGGACCCAGAACAAGACAGCACCGGGAGCACACTGAGACACAGCTCAGGGCTACACAGGCCTTCTGTGAGGAGACAGAAATATGATGTGCTCTGCTGGCCAGGAGATGTCTAAATGTCTGCACTGTCACCATGACCAACAACACTTAGTATCTGAGTATCTCTATAAATAAACTGCACTGAAATGAATAGCAACACAAGCATATCCATCTCCCTGTTGTGGAGACCTCACCTGAGCTTGCAGATTTGGCTCCAGGCGCAACAAGCAGCCAATCTGGGTGGTTTTGGTATGTATTATGCCAGCACCCACGAAATTTGCAGGATTCGGATCAACTTCTTCCAGGAGTGCAGAACCAAATCCAATAATCTACACAGAATGAAGAGGCAGGTCAAGCCTTCAGTACTGGTCCCAGCACTGGCCTCGGGGACATCACCATACAACCCTTTACCTTTGCCTTAGTGATCTCTGTGTCCATCGGNTGCTTTGCTTTGAAGATATTCTGCACTTCTTGCTGTGGACTACAAAGACAGCATGTTAGTACTAAAAGCTATGCTGAATCCCATACAGCATCCTGTCCAGAGACAGCATCCCCATGCCCCTCTCCACCCATAGTTCACCCTTCTCACTTGCTCAACTGCTTCCAACGTTGAAAGAAATCCTGAGAAGCCATTTCTGTGGGCTGGAAAAATTTGTTGAGAGTGATGGGAAGCTTAACAGACACATTCTGGAAGGTCCCACCATACCTGTAACAACAGAGTCGTGTTGTGAGAACAAACATGGAGGCAGAATGTTTCAGTTGGTGAGTCTTCTGGGCTTAGAAAAAGGCCACGTGGCTACCCACCCCAATAATAGCACAAAGACTGCAAACCAGCAGTATTCCTGGAGGGGCTAAGCCACATCCTCCATCCATCCCTCCATTCACAGGTGACCAAAGGACCAAACCACTGCTTTTTGTGAAGTGTCAATGGACCAGTTCCTTTTAGTCCTGTTCTTTTGGCAAATGAAGACCCAGAAATAAGCCCAAGTAGAGCTCCTATCAAATCAATTAGCCTAGTAGTTCCCCAAGAAGGAATCATGATCCTATCCGTTCTATTACGGTCACTAAAAAAAAAAAAAAAAAAAAGGCAGCTACATACTATGGCCCAGAAGTCTGAGTCCAAACCAGCTACCACCGATCCCCTTTAAGCTGTCCTCTTAAGCCAGCTTCAACAGACAGCATGGAGAGCCTGGCTCTTGAACTCCTAGAGGGGCAAGCCCTTCAATTTTTCACCACAAAATCATCTGGGTCAGAAACAGCCTAGCCCCACAGACCACACAGGAGACTCACACCCCATGGACACCATGCCATGGTCACAGAAACCAGCTCCCTCTGCACCTGCTCCTGTTGTCTACAATTCCAGGCCTGGCACTAACTACTCTGCACACATGCACAGTGACAGAGCACTGACTTTGAAGAGAAGCACATTGGTTGGGAAAGGAAGGACACAGGAGGCACACACCACTCACCTGAACTGGATGTTGAGGACAGGTGCCTCTGTGAAATCAGATATACACTCAATGTTGACCACCTGTTGCACCTGTGCGCCCCCATCCACAGTTGGGTCCACGGGCTTAGTCTGCAGGTTCAGAGGTGAGTGCATTAAGGAGTCCAGGCAGACAAGGAGAGTAGGATCAGTCCAGCCAGCCCACCACAGAAAGCAGCAGGGACCCCTACACATCAACTGGCCAACGTCAAAAAGTAAATCAAGGTGCCGGGCGTGGTGGCGCACGCCTTTAATCCCAGCACTCTGGAGGCAGAGGCAGGCGGATTTCTGAGTTCAAGGCCAGCCTGGTCTACAGAGTGAGTTCCAGGACAGCCAGGGCTACACAGAGAAACCCTGTCTCAAAAAACCAAAAAAAAAAAAAAAAAAGNAAATCAAGGCCCAGAGCTATTGCCAGCTTGCCCTTCCATCATTCAACAGGTCCCACTGGCCCAGACTACCCGCAGCCATGTAGTATCTGGCTAGTCCCTTTCCCCTAAAAGACCTTAGAATTTATATACTAGCTGCATATTGGACTTAGTACTGCAGAACCAAGCTCTGAACTATATGTCTCAGCAGAAGCCATGTCTGCTAACTAAAAGGCACAGCATTACAGATCAGTGCAGCTCTGAACTTACAGAAGCCAGAGACTGCAACATCTCAACAGGAACCTCTAGGTTCTCTGACACCTTTGCATCCAGGATCCCAGCAACCATGGCGGGTCATGGGCAGCTTCTGCTTCCCTCTGCATTCTGTGTGGCACCCTGTGCCCACAGCTCATGACCCCATGGAGCCCAGGGAAAAGAGACACAGAAAAGTGAGTTTGTGTGTACAGCAGGGGTCACTGGAGCTGTTACCAGGTTCTTGTTTATGATGCACAGGAGGATACATCCCTAAACACCACAGCAGTGTTTCTTACTTTTTTCCAAATGGTTCTGTCTAAATAGAACATCTCCAAATGAACACATGTCTGCTACAAAGATGACACTCATTGCGCTACACTATGAGCTGGGTCCAAGACATGCATCCCTGGTCATCGTCTGCACGATGCAGCAGATGCCAGCCAGCCGCCCCTCTCTGGCAGTCCTCAGCTGAAAGAATCCAACACGCCAGACCATCCGTGATGGGTCATATGGATCCATCCTCTGCCTGAGCAAAGGCCACCAGCGCACACAGAACCAGTAGGCTTGAGATGTTCCATTCCAGGCAGTCACCACAGGGTCACTCTGCCTTTGGCCACAGCTCCTTTTGGGGGATTTCCCAGGGTAAAGAACTTACTGATATCACAGGAGAACAAAACAAACAAAGAGTGACAAATGTGTGGGTCAACTCAAAGGGAAGGCCCATGAGCTACTAGAAAACACTGCTATATTAACAAACACATCCCTCCTCAACATTTCCTCTAACCTCATTGTTGTCTATCTATCTGAAAGCCTATAAGCAAGGATATTAGTTTGAAGGTCGTCAGCACAGATTAGTGTTGGAGTGAAGTTTAGGAACTGCGTGGAGGTCTTGTTACCATAAAATATGAACATTCGGCCTAGGNTGTGAAATCAGATATACACTCAATGTTGACCACCTGTTGCACCTGTGCGCCCCCATCCACAGTTGGGTCCACGGGCTTAGTCTGCAGGTTCAGAGTAGTTTGAAGGTCGTCAGCACAGATTAGTGTTGGAGTGAAGTTTAGGAACTGCGTGGAGGTCTTGTTACCATAAAATATGAACATTCGGCCTAGGAGGAAACAGAGGTGGTTTATACACATTATGTCACACTTACCATGAACAATCAGTCAAAGTGATTCCCACACTTCTCAGCTGAATGTACTTATTGTGAGCTACTACTATTGCTAAAGTTGAAAGGAACTTTTTCTAATCTTTTTTGTTTAAGCAGTGCTAACTCTGGCCCAGAACTCTGACTACCCCTGAGCTCACTACAGTCCTCCTACCTCAGCCTCCCAAGTGCTAAGACTATTCACATGAGCCATCACACCAAGTTTCTAGTTTAAAAGTAGCACAGCAGGTGTGGTGTGCACAGCAGCATTCATCTGCAATCCCACCAGGAGTTTGAGGCCAGCCTCCGTTACACAGTACATTTGAGGAGGACAGCCTGGGCTACATAAGAACCTGTTTCAAACATAAAACTAAAGTCAAATAGACAAAAAAGAGCAAGGAAAGATTAGAAACGGGGCATGGGGGGATCTTTCTTCTGCCTCTCATACCTGCCCTAGAGCCTCCTCATTCTGTAGTTACTCAAGGATGAAAGCTACATTTCTGCAAACTAGAACCAGAACCACAGACAACAGGTCAGGAGGTTCACGGGGCATAAGCAGGTCTTGAGGAGCCTTCTGGGGACCAGCCTGCCCTCTGTTGAAGGCACCTAGACACACTCATATCTTCCGCCTGAGTCTATCAGCCCACTTGCTGATACTAACAGCTAGGACTGTCCTTCAAACATGCTCCCTGCATCAGCTGGCCAGATCCTACTGACACAACCTCAGAGTTCAGAAAAACAAACACCAAAAGTTCTGGAACAGACTTTAGCTTCCCTCTCTAACCAGACCTGGTGAAGTCACCACGGCAAAGCGTAAATCCTTAGTCAGGCCAGGCACGGGTGCATTCACATCAGCCTGGGATCTCAGAGATACTGCCGGTCCTCAGCATCCCACAGCTCCTGCATGGCAGCCATGTGCTCTCAGTTTCCACACTCCTATCCCCTTTGCAGAGACTGAGCCCACCTGAGCAGCAACTACAACAGTTTGGTAGGCAGAATATTTTCTTTTGACACTCAAGAAAACTTTCCCCCTTTTTAATTGTGGTATAGTACATTAACCTAAAATAGAGCATTCAGTCATGCTAGGTGCATGGCTTAGTAATAGCTAGCTTCACCCTCCATCTTCCATATTAGTTGCCAGTATATAGATTACAAACATTTCTCATGATATGGTTTCCCCTAATTCTTTTTAGTTTTGTTTTTGGGTTTTTTGTTTTGTTTTGTTTTTTGGAGACAGGATCTTACACTATTGCCAAGTGTGGCCTGGAAGTTATGACACTCCTCCTACCTCAGTCTCCCAAGTGATAGATAGATCTAGAGATGTAAGCTTTGTAAGAAAAAAATGTTTTTGGTTGGGGAAGGTCTCACTATGTAACCTAGGCTTGCCTGGGACGGGCTATTTGGCACAGAGTGCCCTCAAACTCACAATTCTCTTATCTCTGCCTCCAAACGCTGAGATTACAGATACGTGTCACCATGCTTGGCTATTTCCAATAATTTCTAAAGACATTTTCATTAAGTAAAATAAAACACATACCTAAATTCTGCCGAAATTCTGACTTAAGTCCAATTTGAAGCAACTGGTTTTCAAACAATACACCATTATTTTTACAAACAAACCTAGGACAAAAGGAGAGTTAAGCATTACTCGGTGCCACCCACACCAAGTAAGAATCTGCTTTAGAAAGGGCTTAAAGTATTTTTTGGGCTAAAATACTTCTGTGAACATAGAGAAAGACAAAGCAGAAAAGCGTCTGGGACCTTATCGTGGTCCACAGAGCCAGAGCCAGGGCCAGGGGCCTGAGGCAAGCCTCCTTAGGTACCCCTCAGAAACAGATGGTGTCTCCTGTGACCATCACCCAGGGAGGTCTGGAGTTCAGGAGGCTAGGGATGGGTGGCATGCACAAGGTGAAGCTGGACCTCCTCTGTGCCTCAGATGGTCCCATGTGGTAGCACACCTAAAGGCCTCAATGGCTACCTGAGTAAACTCAAGACCAAGGTGAATGACCTCTGCCCTAGACCATACATCAGTCAACTCAATCAACTTTTCCACAGCTGTCCACTCTAGGCAGTAAGAGCTGCTGCCCTGCAGTGAAGCCAGCACATTGTGCCTATGCATTCAGGACAGAGGGAGTTCCGGTGGCCTCACTCTACACAATGCCCACAAGAGTAATGGAGACAGAGTTTCCTGTGAACACGCCAAACACCTCCAGCTCCTCCAAGTCACCCAGGTTACAACTCAACAGCTGTCTGCCCAGCTCTGGCTATAGTGAGATCTCCCAAATAAAACACTGTCTCTTCAATGTATAAGACCATTCCCCAACACTTCTGAGAACATATAACTACACACAAGTGAATGATTGTTACCTCATAGGATGTGGCTGGGCAGTAAAGCTGCAGCTTGGCCTGAGGCTCCAAACACTGACACAGGACCACCCCCCAACCCACACCTTGAGCAGCATTCTACCCAGGCCCAGCTTGGATGCTACTCAAGGAGGCTAAGCAGAGGTTGTGGGGCTAGCCCCTGTCATCCTTGTATAGCTGGCTATTTCCAAAAGGTCACTTCAACTTCACCTTGACCCCAGGGCACTCAGAGGTGAACAACAGTCATGGTAGGCTTATGGAGGATTCAACTTCCCTCATGCCTGCTGCACTGACCAAAGCAACATGTTCTTCCACAATGCACCAAGTAAACATCAAGTGGTAACCCTGTGTGGTCACATCAAAACCAAGACAGGAAAATCTCTGCACAGGCTCATAAAGAACTGACCAAGAACCGTAAGAGGTATCAAGGACCAGGCCAGCAGGCTAGGGTAAGGAAAATGTAAAGGAACATGACCTCCTGGAGCTGGGAAGCATTCACCAGATGCTACACCAACAGAAGAAGACTGTCTGCAAATGACTACCACCCACGTTCCCCACACCCAATCTTCACAGGACACCAGGGAGCAGCTCATCCAGGGTCTATGGCTGTCATGGAGAAATGACAGCAGAGCAAGGCTAAGGTATTTCTGGATGCAGACCCTGTCAAAAAGGGTACCTGGCTGGACCCCACATTGCCTCTGTAACAAGGGCTTAGGAAGCTGGGTTTTCCACAGTGTCAAAACACCAAGCTCAGCACTTCTCAAGCCATCAGAAGTCTGTTCACAGCCCACAGAGGCAGCTTGCTCCTAACACACACTCCAAACACACATTTCCTAACAGGAAGGAAGGATCATGTACAAAATGAATACAAGGAAACAAACACCCTAAGATCACAAGAATGCTGGTATCATCTCCAGGCAGGAAACAAAGGCCATCTTAAGATGCATTCTCATCTCCCCAGGTAGAAATACACTGCCACTGGAGGGCACAAGTGAGGAGCCCCACCCATGGACCAGAACAAAAGCAGGGTAAGGAACAGCAGGGAAGCTGGCAAAATAAGCCAAGGAAGAAGGAAAGTGATCCCAAACCTTTAAAAATGGAAACCAGAAAAAGCAGCTAGACCAGGCGCAGCAGGTAAGCAGAAGACACTATGGGGTCAGCAAGCGCCTGAGACTGTGGTGAAAAGGCAGAGCTATCTACCCAGAGCTGAGGGGACTTCCTTAAAGATGGTAGGTGCCATCGGCAGACAAAAAATGAGAGAGAGAGAGAGAGAGAGAGAGAGAGAGAGAGAGAGAGAGAGAGAGAGAGGCAGGCTCAGAGTATTTACCAAACACCCCACAGAAAAGAAATAGGAGATGTGTCATCAACTCTGAAACAAAGCGCGGCCACCCAAGTGCTGTCTGTCTAGAAGAACACTGCCCACCCTCTCTAATAGTATCCTTAGGTGCAAGGGATCAAGCACAACGTCACCAATGAGATGCAGGGCCCACCCCGTCTCCCAAGCAGTACTCAGAAACTGGGCTACCTGGCAAAGTTGTCTTCAGAGCCGGGTGCAAGAGGTGCAACTGCAGAAGCTGAGTCTGAGAACACGTCCACCAGTAGCCCACCGCCAGAGGAGGGAGGGGGCCCTGTGGGAGCAGGGGGAACGGCCCCCAGACCCAGCAGGTCTGCCGACGGAGAAGGTGTGGACTGGAAGAGAAGAGAAGGGAGCATCAGCATGGACAGTTGGGCACCTTAGCCCCACAGAGCCCTGCGTCTACTCCAAGGTCTACTGGGAGTGGGGAGAGGAGCCAATCCAGAGACTGCAGAGAGCAAGTGAGAGCTGCTGGTTACCTACCTACAAAGCAAGCCTACCCCCGAGGCCAGATGAAGACATTCATTCATAATACCATCATAATTTTATAAAACTAGAAAATCACCTGCATTTTCCCCACAAGTGGCTATTTGACAAAAAAATAACAAAGCTCTAAAAAAGGTATGGCTTAAGAAATAAGTGCATGCACATCACTCTCAACTATGCAAACAGAGTAAAGCTTGCACATGGTAGAAGCAGGAGAACAGAGAGTTATGGGTTATCCTCTGCTACATAGCAAGTTCTAGGCTAGCCTGGACTGCACAGTAAATCAGGCTACAATATGAAGACTTGGTTTATGAGATTATAGGCCATCTGTTTAACCCTGAATTTGGAGTCATCTAGTGGAGCCTGGTGGGCTTATGATAAACAATCAAGACAATGACTCCACCACTCCCTGTCAACCCTCCTGTCCCTCATCCACGACTGACTGTTGACAGGAATGAAAGGAAGAAGTGTGTAGGAAGGAAGGGGGTAAGAGGGTGAAGTAGAGTACTCGGTATGTACTATACGCACATGAAATCATCAAAGAACAAAGTAATAAACCTGTTAAGATTCAAAAACCAAATAAAAAGAAGCGAAGGTAAGCAAGCGACTTGCTTGGGTGCATCCTTGGCTCAGGACTAAGTCCAGGGCAGTTATGAGGAGGCAGATAAACAAGCACACACACTTCCTACAAAACCCTTGCTTTTCAGCCTAGGCAAAAAGCACACGAAGAATCCTTGAAGCCAGGCAGTGGTGGCACACGCCTTTAACCCCAGCACTCAGAAGGCAGAGGCAGGGGAGGATCTCTCAGTTTAAGGCCTAGTCCATACAATGAGTTCCAGGACAGCCAGGGCTACAAAAGAAACCCTGTCTCAAACAAACAGCCCTTAAAGTTACAGCATCACACAAGACAAGGGCACAGCTTGAAAGCCCACATTTACTCCCAGACCTGACTTACCCAAAGGTGCCCATGCCACACCACAGCTGACATACACATCTGTGTGTGGTCCACAGCACTCCCCAGCTAGTCTATAAATGAGGGCTGCTGCTGACATGAGCCCCTGCCTTCAAGAGTCACTGTGAATGACTTAACATCCTACTGGGTATTTACAATGGCAAACATCATGAAACTAGATCCCAAATCCATTCTAATACAGCACAGCAGCACATACTCAGTGGCTGCATGCACCCTGCACACAGGTAGCAACAGTCTGTCCCAGCTACAGAAACTCCTTCCAATAGGGCCAGGCCTCGAACTGAGCCTCAGCAAAGAATGCTGCAGGTGTGTGGAAATCTATGTGAAAAGGCTGGAATATGCTGGGCTTTGTCTAAGTGCACATGCAGGCATGTGACAGTGTGTATGAGTGTACTTCAAATAAATGACATACCCAAAGTCTTTGTCATGCAAGAGACACAAGTCCTAATTGTTGCTGCTGGACAACACAAAGAAGGAAGGGGATGCTAGGGACAATGTGCTCTCCTGGGCCCTCTCATGTGGCTACATAACTCTTTCTGAAGGGCCACCACAGGCAACAGCACAGTTGTCCTTTCTCAGGTAGTGTCCCCAAATGGGATGGGGCCACAGAAGCTGTCCAGAGAAGAGCCACCAGAAAAGCCTACAACCACATCTGATGAAGCACATCTACAGTGGCTTGGGGCCACGCTGGTCACAAAACCACATTCCTACTCCTCCTTTAGTTGGAGAAAGACAGTAAGGAAGCGCTCCAAGTGGTACTTCCCACCAGTGAATATCAGATGTTGCATACTTCCATCCACAGAAATAGTCTCATTTTGCAACATCAAGGGGAAGTTTGTTCCATTTCAGTCAGTACAGGAAACCTTCAAGAGGCAAAGGGCAAGCCGTTCTAAATCAATGGAGAACACACACCAGGCCTCTTACAGAAAAAGTGTGTAGCCTCAGATCTAAAAATAAGTTACCACAGAGAGCCACAGGTGTTGGCCTTGTCCCAAGAAGTCGTAACCTGGTCTCATAGAATAAGCTGTCCTGGAGATCCTAGGCTCAAGGGCACGCCTGACCACATGCCTAGGGCTGGACTCCACTGGACTCTCAGAACCTAAACACAAGCTTTCTCACAGGCATCCTGCTAATCCCAACCCTGGGGATATGGGGCCTTGATGGGCTCCAGGCATGTAGTGGCAGGGACCCACCGCAGCACTGGTACTGGCTGGAACAGGCTCAGGGCCCCCATTCACATCGATGCTTCGCTCCCGCTTGGTCTCCTCCAGGTCAGTCACTGTGCTTGGGCCTTTCTTCTTCTTCAGCTTGGCCAAGATGGAGGACTCACGCTCAGGGAAAGGTGGCATTTCCTCCAGGACAGTTGCCTGTTGGAAGGATTAGAAGTTGGTGTGACATCCTGACACCCAGCACCAGCCCAGTGGCCCAGCACCAAACAGCCCAACCAGGAGCCCGCACCAGGATGTCAGTGCTGGCGACAGTGCTCAGTCGCAGGTACTCCACAGCCCGCTGCTGCAGCTCCACATCTGCATTCTTCAGCTGGCTGTCACTGCGCAGCACGTCCTGAATGGTAGCCTTTACCTCTGGAAAGAGGTTCACGAACTTGATGTAGGTGGACAGCAGGAGTGCCCGAGTGGGGACGCTGCACAAGTGGAACTTGGAGTGGAGCAGGTTGAACTGGATCAGAGGGCTTAAGAGGGGCAGAGAGCACAAATGGGGAGTCACACTATCTCATCTGTCCCGTGTGCTGCCTTGTGCTCAGCCTGCACCTCTCGTGGGGACCATATGGAAAGCAGAGCCTCCTTGAGGCTCCCAGTGCAGGGGACTCCTCCTCCCTCAGGCTGTCAAAGCAGTGTAGGGAGTAGGGCAGTCCAGTGCAGTACATACTCCTGATCCCTGGGGTCTTTTACCTGGATCGTGGGTCCCCAGCTATCAAGTTTCCAAACTCCCCCAGGATGTAGCCGCCCACTTTGACCAAGTTCTCATGACATGCTGGAGCCTGCAATGCCTGTGAAAGAGGGAACACCAGGAGCTAGGCCACAGAAAAGTCAGCTGACACAAAGTGAAGCCATAGCAAAGGCGGTTGGGCCCTTCCTTGCAAGGTGTATTTTGTGCCAGTGAGAGCCTCCCCTAAAGCTTTGGCAGACCCTGGCTTCCTAAAGCTGCTGCAGTGCCAACAGCAAAGGGGCCCAGCAGCAAGGTGACTGGCTGTCCATAGAGTCCCCTGAGATAAAGCAGGACAGCCAGTAGGCCACTCAAAAGCCAATTGCCTCAGCCCTAATATGGTTTTGGAGATTAAGCTGAGAGGAACCTGTAGCTTGGGGGGAGGGGGGCATTAGTGCAAAAAAGGACAGAACTGCAGATGGGAGCAATAATCACTCCCGAAACCCATCTCTGTTCCCTCAAGTGACCTGCCCCAGTGACAGTACCCACCCTTCCCCACCATACCTCAAACACCGTCTTGGCAGCATAGCCCTGCACATCATCACGATTGATGACAATCTGGATGACACGGTACCACACCTCCTCGCTCACATAGTCCCCTGCGATTCTGATGAGGTTGAGGATGGTGTCCACATACCAAGTGTAGTCCACTGCATACTTCTCAGCCAGGATGGCCACCTTCAGCACCTGTGGGGAAGACAGGGCCCTCAGGCAGGTGCGATCCAGGACACCAAAAACAGGCTGGCACACGAGCCTATGCCAGGCTGCAGAAGGTCCTAGAGCTCAGGGTAGACAGGATCTTCAGATCTTCAGAGGCCACAGCCCAGAGTGGAGAGAAGCAGACCCAGGAGAGAAAGACCTCAGGGACACAGAACAATGCTACTGAGCACAACAGCTGCACCTGAAACAAGATGCTAACACTCAAGACCATCTGTCGAGGTCAGCCACACTCCAGCCCTGCATCTCCTTACCTCCCTGACTCCATGACACTTGCAGAGTGTGGAGGTTTGAATGAACCTATGTATGGTCCCCATAAACTCTTATGTTTTAACGTTTGGTCCCAGTTAAGCTCCTCGGGAAGCCTTAGAGTGGGTGTGGCTTTGTTAGAGGCGGGGCACCTGCGGATGGGCTTTGAGGTTTTCACTACTAGCAGGTCATGGGAGCTCTGAGCTCCAGCTCCAGTGGCCATGCCTGCCGCCACACTCTCCCCCACGATGCTCATGGACTGACCCTCTCAAACTGTGGACAAGCCCCAACTAAATGCCTGGGCACTAAAAACAATAATTAATAAGCAGGGCCTCTTAAAGCTTAAAAGCTTCTATATGGCAAGGGCACCACCAATCAATCACTCCAGCAAAGTTATAGAATGGAATAACGTGTATCTAAAATATATATAAACAACAACAACAGCAAAATTATAAAACAAAAAAATCCAGTTTAAAACTAGAAACAAGAAAGAGGAAACACAAATGGTTGAGAAGTACTTGAAGAAACATCTTCAGCCATCCAGGAAATGTAAATTAAAAGTACTTTGAGATTTCATCTACCTCAGTCAGAATGTCCAAGATCAATAAAACAAATGACAGCTCAGGCTGGCAAGGATTCAGGGGAAGGGGGGTACTTATTCATGGCTCATGAGGTATAAACTTACACTGCCTCTAAGGAAATCAATGTGGTAGTTCCTCAGAACCTCAAGAAACTAGAAATAAATAGTTCTATCTCAAGATCCAGTAATGCAAGCCAGGCATGGGGCTGTAAACCTCAGATTCCAGCTCTTGGGACAGATCTCTGTGGGTTTGAGGACAGCCTGGTTTACATCAAGTTTCAGGGCAGCTGGGGCTACACAGAGAAGGCGTGTCTCAAAAAAAACCCCAAAAGACCCAGCTATACCACTGTTGGGTATATAGCCAAAGGATTCTATGTCCTACTACTAAAGATTCACTCTTCATGGCCACTGCTGCTCTATTCATAACAGCCAGGAATTGGAAACAACCTAGACGTCCAGATGAATGGATAAAGAAAAGGTGGTACATTTATATTACACAATGGAGTATTATCCAGCTGGTAAGAAAAATGAAATTATGAATTCACAGGTAAATGGAAAGAGCTAGAAAGAACAATCATCCTGAGTGAAGTAACCCCGACCCCAAAAGACATCCATGCCTTCACTTATATGCTGATATTAGTTTTTAAGCCCTCAGTATGTGATATGCATGCTACAATCCAAATGACAGAGTTTTGGCACCTAGTCATATCAAAAGGTCTAGGGGGAGGATAGGATTTCCCAAGGAAGGGGAAATAGAATATAGTGTTATGGGAGGGAGGACTTGGCGATAGCCACTAAGAAAGTCCCAAATGCCAGGAACCCAAGAAGGAGGACATTAGCCGAAATACCCAACAAAGGGGAGCTAGAACCTGTAGAGACCACATCCAGTGGATAGGCACGGCTCCCAGTTGAGGGATGGGGCCACCCACCCACCTCAAAAATATCAATCCTGAATTTCTCCTGTCAAAAGGAAATGCAGGGACAAAGAGTGAAGCAGAGACTGAAGGAAAGGCCATTCCAGAGACTGCCCCACCTAGGGATTCATCCCATCTGAAGACACCAAACCCAGACACTACTGGTGACGCCAATAAGTGCTTGCTGACAGAAGCCTGCCTGGTATAGCTGCCTCCTGAGAGGTCTCACCTCTCAGGTATTTATAACAGTGCCAGTTATAAATAAAATAACCAATAAAAAAAAGAATATAGTGTTATGAAGAGATAAAGAGGAAACTGAAATAGTAGGGTTAACAGGGCGGAAGGAAGGAAGGGTACAGGAGGAAATACGGGGACAACTAACACTAAAGGCCATTTGAAAAAGCATATTGAAATTTAATTGTAGATAACTCCAAAAATATATAAATATAAAAGGAATCTAAATGAAGCCACCAAATAACAGAGAACAATGCTCCAACTAGACATCTTGTGCCACCAAGTGCCAGAAATGGGTTACGTCTTGTTGAGCTGTTGGCCAAAGGGAAGTCCCCCAGACATCTACCGGCTGCTCTCTCCAACTGATGGAAAGACCCTGCTGCTGACGACAATACTCACAGATCTCCTCAAACACAGAAGTCAGACTGATGCCTACCTAGAAGCTCCACCCCTGCTGACTCAGAACACTGCAGGAGAGAAAAGAATGTAAGACCAGCGGATCAGGAGTTTGCTGTGACACTGCGTCTCCTAGGAATGTCAGAAGCTGCCCCATAGAGTCTCACCAACATGACAGCCAAAATGAGCTGACCAATGACCGTACTAAAGACACGCCAGAGTGGACAAGAAAAGCCTGCAAGGCCTCAACCCTACACAAACAACTACAGGCAACGGAGGAAAACGGAAATGGGGGAGGCAGGCTTCCCAGGAGGAGCAGGGAGTGGGAGAGGTGGTCCTCCCAGGGAGGAGCACACCAGTCCTCTGTTCACTGCTGAAGGGCAGCCCTGAAAACATACAAGCAACGTTATATGAACTAAACAGGATTTATTTAGGATGTATACGTATGTAGAAATATATACATATATATTATATTTGTATTTATATACACATATAAATGCAATAGCAATAAAAAAGAGGTCATTAATTTGAAGGATAGGAAGGGTTATATGGGCAGGCTGAGAAGGAGAAAGAAAAATGTAATTATAATCTCAAAAATAAAAGATAAAAAGGTGAAGAGAAAAGCAGAACATAGAAGTAGGGAGGTGGGAAGAGTGTGGGAGTAACAGGAGGGAGAAAACATGAACAATATTGTGTGGGGAAAAAGTTGTTTTCAATAGGAAAGAAAAAAAGGGGTTAGAGGGCAAACCAACACATCTGCACTGACAGATGCCACTGCACCTCTGCTGAGAACACCAAGAGCAATCCAATGAGGGTGACTGAGAACCTGGACAAAGCTGCAAGCCACATGTCCAGCCACATCCCAAACAAGGCCAACCCTTCCATACATACAGGGGCCCCTATGCCCGCACTGCCTGCCTCGGCTGAATCTTGAATGTTCTCCAATGTTCCCAGAGCAGCACGGTAGGTGGAGGTGAGACTTTGAAGGAGGGGGATCAGTTGGGGTCCTGCTGTTACTGAAGGGGGGCTGTGGGACTGTGGTCTCATTTTGAGTCTGCGTCCTGGGCTCAGGGTAAGCAGTCTGCTCCACCATTTGTTCCCTGCTTTTATCACATGCAATGTGTCAAAGCATGTGGCTTGCAGTCTACCCAATCTTGGGTCAGAAACTCTAAAACTGTAATCTTTTAAAATCATCTCAAGGAGAAGCAAGATGGTTCAGCAGTGTCCAGTGTTTGCTATCTCATCTGATGACCTGAGTTTAGTCCCAGAACCCATGTAGAAGAGAAAATAACAATTCCTGACCTCCACACACATGCCAGAGGACATACAAGTGCATACTAACACAGAACAACACAAAACATCAAGGCTTTCACTGAGTAGCCAAGGCCTCTGCCCTCAGCACCACCTGCCGGGAGTGAGGTGCAGCTTCGACCCCATGCAGCCCCCTCCTAGCACCTCATTTCTTAGTCCATAGCTCAGCTAGTTACCACCTCCAGGAAGCCTTCTTGATCTCTTTCAGGCCTTCCTTGGAGAACAGCATGGTCAAGAAACAACTCAGAATGAGCCCCTAGCCCACTTAGCCCTTCCTCGTCAGACCCCTGCCACATGGCCCTGTGAGGCAATCCAGCCAATGCCCACACTGCCCCTTCTGTCTACTAGTTCTTCAGGAAGCCTCCAATTGCACTCTGCTTCCAGAGTGACACATAGAGAAGCTATGCTCACAGTAGCAGCTGCTGCCCCACCCTTATTCCCTATATATTGTCACTCTAGGTCCAGAGGCATGGAGAGACCAGTGTTATACCAAGTGAGGCAAGCCAGAGCTTCTCGTCTGTGGTCATGCACCTGCCTGTTTCTTCTCTAAGACACAGTGGTCTCATGTAAGCAATTTGCTGGACTACAACAATGGTTAGGTGTGCATGACCCTCTGACTGACCAGAGTCCACTTGAAACCAACGCTGCATAGAGCTGACAACAGCTTAAACATTGACCTCTAATATGCCAAATGACACCAAGAAAACCTAACCAGCAGCAACTACATGTTCAAAATATACGACCATCTTGGAGAATGAATATTAGCTCATCACCTGGCACAGATGACCACACCCTGAACTGCCAGATGTCTACACTGGAAGGCTAGACAAGGAAGCTGATGCCAAGGAATCTGTTATCTACTGTCTCACAGACACTCATGCAAGCCTGTCAGGCACTAAAACCACCCAGCAACTATCCACTAGAATTCATGTCCAGAGTAGGGAGCAGGCTGGACAGCCCCTCAGGCTGCAGGACTCACAATTTCCTCTCGGATGGAGTAGTCAGCCGTTTCTAGGTAGCTCAGCATCTCCGCCACAATCTGCTGGGCGTTGCTCCGGTCACACATGGCATAGAGCAGGTCCACTGCCCGCTGCCTCACACTCACGTCTCTTTCCGTCTGAGAAAAAAAGACAGAGTCAGAGCCACTTCTACAAATCACAGGTTGGTGGACAGTAGCTAACCACTGCTATATATGAGTCTATGAGTCTAGATGTATTTGTTCCATAGGAGCTGTCTTGGTGCACCCCACAGCACTGGCCCCATCGGGCAGGGTGCTGACCCATCCCCAAACCCCTTACTGGGACCCCTTACTATCTATATGTGGGGCCCAACAGTTTAGGCCACTTGGAACCCACACACAACACACTGCTCTGTTCCCCCATACTTAGTCCACTCAGCGTGACCAGTTCTAGCTCTGTCTGTTCACTCTCCCTCCTCCCTAACCAGTTCTTCTGAGGACCACACTCTGGTCTAATGAGCAGGCCACTGAGGCTTCTCCATTGTGTAGGCACAGACCAGCACCTTCCGTGTTGCCTGGGAGCTGATTCCAAGGTTCTTGAGCCCCTCTCCAGGTGGCACAGGAGAGACCCACTACACACAGTGCTTGAGTAGCACGGCGCAGCCATTTGTAGCTCCTGCAGTGGTGGACAGTGCAGAATGCCCAGTGCAAGACAGAGGGCACCTAACGAAGGTTAGAGAGACTGAGACTTGTCTCTGTGATGGAAGAGAACGACTGGAGCAGACACCCAGCCAGATCTAGAAAACTGCAGCCTTGTGTTCAAGACAGACACCAAAATGCCTGTTGATTTACACAAGAATGCAGATAAGGGCCAGTCCTGCTTCACTACAGCTCAAGACTCACTGAGATGAAGGGTCTTACATGTATGGTTCACTAATGAACTAACATAACATGTAAGCTAACATGCAGGCAAAGTAGACAGTGTGTGCCATGCCAGAGGAACACACTACCAGGGTCCCTCTCACACTCAGGAGGAGGTAAGAGACCAGGTAACCTCAGCTAGGTGCTTTAAATTCTGGAATTCTAATCTTTGAAAGAATCTAGAATCCTTGACAAGGAATTTTGTTTTGTAAAAGGTAAACGGTCCTGGAGATAAATACAAAATATTTCATTTTTCTAGCAAAGAAAACTATTTCTGTTTACTAACTACACTATGTGGACTCCAAGCAGGTGTCACATGAAATCATTCCATGAGACATAAATGTGCTCAGCTGGAGCTGTTCCCACAACGGAGACACTCAGCTAAAGGCCCTCGGCTGGAGCTCTGTCCCCAGGGGCTACGTCTTTGAGGAGAGCAGGCACGGCTGCACTGCAGGAAGGTGGACAGCTTTCTCGCCCAACTGCTGCGTTCACCCCAAATGCCAGCAAGGGACGGTCGCCAGGCAAACACTGTGATCCAGACAGCTTGAATGGACTCATCTTGGGTGCCACAGGAAGCACCTCTTAGTCTTCCGGCCTCCACATGAAGGCAGCGACACATGACCAACAAGGAGCACACCTTCAAGGCATTGATGACTGTCTCAATGTGAGTCTTGACGGCCTCGTGAGAGAACTCAGAGCTGGCCAGTGTGCACATGCTCTCCAGAGCCAGGTAGCGTAGGTTCGTCTCTCGGTGCTGCAGGAACTGTCCCAGCTGGTTGCAGGCACGGACGAGCAAGTTTGGCTCACTGCAAGGAGCAGGGGACATGATAAGGAGGGGGAAAATAGTCAGGGAGGGCTGTGAGCTACAGAAGAGGACACAGTAAGGACGGATGCAGTGGAGAGGCGCTGTGAGAAGGCAGTGCAGTGGTGAGAGGAGGCCCAGCGGGAGGAGCTGGAAGAGGTGGTGCATAGGACAGATGGCAGGTTCAGGGAGGATGCGAGGTGAGGAGTGAAGGGCAGTGTGAAGTGACAGAGGACAGGGTGCTATAATGAGGGGTGCAGAGAAGGGGTGACTTTCTAATGAATCTGCAGGATCTCCTCTACTCCAGAGTGGACTCTGGAAAGCTCTGGTAGGCCAAGGCTTCACTTTCTTTTGTTGTGTCCAGGAAAGTGAGTTGGACAGCAGCCATGCAGGAAACTGGACCAGGCTAAGGCAGACAGTGAGTAACGAGGGCTGTGAATGTGGAACATGGGCTAAACCATCAACATTCCCTCTTACATACGTTTCTTAGTTTGCTCCCCCTTACACCCTAAGTTTTGTTTTTTACAGTCCATTTTTAACCCTGCTCCAATTTGGCAGACTGCTTTTGTCACAGCAACATTTATCTAACAGCTGGTTCCAAACAGGCTCGAGTTCTGTCTGCTACAGCCTCTGGCACAGACCCAGAGAGCAGTGCCACGGGCATACATAAGGGCACACAACCAGGACTGAGCATAAAAGAGCAGAAGCAAGATGCCTGCACTGTGTATGACAACCACTGCCTGTGACCCAACCATGACCCTGTACAGAAGCTGGGAGTCATCACTACCATTGCCCCAGGAGACCCCAGAATACTGGAGTGCTGTCTCTCTGAGCAGCAAAAGTCACATGGGTGTCCCTTCCTTTCAAAGAAGCTTCTTGTAATACTCAGAAGCAAAAAAGTAGCTCTAGGGAAGATTCCACAGCTATAAAAGTATCTAGTGGCAATGTCCTGGGGCCAGAGAGCTCACATGAGCTCAAGAATTGAGAGGAGCACAGACCAAGGCTAGAATAGAGACACCTGTCAACATCTGCACAGACAGACGCCAACTGCCAGCCTCCACCTGCAGACTCTCAGAGGGATGTGCTGCTAACAGGGCTCACCTGTCATGGTGGATGATCAGGCTGATGGCCTCAAACAGCACAGCGTTCTTGGCATTTGAGTGCTGGACCTTCTTGGACTTGGGTGGCTCCTGGGCCTTGTTCAGGATGGTCTCCAAGCACTCAGTCAGGCGGCCACGCACCGCAGGGTCTTCTGGGCAAGACACAACTGTCGGCTGGGCTCCCAGGCACTCATCCCACCAGCCCAACCCCACACCCAGCCAAGAGGGTCCCGAGGCACTGCCTGTCCTATGGGTGCCTTTGACAATTATTCCCAGCTGCGGATAAGACGGGGAGCATTTGTAAATTGTCATGGGACAGCTCCCTGCTCCAGTGTCATAAACACGAGGTAGGGATGGAGCAGCTGTGGTAAATACACCTGCTTCTAATTCAGATGGCACTTAGACAGAATGTGTTAGTCATAAAATCCAAGAATTATGGGCAAAACCTCTAAGGAGCTTCAGAGACAAGGAGGCATTGTTCTCGGTTATCAACCCCAGAAACAGAGAAAAAATATAAAGCAACATAAAGAGAAAGAAAATTTCTAATTTGGTTCAAAGCAGAAGGAAAAGACAATGAGCAAAAAAATTGAAGCCAGCCATGTGGTACACACCTGTATGAGAAAGCACTTAAGAGGGCAGAGGCAGGAGGATTAGGAGTTCAAAGAGAGTAAGTTCAAGGTCAGACTGAGTTACATAAGACCCTGTCTCATTAAAAACATAAGGGCCAGTGAGACCACTCAGTGGATAAAGGCATTTGTCATCAAGCATAATGACCTGAGCTCAATCCTCATAAACTACACGTGGAAGAAAAGGACCAACTCCCACAGGTTGCCCTCGGACCTCCACATGCATGCTGTAGCACCGCACCACAAGGCACACGCACGCGTGTGTGCACACACACACACACACACACACACACACACAGAGAGAGTAAAGGTAAAAGCTATTAAAACAAAAACCAGTTACAGTGGTAGGAGCCTGTTATCCCAGCACTTAGGAGGTTGAGGCAGGATTATAGGGAATCCCAGGACAGTCTAGGCTACAATAAGAAACTATTGTAGGGCTGGTGAGATGGCTCAGTGGGTAAGAGCACCCGACTGCTCTTCCAAAGGTCCGGAGTTCAAATCCCAGCAACCACATGGTGGCTCACAACCATCTGTAACAAGATCTGATGCCCTCTTCTGGAGTGTCTGAAGACAGCTACAGTGTACTTACATATAATAAATAAATACAATCAATCAATCAATCTTTAAAAAAAAAAAAAAAAAAAAAAAAAAGAAACTATTGTAATTAATTTAAAAATTTTAAAAGAGGAGGAGGAAGAGGACAGAACAGAGCCAAGGCTCCCAGTGAACTTTGTGTATGATGCTCAAGTAGCTTGCGTGTGGATGTATGTGCATGTGTGAGGGGACAAAGGTCAGTCTCATTCCTCAGGAGCCACCCACATTTTTGAGATAGCATCTCTGACTGGGACATGAGACTCGTAGTAGCTTACATTAGCTCCTCCATGTCTGCCCCTCTGTGCTGGAGGATGCACCACTATGCATGCTGGTGTTTTAGACTGAACTCAGGTACTTGAGTCTGCCATGCCAACATTTCACTAACTTGACCCCTCTCTGAAACACCTCCTAATAAACAAAGATTTTATCCAACTACAGAAATAAATTCTCCCTTGTGAAGAATCTCGGTGAACTGAAGCTGTGACCATGGAGTAGGTGCTTCAGGGAACACCAAGGAGGCGGGTAGGAGCATGTCACTTGTGGGTAGTGCTGCAAGAACACCCAGAAGGACTTCGGGGAACATTACCTGGGGGTGGGTAGCACTGCAGCAGTCTCAGAAGCTTGACTGACAGCCAAGGAGCTGGGACAAAGTAGTACGTATAATCCTGAAGATCTGTTGATGCAGACGTCACAATCTGTAAAACAGGGGAGTGAGCGGCTGTCCTCACAAGACCCCACAGGGAACTACAGAAACATCACACTGGCTCCCTGGGCCATACCTCTGAGAACAAGCTTTCAGGTGTTAGGTATATCCAGTACTGCTTCCTGTCTCCCCTCCAAGAGAAGCTGGCATGGCCACATCAGCTCACACTGAAAGGGACTATGCACCCTCTTCAGGGACATATGCAAATGCTGCCAGCACAAAGGCTATGGTGCCCTGAGGCACAGATGACCAAGGCTGCTTCCAAGCAACAGACACAGAGCAACCATCCCTTAGTACTAGACACTGATACCTGAAGAAGGAATGAGTCTTTTCTTCATGGGCTAGAAAACAAACGTTCTGACCACACCCCAAAGCCCCAGCCTGAGCCTTGCTAAGCCGGGCAGCACTTGCTCTACTCATAGTCTCTACCTTCTAACCCAACATGGCCCCAAGCCTATGACCACAGCTGCCACAGCTATCTCATCCGCACACACAGCCCCACGTCCTCCCCACCTCGTTGTTTTGCATCTTCAGCCATAATAAACATATTCTAGAAAGTTCATCCTGATGAGACTAGCCTGGACTCAGGTTGTGGACAGCCCTGCCACAGGTAGCAGAGTCAGGAAAGAACTAGACAGGGAAAGATGTGGATAGCAAGCAGCCAAGCCAGGCAAAAACAAGCCCCACCGCATCTCTGGGAAATGCAGACACAAGGCTCAATATGATGTGTCTTTCCTATGTGTGCTTTCCAGTTACACCTGCAGCTTTAAATGCATTTACTTACAACAGAAAGGCAAGGAAAATGCTAAATGTTTACGAAGAATGACAACAAGAAGGCATAAACAGGAACAAAGTAGGAGAACACAATAGAGAAGTCCAAGAAAAAAGTGAAGACTCTACAGGTCTTAGTGCAGTCAATAGCACACACCTCAGATAAAGTGGGGACTAGAGGCCTAGACACAGGCCTAGGGTTCAATCCCAACACTGCCTCCCAGGGGGGTAAGGCAACAAAAAACGTGGGCCTTGCCACTTGCGCAGATGAGATGAGCACACAGTCAAAGAGCAATGAAAAGATGCCCCACTTTATCACTAGGAAAATGCAGATCAAGATCACAGGACACACCCTACACCTCTGATGAAAACAACCAACAAAATCAAGCACACTTGCACACTAGCATGGTGGTGCATACCTATAATCCCAGCACTTGGGGGGGGGGGAGGGTCTCAAGTCCAACCTAGGCTACAGAGCAAAACCTTGTCTCAAAAAAAAGGGAGTCTGGATGGGTGGGCAAAATGCCTCATAGCCTAACAACCTGAACCCACGTATGTGGGAGGAGCTAGAGAGATGGCTCGGTGTTCAAAAGCAGTGCTGCTCTCTAGAGGCCCCAAGCTCGGCTCCCAGTATCCATACCAGGCAGCTCACAACTATCTGTAACTCCAGGGACTCTGATGCCTCTGCACTGACATGCACATACCCACATGCAGACAGACACATAGTTAAAATAAAAACAAGTCCTTTTTAAAAATGGAAGAGAACCAACTCCTAAAGTTGTTGTCTGGCCTCCGTGAGTCATGATGTGCACACACATACCCAGTGAGACATGAGTGAGGATGTGGAAAAATAGATCCTTTGTGTACTGTTGCTAGAAATGTAAAATAGTGCAGGTGCTGTGCAAACAGTATGTCAGTTCCTTTACAAAAATAAAATTAGCATCTAATCCAGCAAGTCTACTCCCAAAAGACAAAGAAGCTTCTAGAGGATACATTTACATAGCCACCTTTACAGCAGCACTATCCACAGCAACCAAAATATGGAAGCAGTCCAAGGCCGAGGAGGTAGCAAAATACACATGAGACAAAATTATTCACCCCTCAGAGCTGAAGAGAGGGTTTGGTGGTTAAGAGGACATACTGCTATTCCAGAAGACCTGAGTTCAGTTCCCAACACCCATGTGTGGTGGCTCATAACTGCCTATAATTACAGCTGCTAGGGACCCACCTCTCTCTTTAGCATCTATAAGCACATGTGCATACAAATGTACACACACACACACACATACACACACAAACACACACACGCATACCAGTAATAATAAATAAATCTTAGTAAGTAAAGATCCTTCAGTCTTAGGCAGGAAAGAAATACTGAGAAGTCTAACAACATAGGTGGGCCCTAAGGCATTATGCTAAATGAAATAATACTATGTGATTCTGCTTGTATAAGGTAGTCAGTGCTGTCACAGTCAGACATATAGAAGGTGACAGGGGTTGGTGAGGGACAGGTGAGACATCATCAGTGTTTGATGAGGACAGTTTCAGGTTTACAAGGTGAAAAGAGACATAGAGAGCCAGAGAAAGGGCTCAAGGGGTAAATGTGCCTACAGTTAAGCCTAATGACCTAAGTTTGACCCATGAAACCCACCCACATGGGCGAGGAGAACTGATACCCACAAACTGACCTCTAAGTCCCACATGCATGCCATGACACACATGCTTCTGTGTATGCATGAATAAATACATACTAAAAAAAAAAGTGGTAGCAACAACACTAAAACTTTTATTTCTGAGACAGGGTCTCACTATGTAGCCCTGGCTGGCCTTGAACTTACAGAGGTCCACTTGCCTCTGCCTCCCAAATTCTGAGATTAAAGCAGGTGCGAACAAACCTAGCCAAGAAAAAACAAAAGGAGGCTTGTTTGTTTTTTCATTTAGTTGCATAAGATAACAATATAATAAAGTTCAAGTTGTAAATGACGTGAGGAAGGGAAAAAAAAAATCAGTGAAATAATTGATTTCAGAATTAAGTAAAATACATAATTTAGAAATGTAAGTAATACTATAAAGAGTAAAAAAAATCCTTAGGTAACAAAACTAGTCCTCTGGTGTCAGTCTTCTTGTCTTGGGGGGGGGGGGCTGTAAAAAAAATACCACTCAATGAATAAAAACATTCCTTTGCAGGACGGTGGTGGTGCACGCCTTTAATCCCAGCACTTGGGAGGCAGAGGCAGGTGGTCTATAAAGTGAGTTCCAGGACAACCAGGGCTATACAGAGAAACCCTGTCTCAAACAACAACAACAACAACAATAAATTCCTTTAAGGAAAAAAAAGTTCAAATTATAGCTAGTTATATATTTAGCTCAGCAGCTGACTCTTACCTACCACATACAAAGTGAAGATTCAATCCCCTGCGCCTCAAGAAAAATAAAAATTTTAAACAATCACTGAGAATAGAATTTTAAACATAAAACAAGAGTTGCCAGTCTAAAAACACGGACCTTAAAATTGGTACTAAATTAAATTTTACAAAACTACAACAGGCTCCAGAGATCCCTTGTTGGCACAGGACTTTGGTGATAGATAGCAGAGACACAGGTGACTTGTGTGAGACCACGGGTCTGGCAAAGCTCCAGAGAACAGAGTGGGGAGAACAGAAGCAGGTTCCAGTGCACTCCAGTGTTGGCTCCCTCATATCCAAGTAGGGCCAGCTGTGCCACTTAGACGTGGCTTCAGAGCAGCTGGCTTCACAAGCAGGATTTAGCATGCCGACCAGAGGAGGCTCAGCAACTTAAAGTCTCTGACCAGAAGACTGAAGGCAGTCTGGGCTACACACTGAAATTCTGTCTCAAAGCAGCAAGAAAGCCAAACAGCGTATCACACCAACCACACACAGGTCAGGGAAGGCCATATATACCCACTACCTTTGAAGAACAACAAGGGGTAAGTGCTGGCAAACTGTATGTTCCAGTCCAATGCAGCCAACAGTGCCAACCCATAGGAATGCTTCCCAGGCTCAATGGATTACCAGGCCACATCACATCGACATGTTAAGTCCAAGACGCCAACTTGAGCACCTTCAGGCAAGACCAGAGCAGGGCAACACTGCTGTGGGTGTAGCAGCAACAACTGTAGAAGCTATTGAAGACCCTATAGCCTAAGCCATGCCAGCCCACTGCTACCAACATTTCACACACAAGTAATCCATGAGACACCCTAGGCTGTTCAGAGCCAGTCGCTGATGATTGTCTGCAAGCAGAAAGGAACAAGGGGCTTGAGAGAACAGGGATGACTACACTGCCTTCCATCAGGTAGCCACTTCTCTGCAGGATCAGAAAAGCAGCGACAGCTACTTCAAACAAAAGTGAAGATCACATACAAAGCTGACAGAAAGACACATACAAAATAAGCATGCCACACTGAGCCACTGACAAAATCCAAGACACAAAGCCAGGGCCTCATAGCTGCAGTGAAAGTGAGTGGGGAGTACACCAGCCAGCTGGATCTCAGCCAACAGAGAAAGAAACACATCAAGGACTGGCAGGGTCAAATTTTAATTTTAATAAGTTAATTAAATTAATGAGTGTATATGGTGCATGCCAGAAGAGGGCATCAGATCCCATTACAGATGGTTGTTAGCCACCATGTGCTTGCTGGGAGTTGAACTCAGGACTCTGGAAGAGCAGTCAGTGCTCTTAACCTGAACCACCTCTCCAGTCCCAGGCAGGGGCAATTTTTATTCTGGAATTTACAGTGTGGGCAAAATATCCTGCTTCTAAATGTAAAGTAATAATTCAGTCAAGCAAAGAAAATCAAACCCACCCTGTCTGCCCCACTGTGCCTTACCCTGCTCAGTCGAGAGACAGCTAGAGAGACAGAGGTCTTGAACTCCTCAGGATTCTTCTGGGCCAGTGTGGTGATGAGGCTAGTTGCAGCAGTCACTACACCCTGAAAGACAAAGACTCTAATCAGGAGGCCCACAGGCACCACAGCTGATACTACATATAAAGCACACCCTTGTGGTACATAGCCACCTGGCCCCCAGGTCTGCCCTGGCTGACCCATGAGGTTTGCAAAACTAAGGCGAGACATCCTGGCTCTTTCTGGGTCTAGCTTCTCTCTGAAAACTGGAAATCTAGTCCAGCGTGGCCTAGGTACTTGCAGGGGTAGCAGGCTGCAACTGGGAAGTTTGGGAGTCTTATTTTCTTTCTTTTTTCTTTTCTTTTCTTTTTTTTTTTTTTTAAAGATTTATTTATTTATTATATGTAAGTACACTGTAGCTGTCTTCAGACACTCCAGAAGAGGGTGTCAGATCTTGTTACGGATGGTTGTGAGCCACCATGTGGTGGCTGGGATTTGAACTCCGGACCTTTGGAAGAGCAGTCGGGTGCTCTTACCCACTGAGTCATCTCACCAGCCCGGGAGTCTTATTTTGTACTTGTCACCTGTGTACCTCTGTCCCCACCTACTCTAGTTGTCTTCAATCACTGTGCCCACTATAGTGGAAGATAGGACTTTCCAACTTATTTGAATCTTCACAGTCCTGTTGTTTAACTTGGATGGGACCCAGTCCCAGGACTGAAGCCTGCTTCCCTGCAGAGTCCCCACAGACTGCCTGGGCTCATACCCCAGTGCAGCATGGCAGGCCTCCACAAGACCTTAGGTCTACTACTGTCCTAAGATAACAAATAGCTGTTTCCAGTACATATCTCTTGAAAGATTTTGGTAACGGAATCTCTGGCCTGGCAGTATGGCACATTTATAATCAGAGTATTTTAGAGGAAGAGGCAGAAATGTTATTTCAAGGCTAGTCCTAGCTATATGACAGGATACTGGTTCAAAACCAAAAGTCAATTCCATCAGGTTGGGAGTCAGGAGCTACTGGATTCCTAACATTTGGTATAGGCCAAATACACACGAATACAGCTACGAAAGCTACATGCAAATATGTATTGTTGGCCACTGACTTGGCATCCTTCCACATCATGGTTTGCTCGTCTTCTGTGGTCTTACAGGAAGCACACTGTGGTACACTAGCACATGGACTCAGGTATCCCCTGGCTCCAGGTAGGGCAACTCTAGCCTTTTGCTCCCTCTCCAAATCTCTTCCCCAGATAGCAGCTCAGTTCTCAAAGCTCTAGGTCATCTGCTCCACCTAACCCCCATCATGAGCCTGAGGCTGGGTCCTTCCTCTCTACCAGAATATCCCTCTACTGATGGCTTCTGTGTATTCCTGATCTCACCTCCAAGTCACTGACCTTGGCCTTGGAATTATACACTGTTCTCAGACAAGGCCACCAAGCTCACTTATAAGCAGACATCGGACACCTTAGAGTCATGAGGCTGGGAGAGCAGTATCTCAGGCCTTCTACATTGGCAAAGATGGACATGGGTTTGGAGCAGCTAAAAGGAGAGCATGCTGTACTACTAAGGAGAACCTGTGGGTCTGAACGGGATGCCCTGACCTTCCTACTCGGAACTAAGTTTCTGTCACGAGCCAAGATGCAAGCAAAATAATGTAATGTGAAAAAGCAAAAGCAACTAAGAAACTGGGGTCATAGCATCAGTAGTCAATGAAAGGCGGTGTCCTGGTACCAAAGACCCAGCCTTGCTATCTGAAAATGACCCAGAGGCGCTGAACACACGCACTGCTCAGTGCTTCCCACAGCTGGCTCACCTGCACATTGCTGCGACAGCTGACTCCTACAGTCTCTGAAAACCTGTGTTAAGTCTGGCACAGTATGGCTATGAGAATCTTTATCTTTTTGAGCTGTGGGTTTGTTGTTTTTTTTTTTTTGTTTTTGTTTTTTTTCCAAGCTATAAAACTGGGAAATTCTGGGCTGGTGAGATGGCTCAGCGAGTAAGACTGCTCTTCCAAAGGTGCAGAGTTCAAATCCCAGCAACCACATGGTGGCTCACAACCATCCTTAACAAGATCTGATTCCCTCTTCTGGAGTGTCTGAAGACAGCTTCAGTGTACTTACATATAATAAAAATAAATAAATCTAAAAAAAAAAAAAAAAAAAAAAAAAATAAAAAAAAAAAAAAAAAAAAAAAAAACTGGGAAATTCTAACTATTTACAATTTACAATGTCTATTAATGGTGAACTACCATTTCTCTGATACAGCTGATGGCCTCCAGCAACGTCCTCTGACCCCCCAAGTAGTACTTAAACTTCAGGGTCTCAGTGCTCAGGGACCACTCACAAAGCAACATTACTGGCTCCCCTCCAGGGCCTTCTGCCTTCTCTGCACTCCCTTCAAGATCTACTCCAACTATCTTAATAAGCAAAAGAAGTCACAACAAAGGAATAGCTTGAAGGCCCACTAAAATGGCCAATGCAAGCCCCATGTACTGTTGCCTAGATATGCATCTAACAATCTTTTTTTTTTAACTTTCACAGCAGATTATCCCAGGGGTGGGAATAACTATCTCACATACTTGCCTGACCCCAGGAGGTCATCAGACTCACTTGCTCAACAGTCTAAGCAGCAGAGGTCACAGTTCACAGCTGCTTCCCACCCAGCTGAGCTGAGCAGCCATATTCAGCAAATCACAAACCTTCCAGTCTTCTATAAAATGGCTAAGTTAGTAAGACTGACAACTGGCGCTCAGCCAAAAGATGGAATATACAGATCACAGCCCCACACAATGTCCTATGTAGGGACATAGGAGCTGAGTGGGAATCGCCCTGCTAGATGGAGTCCCTGGAGAAGTCTGCTGCAGGGAGATGCTGCAGAGGGGACAGTGCATCACCTTCATCATCCTGAGACTCTTAACGGACCGTTTCTACAATGCTCTTCTGAAAAGGTTACTGGGTGATTACGAATGGAAAGAACCCCAGACGCTTACCAAGTGCTGGTCATTGAGGAGGTGCACCACACGAGATGTCCAGTCGCCCATGGGAACTAGGTCAGGTGATGTCCTGTACAGGCGCAACAAGCACAGGGCTGCGCTCTGCTTCACACTATCCATGGTATCTCTAGAAAACAGACATCATCAGTCACTCAGGAGAACGGTGGCTTCTCAAGGTACCACAAGCTACGCCAAGCAGAGAATGGAGCTGCGTGGGGAGCACATGAAGTTCAGCAGGAGACCAGTGGGTCAGGAAGGCCCACACAGCTCAGCGTACCAGGTCACGCTGAAGGACACATTTCAAGCAGGACACCAACCCACAGACAAAAGCCTGCACTATTTGTTGTATAGCTTCTAAGACATCAAATTCTCATCCCCTCCTGGACACTGAATACAAAATGGACTTTTTTGTACGATGATGCTCCCCTCTGAACCATAGGGTTACCCAAGCCCCTCCCCAATTCACTGCAGCAGGAACAGACTAGAGGCCTGAAATACCAGTGGTTTCTTCTCTTGCCTACAAATGTGTCCTGCTCCCCATACTTCACCCTGCTCCACTATGCTGAGGAAGTAGGCTCAAGTTGTCTTGTGCTGGTGAGAAGTAGGTCTCTTTTGTTTTGAATTTTTGGTGTTATTTGATTTGGGGTATCATCATGTATCATACACTCATCTCAAACTCCATTCTCCTGTCTCAACCTCCTGAATGCTAAGATTATAAGTATAAGTCATCATGCCCAAATCTAACTTCTAACTATAAAGTCTTAAGAAAAAAGCATGTGTGTCCTGACCCAGCCTGCAAGCTTCACATCTCTCTCTCTCTCTCTCTCTCTCTCTCTCTCTCTCTCTCTCTCTCTCTCACACACACACACACACACACACACACACACACACACACACACAGCTGNCACACACACACACACACACACACACACACACACACACACACACAGCTGCTGCCTTCCAGCCTTCTCTTCTCCTTCCAAGGTCACTCAGAGGCCAGAAGAACAAAGCTGTAAGTGGGTGCAGACACCAAGCAGGGAGGAAGCTGTTTTCTGCTCAGTTGAAGACAGGGGTTCTGGGAGCCCCCCTTCCCCCTACTAGATCCTGCCAAGAAGTAAGGAAGAGGCCAAGTATGATGACACGTGTCTTTAATCCTAGCGTTCGGGGGCAGAGGCAGGATGATCTCTGTCACTTCCAGGGCAAATGGGACTACAGACTGAGAGCCTGTCTCACAAACAGTCAAAGAGACAAACAGTGGAGGAAAAAAACAAAACAAAACAAAAAACCCACCAGACTGACCAAAAGCTGTTAGTTGGAGGAGGCCATCAGAACATCTCCATGGGAACCAGCTGGAAGGCCAGGCATAGTGGCCTACACCTTTAATCCCAGAACTTAGGAGACAGAGGCAGATGGATCTCTGTGACTCTGAGGTCAGCCTGGTCTTCATAGTGAGTTCTAGGGACAGCCAAAGCTGCATAGTGAAACCTTGTGTCGGGAGGGGAGGGGCTATAGAGAACCAGCTGGAATCCTTAAGGCACTAAGGTGGAGTATAGCTGTGCTGAGAAGGAGAAGAAGGGCCTGTGGACCAGGATGCTGAACCAGGAGGCCATCTCCTCTTGTTTCCAGGCTGATGTTAACAGGCAGCTCAGAGAAAAGGAGCAAGCACTTGCCATCCCAGAAGTAAGGACATAGAGCACCCTCATAAACCCACTGTGCCCAAAGCAGCTCCCAGCTGTCGAAGGATCTTTCTGATCCTCTACTGTGTCGGAGGCATCAATGTCACCACCCTCCCCAGCCTCACATTCTAACTGCTGACGGAACTACTCCACCTTCTACAGCCACTGGCCTCCCATCTTAGGAGGCACACTAACCAGTACCTTACAACCATGGTGCTCGGACACCACTCACAGAACCACCTCGTGCTCAGTGGGGTTCTATCACTCAAAGGGTGCACAGTAAGCTTTGCCCAGGAACTGCCCCTACAGCCCAACGTGCTCTAAATGGGAGAGATCACCTGTCTCCTGCTAAAGAACCTTTGCTCAGCACTGGACTACTCTTGTGTAGTTCAGGAGATATTCCTGTTCCTCCAGTGTTTGTCAAGGATTACCCTGTCTGTACTTCCTCCATGAGACCAGCCCTCTGGGAGTACCAGGAGGCAGCAATGTAACAGAGACATCTGAGCCACGATCCCTGATGGAGCACAGCAGGCACTCTCAGGTGTCTGTCACAGGACTTCATAGTGACTACTAGGGAAGATGGTCAGGGAGGCCTTGCTAGCAGTTCACACTTGCATCCTGCCCAACTTCCTTCCTCTCTGGTCTGAACTCTAGCTCTTCCTCTATCCCAACACCCACTGTGATCTCCTACCTCAAACACCTCAGTATTCTCTATGGTTTCTGCTTACAGTCTACAATACTAAGTCTTTGAATTTCCCACAGCCACTCAGCTCTGTAATGCTTCTCTTCATCAATATCCTGGGGCCCACATCTATATTTTTGAACCTGTTTTCACAGGATAGTTCTCTCCAGCCTGGTTCCTCTACCTGCCTGTGCTTCACTTTGCTCAAGGTTGAGGTGCCAGGGCTGGCTTAAAGTTCCTGCACCATAGCACAGTGACAGAGACCTGCAGTGTTCTCTGCTTTGTGCCTGTGACATGCATAGGACACTTGTAGCATCTTTGGCCTCTGCCTACTAGATGACAGGGGTAGGCACTCCACTATGAAAATGGTAAATTTGTTCTGTGTCAGCCCCACCCATTTCCCCCAGGATAGCTGACTAGGTAGAGAATGTAAGCTAGGTCTGGCCTACCTATATTCCAGCTTCATAGTAACAGAGGGTTGCAGCCATTGCTCCCAGGGTCTTGACATCCTGTTCAGTTCATTAGCAATTGTCCTATCCTGTCTCCTGGACCATGACGAATGTAACCACTGTCTGTGGACTAGCTACACAACAGCATAACGCACACAACCAGGCAGAAGCTGGCCTTGCCTCTGCCAACCTGAGGCCCAAAATAGCCCAGGGCTGCTTCGAACTCTTCCAGAACGACCCCTTAATACCACTTGGCAGCTCTCCAAATGAACTGAGGGGAAAGATGATGCAGAATTCTCAATACACAAGGGCTTGACCTGGGCTGGAGAGATGGCTCAGCAGTTAAGAGCACTGGCTACTCTTCCAGAGGTCCTGAGTTCAATTCCTAGCAACCACATGGTGGTTCATAACCATCTGTAATGTGATCTGATGCCCTCTTCTGGTGTGTCTGAAAAGAGCTAGTGTACTCACATACATAAAATAAATAATTCTTAAAAAAAAAATAAAACAAGGGCTTGGCCTTTGCTCCAATGCTTCTGAGCAGGATGACTCAGGGTTATAACAGACAACGTCGTCTCTTTCTCCCTGCAGTCCTTTCTAGGCAGGCAGGCTAAGAGGGTTCCTTCTATGATTAGGTCTCAGAGATCTCAGGTCGAGTTCTATAGCAGGGCTTCCTGACATCCCTCACTACACACAGTGGAGTGTGCTTAGAAGAAGTGCATGCTGCCCCTCCACAGCACCCAGATACATACCCTGCCACGAGGATCTTGGGGATCTCTCCAGCGAAGGCCTCTGCCATCTCACGGCTACCCACATTGGCAATGCAGTGTAGGGCAAGGCCCATAAACGTAGGATTGCGGCTGGCAAGGTCATTCTTGATGGCATTGTTAATCAACCGGATCAGTTCACTATTCGAGTTCACCAATACAGAGATGAAAAGGTAGCCCTGTATTTCCAGAAGGCAGGGACAAAAAGCTTATGACAAGATGCCTAACACACAATGCACAGAGAAGGAGGCCTGGAAAGCCTCCAGTAGCATCCCAATGGGCGCCAGAGACTCATCCCTGAGGGCAGCCCACATCTGGACAATGTACCAGTGATCAACACTTGCACCACCCAGCCCTGATGCAGCATTCCCACTAAAATACGTGCAAAGTCAGAGGCACAAGGAAACCAGACACTTAGTCCTTCCACAAATCTCATTTCCTTTTCAGTAGCTCACACATCTGTGCTCAGATGCCACACCATCTTCATGTCAGGATAGGAGGGGACTGTCATGGCAAGAACCAAGTCTGGCACCACTCACTAATAAATATACATATCTGTCCACAACCTAGCTTACTGCTATCCACTCACTCCTCTCTCAGGCTTATCCCCACTGTCACCTCACTATCTCTTCAAACCCAGACTCACATCACCATTCTATCACTTACAAGGTGAGCATGTGGAGCCTGAAAACAGAAAAGGCTAATTTTCTTAACAAAAAATCCTAAGATATTTGGCTTAGTTTTTAATTTCTGTAAGTTAAATTTTTAACCAAAAGAGAAAGCTGTTATTGACAGCCTTACTACAACAGAATGCAGAGCTCTAAACCTAAGCAAGTTTGAGCAGCCTGCAAAGAAGAGACAGCACCTTTTCTGGTTTTATTTCTTGCCCCTGTGGCATAGATCCAGTTTCAAGCAGTCATGCAAAAGACCATGGAATAAAGTCACTGCTGGCACTACACTCATTAACAAGGCCCAGTGAAAAGAAGGCACCAAGGCTGTGGACCACAGACACAGGTTTGTGAGCACAGAGAATCTAGCAGCCTAAGCCAACAGAAAGCAGCAGTGGGACGAGAGCCCCCCATCCAAGTCCATCCTGGGCACCACTAGTCCTCAGAAGCAGAGAACTAAGTTGGGATGGGCATGGCTACAAGGAATCAGCACCAGGCAGTAACACAGGCCAGATGCACAGGTCACTGGTACCCAATATGAGACAGAGAGGAAGGAGGAGTCTGCAAACAGCACATAAGGCACAGGGCCCTGCCCCTCAACCATACTCACAATCTGCTTTTCCGTGTATCTGTTTGAGCTCAGAAGATTCACAGCTTCCATGTGTCCAAAGTCAATGTCATGACCAAGGAGAAAGATGAAGAGCAATTTGCAGACATACTTCTTTTTACTGTAGCCATCAAGAGCCTTGTCACCTACAGAAAAGGTGAATAAAAGGTTTACATCTAGTAGTCAAGGTAAGAAGACAGATCTGTATAGTACAGTAACAGATTGTAGTAAAAGACTCCAAGAGGGCACAGGCCTCCAGCCAGACATGCAGCTACACACACAGGTAGTGCTATTGCACTTGGTAAGTGTGGCACACACCACAATCCAGAATACATGGCAGTCAGTGCTCTGTAGCCAAAAAGACCTGCTAGTGCCTGTCTGCCGGTGGGGCCTCGACCTCTCTCAACTGGCCTTGGCCCCCAAAGCCCTGAAGAGACAGATCTGCAAGTTCTGCACCAGCCATCAAGCTAATCCTCTGAACGAGCTTACTGGCTTAGGCAGATACTTAACTATAAATTATCTTCCATTTCACAAAGTTATGGGGCAAATCACCTAGCCATAAAACCACACACAGTCCAGAAACTGTGGCAAGGCTGAACTCCCTCTTAATCACAGCAAAGCAGGTTCAACATGAGACTTACTATAACACAAAGCTCCACGTGTAACCAAGAGCCATTGGCACTGCATTTAAAGCACAGGAATATCCCTAAGCCGCCCTGCAGCAGAAAGGAGAGGATGCTGGCATACATTCTTCTCCCTAGGCTGGGTCTTCTGGTGACACCAAGTCAGTATAGCATACGTATGGTCTAAATTGCCATCAGAGAGGCTTCATCCAGGAACTGATGGAAACAGACTTGGAGACCAACAGCCAAACATTAGGCAGAGCTTAGGGAATCCTAAGAAGAGGGGGAAGGATTGTAGGAGCCAGTGGGGTCAAGGACACCACAAGAAAATCCACAAAAATCAACCCATCTGAGCCCACAGGAGTTCACAGTGACTGAACTGCCAATCAGAGAGCCTGCATGGGACTAACAAGGCTCTCTGCATATATGTAACAGTGTGTAGCTTGGTCTCCTGGTGGGACTCCTAACGGTAGGCTCAGGAGCTGTCTCTGACTCTGCTGCCTGCCCTTGGGATCCTTTCCCCCTACTGGGTTGCCTTGTCTAGCCTTAACAGAAGAGGAAATGCCTAGTCTTACTGCAACTTGATATGCCATGGCTGGTTAACATCCATGGAGGCCGGCCCTTTTCTGAAAGGAAACAAAGGAAGAGTAGCCGGGAGTCTCCAGGCGGTGAGGCTGGGAAGAAAGGAGAGAGGGGAAACTGTTGGAATATAAAATAAATAAAATAAAAATAAAAAATATGTATTATCAGAAAAAGATAATAAATCTTTTTTTTTTTTGGCTTTTCGAGATAGGGTTTCTCTGTGTAGCCCTGGCTGTCCTGGAACTCACTCTGTAGACCAGGCTGGCCTCGAACTCAGAAACTCCCGAGTGCTGGGATTAAAGGCGTGCGCCACCACGCCCGGCAAAGATAATAAATCTTATATGTAAATATAATTTAAACATATAACTATAACTTAAATATATGATCTAAGGGTATGTGACTGGTCAAGACTATCACAGCAACACTATCATTCTGCTTGAGGCTGGGCAGTGGCATCTCTGTGGACAGACCTACTGACCTCACAGGGATGTACAGAACTGGTGTCCCCACATGTTAGGCAAAGACCAACTCAAAGTGGGCTTGCAGAACTCCTGGGAAACCTCCCCTCCTTCCCAGCAGCAGAACAACATTTACAACTCCGATGACAATAGAGCATCTAGCAGGCTGTGCCTCCTCTTCAGCCTCAGCTTACTGCTGTGTGCGCGGCATGAGTAGCAGGAAGGCAGAATAGGCAGATCTCTGCGGACTGAGGCCAGACTAGTCTATAAAGTGGGCTCCAGCCCAGTAAGGGATGAGATTCCATCTCAAAAAAGGAAGATTATTATTCAAAAGGTTAAAAGAATTATCAGGTTACAGTGGTTTAAAACACATGACTAGCACACATGTGCTTATGGGTTCTACCCCCATCATAAAGGAAAAAAAGCTAAATTAATGTATTCCATTTCAAGGTATACCCCAAAAGAGTGTAAATTAGGAAGCTGGTGATACAAGACTGTTATCCCAGAAGGTTAACGAAGTCTTTTATGATCTAGTGTGGCAAATTAACTGAATACCTCCAGAGTCTGGAGGCCTGTAAAAATCAAGGTCATCCTGTCTGCTTCTTTAATAGACTAGATACACTGTAGCTCTGAGCCAGGTCCCAGAACTGGTCCCCAACTAAACAAAGCAAGAGTCCAATTCTGTTAACGCTCCCATGAGCAGGCTGGAGAGATGGCTCAGCTGTGAAAGGTGCTTACAGGGCCCTCATGAAGACAGGAGTTCAGATCCTAGCACCCACGTAACAAACTGGGTGTCCCCCAAATCCTGTAGCCAGCGCTGGAGGACTCAACAACCTCTCCCGGCCTCTCGGCGTCCACAGGCACACAAGCGCCCAACTTTTTCTTGTTTGTTTTTTCAAACAAGGTTTCATATAAATCAGGCTAGGCCCAAATTCACTATGTAGCGGAGGATAACCTTGCAATTCTCATCTGCCTTTACTTCCTGAGTGTGGGATTACAGGTGAGCACCACCATACCTGGTTTTATGTAGTGCTAGGGATCCGGGATGAAACTTTGAGCTAAAAAAGCACTCTATCGACAGCCCCAAAGCTCCTGCCCAAAACCTACCAGCATCTTAAATAGACTTCCTGTGGAGGTAACCAGTGGATAAACACCACTGTACCAGCCGAGCTCTAATCACAGACTTTTACCTATACCAGCACTCATGACAGCAGAGGCAAATGACTCTCTGTAGGTTCTAGGCCATCCTAACTCCTCATCCTGACTTTTCAAATGTCCTTATTCATTTTTGTTTACAGAGGGCAGAGTTAAGTGTAGCTGTGTACAGTGGGTGGCTACAGTAAGAATGATATTCTAATGATTCCACAATTCCTGTAACTCATTCTCAGGCATCTACACCTGTAGACTCCTACATGACTCCCTGGCTTGTCCATGCACAACTGTGGTTTGCAACATCAGATAAGTGGCTTGGTATTTCTGCCTGTTTGTGAAGGTTTCACAAGTGCATCTTTTTGGAAGGTGATGAGTTAGACAAGGCCCCATTCTATATCCCAGGCTGGCCCAGAAGGACCTTGAAATTACAGCAGTTTTCTATGGCACAGTGGCACACCTGTAATATGTAGCCCAGAAGGACCTTGTAGCTTACAGCAGTTTTCTATGGCACAGTGGCACACCTATAATTCTAGCACTTGGCAAGAGCCAAGAGGCAAGAGATCTAAAGTTCAAGGTCAGCCTTGGCTTCACAGCATGGCTGAGGCTATCCTAGACTATATGAAACAATGTCTAATAAAAAAAATTTTAATTAAAAGATTTTAAAGATGTCCTTTCTTCCTTCCTTCCTTCCTACCTGCTGGGTGCTGGCTATTTGCTGTCAAAATGGGCGAATTCATGAAACCTGTGAAAATGGTCCTGGTTGGACAGTACTCTGGACTCAAAGCTGTTGTAAAGAACATTGATGACAGCACCTTAGACTGCCCTCACAGCAATGCCTTGGTGGATAAAATTGACCACTATCCCTAAAACCTGTCAGTTAATATGGACAAGAAACAAAAATCACCAAGAGATCAAAAATCAAGTCCTGAAGCTGGAGACATGGCTTATCAGTTAAAACCACTGGCTGCTTTTCCAGAGGTCCTGAGTTCAATTCCCAGCACTCATATGGTAGCTTACAACCATCTATAACAGGATCTGATGCCCTCTTCTGTCATGCAATAGAGCACTCATATCCAAACATAAACAAATAAATATTTAAAAAAACAAACCAAGTCCTTTGTGAAATCACCTCATGCCCACAAGGTACTCTGTGATATCGCCCTGGACAAAATTTGGCAGCACAGATGCCAGCTCTAAACACAAAGGCAGGCAGGAGGCCAAGACAGAGAAAAACAAATGGTTTTTCTAGAAGGTTTGCTTTTAGGCATACTTTTGTTTCCATCATTTAAAAAAAAAAAAAAAAAGAGCCTCACTCTAGAGGCAGAGGCAGGAGGATCTCTGAGTGTGAGGCCAGCCTGGTCTACAGAGGGAGTTCCAGGACAGCCAGGGCTACACAGAGAAACCCTGACTCGAAACAACAACAAAGGATTATATGTCTATCCAACAGGGAGCCACTGTATTTAAATTGACCTGCTCAGTGCTGTACCTATTTTGAGATGGCCAAGTGTAAACTAAAAGAGCTGGAAACAGCTCGTTGGTAGAATGTTTGTTTAACAAGCAAGAAGACCCAAGTTTGATCACCAGCACCACAGAAACCAGGTGTGGAAGGAACCACCTACAACCTCAGAACTAGTGTGGTGGATGTAGGAGAATCAGAAGTTCAAAGTCAATCTCCATGAAAGCACACGCTCAAGGCCAGCCTAGTCCATGGAAGACTCTACCTAAGTCTTCATTAAAGTAGTGCCCTTTCGTATAGCTTAGCATCAATCATTCAGTAAGTTTAGACTGCCATTAAAAAAAAAAAAAAAAGATAAAGACTCAACTTTCCAGAGTCCACTGCTCACATTTTATCACGTTTTATCTGCTTGCTATCAAGGACTTAATTTCTACATAGACTTTAAACACTACAAAACATTACCACGTACAATCACCATTTAAATTTACTACCCAGCATCCTCTGTTTTATCATTCATTTCCGTATAATTGACCTTGTACCTGGAATCATGAGTCTGCAAAAGTTCCTCTATCATAGAAAGGCTATTGTTAAAAATTCTTCCATTTTTGTTTTTAAAACATCTTTTTAAGCTTTATTATTATTACTATTTTATTACTATAGTGTTTTGGACAGACTGTTTTTTGAGACTTGCTGCTGTATAGTTCAGGCAGGCTACAAACTCAGATCTACTTGTCTATACCTCCCAAGTGCTGAGATCAAAGGTGTGTGCCAGTCATGTGCATTCATTCAGTGCCTGAAGAGGATCCCCTGGGACTGGAATTACAGATGGTTGTGAACAACCATGTGGGTTCTGGGAATACAATTAAACGCAGATCCTCTGAAAGAGCAAGACAGTGTTCTTAATCACTGAGCCATCTCTCCTGCCCTTAGAGGTTTTTTTTTTGTTTTTTGACAAGGTCTCACTATAACTCCCAGACTGACCTTAAACTGGCAATTCTCCCACCTAGGCCTCCTGAATTTTGCAAGTGTTTATATATACAAGCTCACACTCACTCTTCCTTCACTCCATCCTTCCCTCCCTCTTCCCCCTCATTGTTGTTGGTTTTTTAATTCTCTTTTTCCCTTGAGCTTTTTTTTTTTTTTTTTTTTTAATAATAAGACATTTTTCTCAGAGTCACTCCTAGAGTGGACTTCCTCAATATCTGGACTTTGTATCCTTCTTCCTGCTCTCTGCTTCCTGCTCAAAAGTTGCCAGCCTTGCACAGCTGTGAAGACAGGCCCTCCCTCTGCCTCTCACCGCTCAGTGCGCCAGTCTTTGAGCTTACACACTATATACTAACATTCAGGGTAGATCCCCTTTCATATATTCTGTGTTTGTTCCAGATTCTTCGTTCTCTAAAGCCCATCCACCACACACCTCACCTTCCCTCCCAGGACACCAAGCGACCCCCAGGGATCAGCTTTAGTCTGTCCTCCCATCATCTATATACCCCATCTTTCCTCTCTGTGAGCTACAGTTCTCATCTGCCCAGCCTTTAGGAACACCAAAGTTTTCTTAAACTACCTCTATCACCTCAGTCATCGGCCATATCTTCATTTAAGTCACCCCAACTGGCCTCACTTCAAAGTCTGTTCTCACTTCTGACACTTTCTACAAGAATTCATCTTTCATACCAAACTTTAAATGCTGTAAACCCAGTTCTCTGTAACATAAGCCTGACTTACAAATTGTCTCCTGGGCCTCCGAGGACTCCAGCTCACAGGCTCTCATTTCTCTGAGCACCCCTGTCCCTCTGTGACCTCATACTGCAACCGTGTATTTAAACCGACTGCATTCAAGATCAGGGAGACAACACTCTCCTAACAGAGGGACTGGTGCTCCTCACTTCAACCCAGGTCTAACTGTGAGGTTGTACACAGTGCCATGTACCAAGAAAACCTAGCTGCTGTGTGAGAGAGGTATGGGCCCACTCCCCAGAGCTGGGGGGGGGGGGGGGTGTCCAAATTCCAG
>NC_034590.1:110926061-110933645 GCF_900095145.1 Mus pahari | reverse complement strand
GGGAGGGGAGGGGAAGGAGAAAAGGAATTCTGAGATCAGAGGTCAGCAGTTAGGGCTCAGGTGCCATTCAAAGACTCTTTTCTTTTGTCTGCCAACCTAAAATTTAAGATGGATCTTTAAACTCCTGCCATTATGTCTGAACTCCAGAATGAAGCCAGACAAGAGAGCAAAGAAAGAATAAAGAAGCAATGTGTCCCCCGTCCACAGAGGCGACTTCGGAAGTCACAACAGATTCACGTTTCCAGACACAGTTCCTTGTCCAAAGTTTCTCCCCTCCACACACCTCAATCACAAGTAAGCATGAAGAGGGAGGTAGCACGTCCTTAAACTTGGCCCAGCCCATAGTCCTGCGTAGAAGGCAGCAGGGATCGCATCTGCGACAGCAAGGGGCAATGTCTGGGTTGTCTAGGATATTTAAACATGTCGGTGAGATACTAACATTAGAATACTCTGACCATGGCATGTAGATAGCACTACAGAGGAGGGAGCCACCCTCCTCTTCCATCTAACCCACCCTGTGCAGTCTTGCTTCCCCAGCTGCACCAGGACTGGCACTGTCCACTGGGTGAAAACTGACCCATACACTGAATAAGATTTTAGGTCTCTGGCTCACACACTTTGATGGTCTGCGCTGTTTGCAGAGAGGAGTTACAAAATGCTTCCTGGTAAAAAGCTCACTAAGAAAAAGCAAAGTGTGATGGTTGCTACTAAAAGTATCAGTAGTTTAAAACAAAAGGCCAAGCTCATTTCTGCGACTGCTGAAGGGATGATCCAGGTGACAAGGGAGAGAAGTGACAAGGGAACTGTGCTACAAAGACAGAGCCAGCAGGATAAGAAGACAAATAAGACGCCAGCAGGACTACACTGGTCCCTTCACAAAGTGTCTTACAGGTATATTAAGAATCCTATGAAATGGGAGTCACTTTAAAAAAGTGGGGGGGGGGGGGGCTGGTAGGATGTAAAAGAGGGTGTCCAATCAGGTGGAACCCAGACTTTGGCTTTTACCCCTCTACACAGGGATCCATTCTGAGCCAGGTAGAAAGGAGTTATGTCCTATGAGTGTCTGAAGCCACTAGCCTCTGCTGATCAGATGTCAGCCACAGCCCACCCCCAGCTGATAAGCAATATGCTTTACTTGAAAGACAACATCATTCCAACTAATAGTCATGGCTCTAAGGTCCTTAGGGCCATCAAAACATAGCTCGTCTTGAAGTGGAATTTCTGGTTTCTTTGGAGACTCGGTTGTGTTATGTGACGTTTTTCTGGAAGCTGTCTTATGAGAGGGTGTTTCCCTGAAGCACACGTGAGAGGACCCGTGATGTCTGAAAGAGTTTAAGCAGAGCTAACAGTGAACGGGGCTCTTGCACTGGTTTGCCTTGCAGTGCTTCACTGATCTTGGCTGATGCTGCTCTTGCTCTGCCCTGCATCTCTTTGCTTGTCGTGACTTTGTAGAGATTAAACATGCCAAAGAACTTCTCGGGGTATTCCAGCTGCTTCTTGGCGCTTCCACAGACTCCTGCCAATATGGCAGGGCCTCGGGGTTTCTTCTGGATCGAGCTGCTACTACCAATTTGTGTTTGGTAATTGCCAATTAGACTGGACTGCTCTTACAGACTCATATTTAGTGTTTTGGATTGGATCGCCCCAAAGAACTACTTTTAAGCAGGTCCACAATCCCCATTGCCTGTTAACCTTCTTTTTCCCTACCTCTGGTAGGTGGGCTAAAAGGGAGGTTGAAGCCTTTAAGAACCCTTATTAAAGTAGGTTTTTGAAAACTTGAAGCCTACACCATCTGGACTCCCTTCCCAGAGCAGTAAGGTAAGGGCACAATCAGTGCTGCCTCTGGCCTCACGAGCAGGCCATGGCCTTCTACTGGGCGGCCTGAGAATGCTTCTTTCTTATGGCACTCTGGTGCTCTCAGGAGGGCTTGGAACTGTTTGTCTACTCCCCAGCTGACACCAGTGGCAGGACTGGGCTTGGACTCATCTACTACACACACACACACACACACACACACACACACACACACATTAGATTATTGTTTTTTTTTTTTTGTTTTTTTTGTTTTTTTAAGATTGATTGATTGGTTGGTTGGTTTATTATTTGTACAGCAGTCTGCTGCATGTATGCCTATGGACCAAAAGAGGGCACCAGATCTTATTATAGATGATTATAAGCCACCATGTGGTTGCTGGGAATTGAACTCCGGACCTCTGAAATAGCAGTCAACACTCTTAACTTCTGAGCCATCTCTCCAGCCCCAGATTGTTGTCCTTAAAACAAACAAAAATATCAACATTTGGGGCTAGAAAGACGTCTTTGTGGTTAAGAACACAAGCTGCTCTTCCTGAGGGCCAAAGTTTGAGTCCCAGCGCCCACATGGCAGCTATAACCATCTGTAACTCCAGTTCTGGGGGATCTAATGCCCCTCTGAGGGTCCAGAGCTGCCAGCAGGTAGGAGCTGGACTGGTGGCTGTGTCCAACACTGCTCAAGTTTGCCTGAGCCTGAGCAGGGGTGGCATAAGACCCCAGAGGCAGGCCAGACTCTACAGCTGCCCAGGGGGTTACAGGTGACTGTGAATCAGTACCTCTACCTAGGGCCTCCCTCCCCGTTATAGTGCATTGGTATCCTCTGGAAGTCTTGGGCATTGAAACCCCATCATGTGGTTTGCACCTGGAGAACCAACCATTAGCATTCACAGCCTGCAGAGAAACAAATGGGCAGCCCCACTCCTTACAGAGCAGTGAGTGAGAGACTACCAAAAACAAGTCACAAGACAGTCATTACATTACATTACATTACAAGTTCAGTGTCAGGACTTTCAGGGGCCTGCTTTAAAACACCCAAATTTAACTTTCTGCCAGCTCGACAGCAAATACTCTGACAAGTCATCAGTTTAAACCCCACTAGTTTTCTAACTGCCTGACCATCCAGGAGATCCACTGTCAAGGCCCGATCATCCATCCTGAGGCTCCAGGAGACCACAAGGCTAACGCTGCTGCTGCCCATGCACCTTTCCCAGCTTCTCCTCTGCTCATCATTTCCTGGACACTCTGGCTGTTCTCCTAGTTCTCATGATATGCTCGGTTAAAGGGTTAGCTGTGCCTTCCCAGTGTCCTACATGCAGGATTCTAAGTCAGTGTTGAGCAGTGTTTCAAGGCGGGAGTGCTCATCAGAGAACACCTTTTTAGCAGAAGGACCTGTAAGGACAGGTCTCTGCCTTCCCCTGACAGGGCAGATACTCTGGAGTTAGACAAACAACTGAGAGGGCATGTGTGTGCTCAACAGACTTCGCACGCTGTCAAAGCTGTTCCTCCTCGCATAGTGCTGAGCAGCACTTTCCAGACAAGACACGAGTCAGTGTTACTTCCAACGTCTAGGACAAGGTCGAAGTGAAAGCTAGGAAGGGGCTGCCCAAGCAACTCCGCACAAGCTGCTCTCACTATCTGCACCCCTCACAGCTGGATTTACAAGACTAAGAACTTGATGTGTTTTAGGAGGGTGTTTTTTGTTTGTTCGTTTGTAAGTTACGACTGTTTTTGTACTCAGTACTTTTCTGATGGCTGTGACAGAGCTCCCTGACAAAAGCAACGTTAGGAGGGTTTGCTTAGGGTCACAGCTCATGTGCCCACCATGGTGAGGACATCAGCTGCAGGAACTTGAGGTAGCTGGTCATATCCAGTCAGAAAACAGAAGACGGATGAACACACAGGCAGGCCTAAGGCTCACTTCTCTCCCGTGCACACTGCTTTTGAGCAGGGCTCACTAGGGCCAAGCTGAGAGCATCCCTGAGGCTGGAGATGCACTCAACTTACTTTCTCCTTTTTATCTGGTCCAGGACTCCCCAGCCCACAGAATGGCACTACACACAATTAGGGTGTCTTCCTACTTCAATGAGCATAATGTAGACAATTCTCACAGACCTGTCCGGATAGATTCCAGAACTCATTAGCAATGAAGATTAACAATCATTATAAGGCCTTCAGTAGGTTGTAGAAAAGGGTAACACTTACCTTTAAACTTTGATCTAATATTTGCCAGTTCCTTGTTTATTCTCTTAATTTCAGCTTCTTTACTTTTACCTAGGAAGAAAGAATATAAATATACTGTTTCATTGTCTCTAAAGAAGCATTCCTTCCTGCTGAGATGCACACTGAGATCTGATGACAGTCTCATGGTTTTCAGTGGTGCTGGGGGGAAAGGCCCCAACTACATGGAACACTACCACAGACAAAGCCCTAGGGTTTCCACTCAGCCTCAAAACTTGAAGACAGGAGGTAAAACCAAAGAAAGAAGTAAACCATTTCAGAACCAGCACAGGACCCAAGCCCCTAGTGGACTGGCCTAGGTTAGTCACAGCAAGGCAAGTACCCCACGAGGATCGTGATAAGTAAGCTCACAGCACTTCCTGGAAGCAGCACCTCAGAGGGGTGCACTACACCTCCAGTTTAATCCTCTCTGCCTGTGTGCCACAGCTCTGAGGACGGAAAGCAATCACAACACGCACTGAGGGCTTCCCCTCAGTGAGCCATCAGCTGTACAACATGGAAGCTGACTTCCATGAGCACTGAGGAAATAAGAGTTTAACCCACAAGCTTCCAACTGTCTTCTCTCATGACACTCACAAACTGCATCGCCTAGCAAGTCTACCTCCAATGCAAAATGAAGTTAGGAGAAATGGGAAAACAGCTACTCCGTGACGGTCAAAACTCCACTCCGTGTGATACCCTCTGCTGGAGTGCTACCCATCCTCCACAAACACTGGCTTCCTATGCACCTGTCTTAACTTTACTTGTGCTGGCAGCCCAAAGAGGGCAGGGGAATTAACCAGGAACACACATCTTATCAGATAAACATGCTGTGTACACAAACAAGTACTTGTATGTGTAAGTCACTCTTTGAAACAGCAAGGAAAACAATTTAAAGGGTCCACAGGCAGCCTGATGAGTAGTGCACTCACTGCACAAGCCTGAGCATCCGAGATGGGTCCCTCGAACCCAGGTAAAGGTAGATGCTCATGAGAACTGACACCAGAGTTATCCTCTGGCCTCCACATGCATACCACACTCCATACACACATGCAATAATAATAAATAAAATTCAAACTTTAAAAATAGCTTTGCCAAGCATGGTACAAACTCTTTTTTTTTTTTTTTGGTTTTTCGAGACAGGGTTTCTCTGTATAGCCCTGGCTGACCTGGAACTCACTCTGTAGACCAGGCTGGCCTTGAACTCAGAAATCCGCCTGCCTCTGCCTCCCGAGTGCTGGGATTAAAGGCATGCGCCACCACGCCCGGCATGGTGGTACAAACTCTTAACCCCAGCACTGAGGAGGCAGAGGCAAAGCCAGCCCGGTCTATTAGTGAGGCCACATCTCAAAAAGACAAAACAAAACAAAAAACTGCCTTAACAACCAATAGCTGCTTAAAGACGAAGGATCCTTCCTTTCCTGATGCGGAGGCCACTGACAGGTTTCCCAAGCTCCAGAAAACGGCCCCACACCCATGTAACTGTTTGTCCCAGACACATGCACAGACAAAAACGTACACATAAAGGAAGCAAAAAAATGTAAAGAAAAAGCTTAAAATGGCCTTCTCCATTAAAGTGAGAAAGGGAAGTGATGGCATGGAGGGGAACAGGGGGACGAGTGGATATGACCAAAATACATTGAACTCATATATGTAATTGTAATAAAAGATGATAAAAATATAAATAAAAAGGCTGAGATGGCTCAGCAGACTGCTCTTCCAGAGGTCCTGAGTTCAATTCCCAGCAACTACATGGTGGCTCACAACCATCTGTAATGGGATCTGATGCCCTCTTCTGGTGTGTCTGAAAGCTACAGTGTACTCACATATATAAAATAAATAAATCATATATATGCATTATTATATATGCTATTTATTCATATATATACACATACATACACGCACGCGCACACACATACATACATACATACATACATACATACATTCATACATACAAATAGCCCGGCTGAGGTGACACACACCTTTAATCCCAGCACTTGGGAGGTGGAGTCAGGAGAATTTCTGAGTTCGAAGCCAGGCCAACCTGATCTACAGAGTGAGTTCCAGGACAGCCAGGGCTGAGAGAAACCTTGTCTCAAACAGAAAGAAAGAAAGAAAGAAAGAAAGAAAGAAAGAAAGAAAGAAAGAAAGAAAGAAAGAAAGAAAGAAAGAAAGAAAGGAAAAAGAAAGACAGACACATACATCAAATGCTGCAGGGCCTGGCCTCTCACTGCCGCTACCCAGTGTATTTGCTTCCCAGCAAGGCAGGCCCAAGCATCACTTATCTCCTGTGAATACTTGCTCATGCGCAGGGCTCACTATGGCTGAACTGAGAGCACTTCTTAGTCCAGCTCTACCCAGCAAGCTCTACAGGTGAGAAGGATAGGAAACAGGATTCTACACAGCAGGGGCAGAGGGCAGCAAGGCCTAATGCCCAGCAACCTCACATCACTGTCCCCAACCCTGATGTATCAGGTCTTAGAACCCTGACTCCTATCTGCCACACCTGAGCAGCTGAAGGCTCCATCAGGGTGGGCACAGCAAGCACTGGCTTAGCTCTGGTGCTTCCTAAACTGCCAGGAACAAGGTAAGAGAAGCTTTTATTTCTGAAGTTTTCTTTAATCCTGTCTTTAAGAGGTATAGTAGTTCAAATGTATAATCCCAGTATTCAGGAGGCTGAGTCAGGATTGCCTGAGCTATAATATAAGCAAAAAAGAAAAAGTAAAAAAAGAGTTAAGACTAAAAAGGCAGGCTTGGTGGGATACACCCACCCTAACCCTAGCATAGGCCTCATCTCCACATCTCTTTTGAGCATCAGGCTCTGACATGTCCTGCTCTACAGAGATATCAGTGTGTCCCCAGACAAGCCCAGCCTCAGGAGGGAAGCTCTTGGAGCACAAAGCTTCACCTAAGGGGCACCAAAAAAATGTGGGGTGTGGCTCTAAGTTCCTGTGGTGACACAGGCGCTTCTGTACAGAACAGCTGAGGAAACGGAGATGAGGGAAGCTCCTCCTTCCAGGCTGTGCCCATGACTGACTGCATGGAGGCTCGTTTCAGGAGAGATGTCTGAAGGAAAGGAGAGAGGGAGAGGTGCAACCCATTTGCAAACCTACTTTTTAGCCAGAAGTAGCTCACCTGCTACAGAGCTTGGAGAGGAGTGTGGGAGGCTTTGGTTTTTCTGGAGAGAATTAAAAATTTGCCCATGAATAAGAAGTAAAAATAATTTTTCTTAAAAATGGAAGAGTCTTCTTAAATTGTCTTGGGTACTGTAAACTAAAACAACGTTAACTTGTACAGTATTTCATATTCTGTTTTTTTTTGCCACCACCATCCCTCCATCCTGCTTTTGAGACAGGGTCTGACAAAGAATGTAGACTCAACTGGCCTGGAACTCATAGCAATCCTCTTCTTGGCCTTTGCCATCAACCACCACACCTGGCTCTCACAAGACTGCCGAAAGGAAAGGAAAGGAAAGGAAAAAGGAAAGGAAAAAGGAAAGGAAAAAGGAAAGGAAAAAGGAAAGGAAAAAGGAAAGGAAAAAGGAAAGGAAAAAGG
>NC_034590.1:110919601-110925441 GCF_900095145.1 Mus pahari | reverse complement strand
GAAGAAAGAAAGAAAGAAAGAAAGAAAGAAAGAAAGAAAGAAAGAAAGAAAGAAAGAAAGAAAGAAAGAAAGAAAGAAAGAAAGAAAGAGCAGGAAGCCCAGGGTGCTAATGGACGTCTATCATTTCAGCACTCAGGAGACTGGGTCAAGGGGAGAGGTTTGTGTGGCATGGTGAGAGCCTGACATCCATGTCCAGCAACACAAACTGAAAAAAGGGCTGGAGAGATGGCTCCACAGCTGAGGGCAGAGTGCTTTTCCAGAGGACCTGGGTTCAATTCCCAGCATTCACATGGCAGCTCACAAACTCTAGGTCCCTCTTCTGCCCTCTGCAGGCACTGCTTGTACATGGTGAGCAGAGATACACGATAGTAAAACATCTATAAGCATAAAAAATAAAATGAAAAAGGATTTCTAAAGAATGACAATAAATGTAAAATATGAGCATAAAGACCTAAGTTCCATCCCCAAAATCTACAAGAAAAAGTCAGGTGGGGTGGCACAGGCTTGTCATCCCAGGTCTGGGAGAGGGAAAACATGAGTCCTGAGCTGGCCAGTCAACCAGTCTAGCTTACTCAGCCAACTCCAGGTCAAAGATCAGTCCCTGCCTCAAGAAGAAAGGAAGAAAGGAGAGGGGGGGAGGGAAAGGGACATGGATAACTCCTAAAGAAAGCCAGTAGAAAACAGTCTTGCTTGAGTGTATATGTCATGTGTACACACACACACACACGTTTTAAGTTTTAAAAATAGGATGAGCTGAAGGACTGTGAATAGTGGGAGCTTGGGGAAACCCTAGCCAGTGCAGAGGCTTGTTTTGTGTGTGCGTGCTGTACATGCAGGTTGTTTATTGTTCTTTAGTTTCTTTAGACAGGGTCTCAAGTAGCCAAGGCTAGCATAGCGAAAGTGGGGAAATGCCTCAAAAACAAAACAAAAACTGGGCATGATGACATTCTGTGAATTCAAGGCTAGCCTGGTCTACACAGCAGGTTCCATCCAGAACTACATGTCTCAAAAAGAAAAAGAAAAAAAGTTCTACATGGAGCTTGAGACACTAAGCAGTGTTGAACATCAGAATGGTTATAATATATCTAAGATAGTCAAGCAATAAAAAACAAGACACTGGGCTTTACATCCAACAAAGTTATCACCAAGTATAAATGTCATAAACCAACTACATACATTAAGTCCAGACCACTTTGCTCTCTAAATTCTTTGTGGATCATGAACCTCAGACATTCAGTCACATAAACACCCACAGAAAACCTAACTATGAATATGAGGTACATGCATGAGGTGGGCAGAGGAGCATAAGTTTGCAGAGGTGTTCGGGGACAGTCTAAGTGTACAGGATGGTAGTATGCAAGGGGAAGCATGTCTAAGTACAGAAAAGTCATGTTCAGACAATGTAACAATGTGCAACTGTCAACCACAGCTCACAGGAGCACAGCTGGACAAGGATGAGGCGGCAGCTGCTTAGCCTTCACCCCGAGTAGCAGCACCTAACTGTAGAAGAGTGATCACTCAGAAAGCCTAACCGTTTCCTGATTCAGGAGTTCCCAGTGGGAAGGGACACCTGTGCGCCTACACGCCCACACTGCCCTGAAATCAGGTCAGTCCTAGCTCAATGTAGTTGGTCATGAAACAGAGAAGCAGTGGACCCCAGGTGGTGATGATAGATATACACCCAAAGGTCTCAAGAACACGTAGTAGATAGACCTGGCCTTTCCCGTGTCTCTGCTCTATGGGGCTCTGGCCAGGCCATATCAGCCCTACCATCCTGGCATTGCCCTCCACAGACACCTCAAGCCATTTCCTATGGTAGACACAAGTCTATCTCTGCCTTCATCTAGGTCCTTCAATCCATCTGACCACAGCTTCCCCTACAGAAAGCTCAATTCTCTTCCAAGAACAAGGAATGAGCCTATTCCTTGAGAGAACTTCCACTTGCCACCACCAGTGCACCCCTGGGCAGCTCAGAGAGATAAGACCCCTAATTTACTCCTGTCCTCCCTCGGGCATCCCTGTCTGTCTGCAGCCTCACCGCCTCTTCCACTAGAAAGTGAGGCCATCTCTCCTTTCACTGGATCAGAGCCCAATGGCTGATACCTCCTGGGTCCGGCAGACTGAGGAGCAACAAGGGATGGAGAGAGGATGCCTTTGAGAGCGAGAGCAGGCAGGTCTACCTGTCTGAAAAAGCTCCCATGTGAGGAGTAACCATGAGCTAAGCATGCACACGGACTCTGGTACTGCTGCGCCAAGATGGGCTCATGTTTCCCAGCTATGATGGCTCTAAGTCCGGTCTGATACAGAAGACAGCATCACAGAATCCTATGTCACTGTGAGGGTTAGGCAGCATGGGTGACACAGGCCATTAACACTGCCCTGCACAGGGCAGTACTTCTACTCGATTCACGGGGGTCATCAAATGTCCAACTCTGGAAATGCCATAGAGGAATTCCCACCAGATGAAATTAATGATACACGGAATTTAAAGTGCAGGTGACACTCACAGACAAGTGGCATTTGCATCATCTAGTACAAATGTGCCACTGAGCAGTAGTACCCGGCCCATGTTCCCTACTAATGTCACACTTCTAACTCACAGGCAAAGGGCCTCATCTTGCTAAGAACAGATCTAGAAGAAACAAAAAATCAAAACAAAACAAAACCAACAAGAAGCTAATGTGACCTGGTCTACAGAGTGAGCTCCAGGACAGCCAGGACTATACAGAAAAACCCTGTCTCGAAAAACCAAAAAGAAAAAAAAAAAATCATGAAAAAAGAAGCTAATGTGACAATGATTTAGCTTGGGGCCAGATGTAGTGGCACATGCCTTGAATACCAGTACTCAGGAGGCAGAGACAGGCAGAACTTTGAGTCTGAGGTCACTGAGGTCAGCCTGACCTAGATAGAGAGCTCCAGGCCAGTCAGGGTTAAAGTGAAACCCTGCCTGCACCCCCCCCCCAAAAAAAAAGAACAAACAAAAAAACCCACCATTTTTTCAAAAAAATAGATATAGGCAAAGACAAGGGCTACTGACCTATTCTGACTCTAGTAATCAATTTCAACAAGGTACCCAACAACCCAAGTAACTAACTGGCCTGTATCAACAATCTGCCTGACAGTCTGAGCTGTGGGATTCTGGTCCTAGCTACCTTAACTCTCTGAAATGCAGCAGCAATTTCAGCATGGACTTCGGAGCGTCACTGGCTAATAAGTGACCCAGACTTGCTGCAGACATTGGCCAGGAGCAAGCTGTAATTTGCCTCAGTGAGTCTCAAAGCATGCACAGACTGGGGACAGGCTAGGACTGAGCACCCGGGAGAAAGCTCATTCCTCAGCAACAGAGGAGTTAATCATTCTTCTCCAGGGACCAGACCCGATGGGAGTAGTAGGGAATGGCCTAGATTACAAAATACCTGCCTAGGCTGCACATGTTGGCAGACACCTCTAATCCTAGCATTCAGGAGACTAAAACAGGAGGGTCACAAGTTCATGGCCAGCCTGGGCTGTGCAGTTGGAACTTATAGAAAGAGAGAGACAGAGACAGAGAGAGACAGAGAGACATCAAAACATGAACCTTTGACATGCATAATAAAACTTCGAATAAAGTGAAGTTTCAGTCAAATGTATGCTAAGACAGAAACTCTCTTCCCTTTAGACTGTCCACATTAATGAAGATAAGACTTTTTTGTTTGTTTGTTTTTTCGAGACAGGGTTTCTCTGTATAGCCCTGGCTGTCCTGGAACTCACTCTGTAGACCAGGCTGGCCTCGAACTCAGAAATCTGACTGCCTCTGCCTCCCAAGTGCTAGGATTAAAGGCGTGTGCCACCACTGTCCTGCTAAGACTCTTACTAGGCATTGAAGGCGTTCACCACAATACCCACTCACAACCCACCCACAAACTGCAAGACTCAGGTTATCAGACTTTCCCACCTCAGATCTACTGACAAGACTGCCATTAGCCAGAATGCTCTGAGGAATATAATTTCAGATAATGGACAGAAGGCAGACATCCACAAAGGTGGATCTTTCCTGGCATGTGTGAGGTCCAAGGTTCAATCCCTGTAAAACACACAAACACACACAGACACATATACACAGATACACACACACACACACACACACACACACACACACACACACACACACGGCTTCTCTGAGTAGCCTAGGATATCCTGGAACTCTGTGGTTGAATAGGTATGGCCCCCATCGACTGTTTGAATGCTTCTTCACCCATAGAGAGTGGCACTATTTGGAGGAGTGGCCTTTTAGAGTAGGATTGGCCTTGTTGGAGGAAGTGTGTCACTGTGGGGATAAGCTTTGAGGTCTCCTATGCTCGTGCTAAGCCCAGTGTGGCACACAGTCTCCTTCTGCTTCCTGTGGATTAAGATATAGACCTCTCAGCTCCCTTTCCAACACCATGTCTGTAAGCTGCCATGTTTCCTGCCATGATGACAACAGACTAAACCTCTGGAGCTGTAAGCCAACCCCAGTTAAATGTTTTCCTTTATAAGAGTTGTCATGGTTATGGTGTCTTCACAGCAATAAAACCCTAAGACAGAAGTTGGTACCAGGAACTGGGTATTGCTGTGATAGGCCTGATCATGCTTTTGTTTGGAGGAATGTGGACTTGGGGACATTGGGTTAGGAAAGCAGTGGAATGCTTGAAGTGCTGCTTAATGGGCCGTCCTAGCAGAAGCATGGGAGAGAGTGATGCCGAGGGTGACTTGAACCGTGGGAGCCTGGCTCAAGAAAAGAATTTTAGTATATTGCCTAGAGATTATTCTTGTGATATCTTTAAGAATGTGGCTGCTTTTTTACCTTGTGAGAAGAGTCTGCCTGAGGCGAAAGTAAAGAAGCCCAGACTAATTGCATTAGCAACGGAAGTCTCAAAACAGCCTAGTGTCAACTATGCTGTGTGGTCACTACCGTTCACTCTTAGGAAGAGCATTTTGATGAAAAGGGACAGGATGTGAAAGAAAAAATACAAAATATAGGAATTGATGAGAAAGAGGGCACCAAAAGTGGAATGGAGCTGAGACCTGTGTTCATGGAGACAACACAGAATGAAATGGAATAGAGGAAGTCACCTCAGGGGAAGACTCCACCCAGCTCAGCTTCCATCTGGTAAAAAGGAATTAAAAACAGCTTTAAGTCCAGGCGTAATAGTACACACCTTCAGTTCCAGCACTCAGGAGACAGAGGCATGCAGCTCTCTGAGTTCAAGGTCAGTCTAGTATACACAGCATGTTCCAGAACAGCCAAGCTTAGGCAGTGAAGGAAATCATTGGAAACAAAGTTGGTGAAGATGTCACTGAAAGAGAGGACCATGTTCCAGCCCCAGCAAGCAGCAGAACCTGGAAGCTTCAGTCATATAAGTCTGGCTTTAGAGTCAAGGAGAGAAGAAAGGGGTTATGGAATCTCCCTTCAAGATTAGGGAAAACCAACCACCGAGGCCAGGTGTATGGTTGGGGTGCCCCTGAATGGAGGCCCAGAAAGGTCACTGTGTGAAGCCGTGAAGGTGAAGCCTGGATTGCCTTGGAGACCCCAAGCTGCCAGAGCCCTGGGATACCTGCTGAGGAAAGCTAACCAGCCCAAGAGAAAAAAGTGTGTTGCCCTCAAAGCTGAAATGGAGACTGAAGAGCATTTTGACATCAGACATGGAAATGCAGAGTTTGGAATTTGTCTAGATGGTTTTCAGTCTTGCTTTGGTTCAGTATTTCCTCACTGTGCTCCCTTCCCTATATTGTGGAACAGTAATGTATATCCTATGTCATTATATTTTGGAAGTATATGACTTTTTTTGTTGTTTTTTTTTGTTGTTGTTGTTGTTGTTGTT
>NC_034590.1:110915148-110919471 GCF_900095145.1 Mus pahari | reverse complement strand
CCTCTGGCTCCCAAGCGCTGGGATTAAAGGCATGCACCACCACTGGCCAGCGTATATGACTTTTTTTATTTGATTTTTAGGGGATTACAGTTTTAAAAGGCTGGATGAATTGCAAAAGAGACTTTAAATTTGGGGTTTTTTAAAAATTGTTGAGACTGTGATAGACTATGGGGACTTTGAAGTTGGACTAAATGAATTTTGCATTATGTTATGGCTACAAGCTCATGAGGGCCCGGGAGTGGGATGTGGTGTTTGAATAGGTATGGCCCCCAAGGCACAAGTGTTTGAATGCTTTTCCCCACTATGGGAACTATCAGGGGTGGCACTATCAGAAAGTGTGGGCTTTCAGAGGAAGTGTGTCATTTGAAGGCAGGATTTGAGGTCTCCTGCGCTCAAGCACGTGGCACAGACTGTTCCTGCTCTGTGGATCAAGAGCCCTCTCAGCTCCTTCTCCAGCATCATGTCTGCCGGAAAACTGTCCTGTTTCCCTCCATGACAATAACGGACTAAATTTCTAAAACTGTAAGCCAGCCCCCAATTAAGTGTTTTTCTAAGAGTTGCTGTGTTCATGTTGTCTCTTCACAGCACTAAAATCCTAAGATAACGCCCTCTACTAAGATCCACCTGCCTCTCCCTCCCAAGTGCTGGGATTAAAGGTATGGGCCTACACCTCCCAGCTTGTTTGTTTGTTTGTTTTGTTTTGTTTTGCCACTGAACCTAGAATTTTACCAAGTAGACTAGACTGTCTAGCCAGCAAGCCCCAGAAATTCTGGGTTTCCTCCTTCCCACCATTGGTATTAAAAGTGTGTACTACAGCGGGCATGGTGATGCACTCCTTTAACCCCAACACTCAGAAAGCAGAGGTAGGCAAATTTCTGTAAATTTGAGGATAACCTTGTATACAAACTGAGTCCTTGCACTCCCCCCGCCCCCCAAAAAAGGACAACACTGTTTGCAACTTTTTGTTTGGCTAATTAGGGGGAGGGGTAGTTTTGAGAGTCAGTCTCCTCTCCTCATGTAGCCCTGGCTGGCCTGGAACTCATTATGTAGACTAGGCTGGCCTCAAATCTCTGTTCCTCCAGTTATAGGATCAAAGGCCTATGCCACCACTCCTGGCTTTACAAAGCTTTTACATGGGTGCTGGGAGCTGAACTAAGGCTTACGTGGCAAGCACTTTACGAAGTGAGCTATCTTCCAAGCCCCAGTGATGCTTGGGTGTGCTACGGCTGTAAGTGGACCTGTCATGAAGTGACCGGAAGACAATACCCCCAACACCTCTGCAGTCACCCATCCTCACTGTTCCTTAGATCACCCATCCTCTTGGAAGGGTTAAGTCAACTATTGTTGTCCCACGAGCCACCCCACCAGACTTAGCTAAGCATCCTTCCTCCCTGGCCTATGATCCTCTCCACCTCACTAGGACATGCTCAAAAGAAGGGCATACACTGCAGTCTGTAGCATCTGACTCTGGGCCCCAGCACTCAACAGCACAAGAAGCCACAGCAGCTGCCTCAGCCAGAGAAGGGAAACGCACAGAACCTGCAGTCAGATGTAAGCTAGGATGGTGTCTTACTTAGGGTTTCATTGCTGTGAAGAGACACCATGACCAAGGCAACTCTTATAAAGGAAAACACTTAATTAGGGCTGGCTTACAAATTCAGAGGTTCAGTCCATCATCATCATGGCAGAAAGGACGTCAGGGTACAGGCAGACATGGTGCTAGAATTCTACATCTTGATCGGAGGACAGCCAGAAGGAGACTCTGATTCCACACTTGTGTGGAACTTATGCACATGAGGCCTCAAAGCCTGCCTACACTGTGACATACACAGATGTCACCACGGCCACACCTACTCCAATAAGGCCATACCTCCTGACTGTGCTACTCTCTAAGGTGAAGCACTGAAACACACGAATCTACGGGACCAACCTACTCAAACCATCACAGGTGGCCAGAGTGATGATCCCATCTCCCCTCCTGGGCCTGACCTCCATGCCCTCACTCAGGGAGCCCTCCTGCTTTAAATGTCACCGGTAACAGTACCCTGCATTCCTATCCCCAGCCCAGACTTCTAAACTCCACTCTCTTGTAAGAAATCTCTCCAAAACCTACTGGCCATAAGCAGGGACCAGACTTATCCTCTCTCTTAAGGATCTAAGAAAACACAGAGCTATGCTCCGCCTCCAGCCAAAGAGAGAGAATCCAGGCCTGCTATCTCCCTGAACTGAGCAGGAGAGGGAGGGACTCCACAGGAAGATCCTTGACCTGACAGGTGCTGACCGGGTTAACAAGAAGCCTCTCCGCTGTAAGAAGCCCTATGCGGCCCACCTCTGGGATGAGAGCCAGGCATCATGGCACACACCTGTAATTCCAGTACTTAGTAAGTACAGGTAGGAAGATCATGAGTTCAAGTCCAGTCTCCTCTACATAGTAAGTACACAGTATAGTTGGAGAGCAGCCTGGCCCACAAGACTCTTAAAAGGAGAGAGAAAAAGAGTGAAATTAGCCTGGAGGACCTCCCTTGCCAGACCAAACTGTCCCCAAATGACATGGCTTCAGCCCAGAACAAAATTCTGTGGTATTTATAGGCAAGATGACCGTTCAAAACCAAGGTGGGACACACAGCGTCTAAGTTGCAGGAAATATCATCCTGTGGACAAAAAAACAGAAACAACAACTTATAAGGAGAAAAGAACTTAACTAACAGGCACAGGCTGTCGGGCTGTGAATAGCAGAAGGTAGAACTGGGAGAGAGCACATGTGGTACCAAGGATGTCCACGGACCTAACACCACAGGTCACAAGCTGGGGGGACAGTCCCAGGGACTTAAGCAAGTGGAGCAAACAGAAAGAAAGAAGACCATTCGTGAGAGCTGAGGAACCTCATGGGCCTGACAAGCAGGCGACTAGTGTGGGTGAGAATACAGACACAAGCTTCAAATCGATGAAAACTACAGCTATTGTTTGAATCTGGGATGTCCCCCAAAAGCCATAAAGGCTTCTTCACCAGCTTGGAGCTATTGGGAGGTCATAGGTGGAGCTATATAAAGTGGAACACAGGTCTCCTAAGGACTGTGGACCCCATTCTCTTCTATCTCTTTTACTTCCTGGTGCTTAGTTAAGTGATTCTGCTCTATACGTTCCCTCCATGAATGGATGCCATGCCACCTTTGCCATGCCTCAGGCCCACAAACGATAGGACCAACCCCTCATGGACTGAAAACTCCAAAGTTATAAGACAAAAATCAGCTTTTTCTCTGTTGAAGTAGATCATCTCATCTGTCTTTATAAACTCACTGGTCTAAAAATCTCAAATCACAAGGATAAGAAACTTTAAAGAATAAATCAAACTGCCTCAAACCAGTAACACAGGAACGATACCAAAGAGACACAGAAGTGCTACAAAGATGCTGCAGATCCCACAGGGGTACCAGAGACAGGATATGTCAGCCTAGCAGCAGAAACAAGTCTATTGTTTCATATAATATGTGTGTGTGTGTGGGGGGGTGCCTGTGGAGGCTGGAGAGGATGTGGGATCCCCTGGAGCTGAAATTACAGGCAGTTCTGAACTACCTAACACGAGTGCTAGGAACTGAACTCTGGTCCTCTGCAAAAGCACCAAATGCTCGTACCCAGTAATCAATCTCCCAGTCTCTACTTCAAACAATTTTTAAAAAGCTGGGGCATCCAATCACAAAAGAACTCACATGATATATACTCACTGATAAGTGGATATTAGCCCAGAAACTTAGAATACCCAAGATACAATTTGCAAAACACATGAAACTCAAGAAGAAGGAAGACCGAAGTGTGGATACTTCGTCCCTTCTTAAAATAGGGAACAAAATACGAGACGAAGTTTGGAGCTGAGACAAAGGGATGGACCATCCAGAGACTGCCCCACCTGGGGATCCATCCCATAGTCAGCCACCAAACCCAGACACTATTGCACATGCCAGCAAGATTCTGCTGAAGGGACCCTGATATAGCTGTCTCTTGTGAGGCTATGCCAGTGCCTGGTAAACACAGAAGTGGATGCTCACAGTCAGCTAATGGATGGAACACAGGGCCCCTAATGGAAGAGTTAAAGAAAGTACCCAGGAGCTGAAGGGGTCTGCAACCCTATAGGTGGAACAACAATATGAACTAACCAGTACCCCCAGAGCTCATGTCTCTAGCTGCATATGTAGCAAAAGATGGCCTAGTTGGCCATCATTGGGAAGAGGGGCCCCTTGGTCTTGCAAACTTTATATGACCCAGTACAGGGGAATGAATACCAGGGCCAAGAAGTGAGGGTGGGTAGGTAGAGGAGCGGGGGGCGGG
>NC_034590.1:110858878-110915113 GCF_900095145.1 Mus pahari | reverse complement strand
AAAAAAAAAAGGCTGGGTCATCATCTAGGCAGTAGCATCGTATGGCTTTAGTCCCAGGAGAGGTGCAGGTGGTTCTCTGAGTTGAAGGCCAACCTGGTCTACAGAGTGAATTCCAGGACAGCTAGGGCTACACAGAGAAACCCTCCCTCCAAAAACAAACAAAACAAACAAGCAAACAAAACAGGGGCATCCATACTCAAAAGGTCAGGTATCTGACGAGGGCCTGATTTCAGGGTGTAAGGTAACAGGGCAGGATGGTGTCATGGTAGATCTAGGACAGGTATGGGCCCACAGCTTTAATCCAAGCAAATCTCTATGTAAAGCTAACCTGGTCTACATTGATAGTTCCAGGCCAGTAGGGGTTACATAGTGTAACCTATGCCAAAGAATTAATTTTAGATGAGTGTGGTAGTGCACACCTTTAATCCCAGCACTCAAGAGGCAAAGGCATCAGACCTGTGAGTTTCAAGCCTGCCTGGTCTATACAGCAAGTTCCAGAACATCCAGGGCTAATTAAAGAAACCTTGTCTCAAAATCCAAAAAAAATAAAATAATTTTGTGGTCGGGCAGTGGTGGCTCATGCCTTTAATCCCAATATTCATGAGGGAGAGGCAGGCAGATTTCTGTAAGTTCGAGGCCAGCCTGGTCTACAGACTTAGTTCCAGGACAGCCAAGGCTACACAGAGAAACTCTGTCTTGAAAAACAAAAATAATAATAATAATTTTATATATTTATTTAATGTTGGTATTAAATAAATTTTTACATTACAATTTTTAAAAATGCCATCCAGTGCCCATGCACACATACAATCTAGAAAAAAATAAATAGATAAATAAAAGAAATCTGATAATATACACCCTTAGAATACCCTTCAAGGATGGTGTTGTACAAAATCATAACAAAGGAAACTTTATTCCAGCACTCAGGAGGAAGAAATAGGTAGATCTCTAAGTTCAGGGCCAGCAGCCTAGTCTATAAAGTGAAACCTTACCTTTAAAAACAAGGAGGAGGAAGAAGAGGAGGAAAAAGAAGAGGAAGAGAAGGAAGAAGAGGAAGCAGCAGCAGCAGCAGCAGCAGCACCCCCACCACCCCCCAGCAACACCAATCAGATGTGGTAGCATCTGGAACCCCAGAACTTAGGAGGCTGAGACAGGATGATCAAGGCCAATCTGGATATATATGCTCTTGCTTTGAAAGAAAAATCACCTGGAATTTACTATATAGTAATACAGGGATTTGCCTCTGGATTCCACAGTTCCAGCTTCCACCCAAGCAAAGCTAAAAGAATAAAAATGAAAGTGTAGCAAAGGAAAAAGAAGGGAACAGCTGTGCAATGTCTCACCTCAAACACACTATCCTCCTGCCTCGGCCTCCAGAGCGCTGTGACTCTAAGAGCACACCTCCATGTTCTGCTTGTTTTCTAGATTACTTACTTAAAAAATAGTAAACCTATTGAATTAGGTGTGCAGTAAATCAGAGAGTATCAAGAGAACAGCGTGCAAAGCTGGATCCACACCTCCCACCACAACGACAGCAATGACAAGAACGTCAGCATCAAAAGCCAGGCATGGGGGGTGCACATGGGGGTGCACACCTTCAATCCCAGAGAATCCCAGGGCAGCCTGGTCTCCAGGACTTCCAGAGCTACCTACTAAATGCCTGATCTCAAACCAAAAAATGGGATAGATAGAAGGAGAGGACTGGGGGGGGGGGGGAGACACAGGAGAGACAGAGGGCACACAGCTAAGGGGGAGAGGAAATGCCGAGGTGCCCTGGGGGGGGGGGGGAGAGGTGGAGATGGGAAGAGGGGGATGAGACAAAGGAGGATGAAAGGGATAAGTACTAGGAGAGAAAACTGGATTGGTTGGAGGGCATCTCTGGGATGAACTAGAAACCTAGAACAATGGAAACTCCCAGGAATCTATGAGGGTGATCCCAGGAATCTAAGACTCCTAGCAATGGGGACTATAGAGTCTGCACAGACCATCTCCTGTAATTAGCCAAGACTTCCAATATAGGGATTGAGACACCAACCCAGCTACAAAGCCTTAGACAATTTGTCCTGCCTACAAGATATGCAAGGGTAAAAAAAAAAAAAATGGAGAATGAGGGAAGGGTCAACCAAGGACTGGCCCAGCTTGAGATCCATGCCATGAGAAGGACCCTACCCCTGACACTATTGACAATATTCTGCTATCCTTGCAGACAGGAACCTAGCGTAACTGTCATCAGAGACGCTTCACACAGTAACTGATGGAAACTGATGCAAAGACCCACAGCCAAACATTGAGTAGAGCTTGGGGAATCCTGTGGAAGAGGAGCCACAGGGCTCAAGGACACCACAAGAAAGCCTAAAGAATCAACAGCCCATAGGACCAGCCAGAGAGCATGGGACAGACCTGTAAGTTGCACAGCTGGGTCTCCCAGTGGGACTCCTGACGTGGGAGCAGGGGCGTCTCTGACTACACTGCCTGCCTTTGGATCCCTTTCCCTTGTCTAGCCTCAATAGAAGATGCGACTAATCTTACAGCAACTTAATATGCCAAGGCTGGTTGATATCCATGAGAGGCCTCTCTTTTCTGAGAAGGGAAGGAGGGAGGGAGGCGGAGGGCCTGGGAGGAGAGGAGAGAGGGGAAGCTTCAATCTAGATGTAAAGTAAATAAATAACTTAATTTTAAAAAAAAAGTGAATGCCAGTTTCAGAGGCTGAGTCAGCCTCAGGGGCAGAAGGACCTGGTACTCCCTGGTGGGCTATTTAGCCTGTAGCTCCCTCCAGCTGCACTCTCAGCTCCTAGGAGAGAGGGGTTTGCTACTCTGTGCAGGGGCAATTCAGGGTACAGTTAAATGTGGCAACGAAAGCTTAACATGGAGAACTGACTGAATGTCATCAACAGGGTGGGGTGCCTCTGTCTTCCCAGCTACAGAACCAATAAACTTTGAACTGGTCGAAGACTTTCAAATGTCTACAGGCACAATGGGATTCAAAACAAGGCTCTGATTTGTTGGTACTGTGACCAGCAAAAACCACCTCCACCAAAAATAAAAATAAAAAAGCTATTGAACTGGTTTTTGTTATTGTTTTGGGGAAGACTGTTACGGTTTATTTTGCTTGTTTTTCTTTTTGTTTTAGAAGGTTCTCAAGTGGGGCTGGTGAGATGGCTCAGTGGTTAAGAGCACTAACTGCTCTTCTGAAGGTCCTGAGTTCAAATCCCAACAACCACATGGTAGCTCACAACCACCCATAATGAGATCTGACTCCCTCTTCTGGAGTAGCTGAAGACAGCTACAGTGTACTTATTTATAATAATAAATAAATCTTTGGGCCAGAGCGAGCAGAGGTCCTAAAGTTCAATTCCCAACAACCACATGAAGGCTCACATATGTACTCATATACATAAAATAAATAAATAAATAAATCTTTAAAAAAAAAAAAAAGGTTCTCAAGTAATCTAAGGCTAGCTTCAAACTTGCTATGTAGCCAAGATTAGCCTGATCCTCCTGCCTCTGCTCCCCAAGTGCTGGGGTACAGGCATGTACCTCAATACTGAGCTTCAGACATGTATTTGCTTACTTGCTTGCTTTTTGTTGCTGTTTGGTTTGGATTTCTGAGACAGGGTCTCTCTATTATTATGTAGAATGGCTGTCCTGGCTGTAGCCCAAGCTGGTCTCAAATTCAGAGATCCAACTGCCTCTGCCTCCTAAATCCTGAGATTAAACACTACCCACCCAGTCTCCGCATTATATTTTGAACTATAAAAAATATAAACCAGAAATCCTCAAAACTACTCATATTTTTATCATTTTAAAAGATTTTCATAATAAAGAGAAACCCTGTCTCAAAAAACAACAAAACCTGCAAGTAGAACAGACTAGCTCTCCACCAGCACAGCATAGCACAGCTCTGTCCCCTCTGCTCCACCCACAGAAGCCCTTCAGGTCTAACCTACCCTTATTCCCACTTCCAATTCCCTAGCTCTTCCTCTCTGACAATACTAAAGGGAAAGGGATGAGGTTGTCTAGGGAATTCGTGGCTGCAGATTCCACAGTGTGGCCAGGAGTAACACCCTTCTCCACCTAGTTCCCTGGAGGGTCACAGCAACAGTGACTTTGTGACCTCAGGCCCCACACACTCTTGGTCTACGTTCTGTGTATGGGACACTATTTCTCAGTGAAATTGTCGTCTACACACAAACTATCTATTTTGTGCATCTTGGCCAAGCTTAACGAGGCCACATCCACACGATGCCAGGGCTAATTATGAAACCCTGCCCCGTCCTCGTCTCAGCACAGGAACACCCAATTAATCCTAGGCACCAGAGTAGAACTGCACATGTGGTACTGTTCTTCAGACATGTCAGCCTTTGTCAGCCTCCACATGGTCAGGGAAGTTTAGAAAGCAAACCCTTATTCAGTTTTTTAATCTGAGCGTAAAGTATCCTATGATTTAGTAAAATCCATCCATTTTGTTTTGTTCTTTGGCTTGGTTTAAAACACGGTGTCCTCCTGTAGTCCAGAAAGGCCTGGAATTGACAATCCTCCTGTCTCAGCCTCTGCTGAGATTGTAGGTGTATAAAACACCTACCTTGCTCACTTGTGTTTTAAGTGAATGCCTTTCAATCTGCATTTCTTTTTAACTGAGGAGATTTTTATTTAGCTTTTACATACAGAAGCTGGAAGAGGCCATCCAACTTTGTAGCTCCTATAGCTTCCATATTAGGCCTAGTACCAGGCTTCATGCCACTCACTGTTGACCAAAGGAGAGGGTGGGAGGGGGACATTCCAAATTGTATTAACCTGCAATCAGGCAGGGGCTGCACTTCTACTTGGAAAGAATGCTTGTTAGGCAAGGCCACACCCAAGTACACAGTCTTCCAAAGTTACCTTGGAATTGCTGGTTTTGGTGTCCAAAGACCTTCTGTATCTCTATTATTTCTCAAGGTCTCCTGTAGGATGGCCCACCTCCAATCAGAGAAGTACATCAGGCAGGGTATGGGCCCCACTCCACCTCCATAGCGGAGAAATCTATCAAGCAAGAAGAGCCATCCGTCCATCCCAGTGGCAGTGCCAGTCCACTGTGCGGTTTGTTTTCAGACTCAGGAGGGTTTTTTTCTTTGTGATGGCATTTCACTGTGAAACCCAAGCTGACATCAAACACACAGTCCCCCTGCCTCTGGAATTAAAGGCTTACAATGCCATGCACAGCTTCAGCCTAGTGTGATTTTTGTTTTTTCTTCTTGTTGAATTACATTTACTTATGTGTGTGTGAGAGAGAGTGTGTACATGTGTGCCATCGTACAGTATGGAGGTCAAAGGACAACTTGAGGGAACTGGTTCTTTCTTTCCATCGTGAGGATCCCAGAGATCAAACTCTGGCTATTAGTCTTGGCAGCAAGTACCTCAGCCTTCTGAACTATCTGGCAGTCTAGGCCCAACCAAGATTTCTGACTAATTTACTACAGATTAACAAAAGTTCCTTTGCTTTTTGAACCTTATAAATCCTGACGTGTGAGCTCAAGGGAGGCCTCATGCCCCAGAAGCTGCCACAGGCGAGGTCCACCGGAGCTCAGCCCTTCTGCTCCAGAGCTGACACCACATTATTTCAGCTCTTCTCATACTCTTCATACTCTGTAAACTGTCTTCAAAATACCATTTCAGGGTTGGGAAGATGGTTCAATGGTTAAAAAACACTTGTTTTTCCTTCAAAGGCCCAGGGTTCAACTCCCAACACCCAAATAGCCATCCCGTTCAGAGCTGCATGGAATCCAACACCCCCTGACCTCAGGCACCAGGCATGCGTTCAGAATACAAACATATATGCAAATAAAACACTCACAGACATAAAATTTTAAAAAACTTTAAAATAGCCATTTCTACAGCAGATGCTCATCTGCCCTTCTAGTCTGACTCATTTGGTTTGTTTTTTTTTTAAGAGCCAAGGAAATGCCATTTAATCCCACAGCAACTGCCTTTCTAAGAACCCTGCCTCAAGCAGTTGCCAAAGCAGAGAATCATTCTAAGAGGAAAGAGGTACCAAGCATGATGTACACCTGCAATTCTAGCACTCCAAAGCTAACCTGGACTACACAAGAATTCAAGGCAAGCCTGGGATACACAGTAAAACAGTCTCAACTGGGGGTGTGGGGGGCGGAGGGATTGAGATTTCTGCTAGGTACTGATGTGGGAAGATGCTCCCAATGGGACAGCCAATTTGTCACAAAAGAAACAGTGTAACACCTTCCTGAGGGTGGGAAAGTACTGTGGAGCTGGGGCATCTCCTGAAGAAGTGCCAACCAAAGAACAGTGCAGCACAGAGTGGTGCCGGCGGTGAAGGCTTCCTTCCTCAGCCCTCACCATGCTATCACAAGTTTTCAAAATGGGTTTCTAAAGAATATGAATTATGCAGAAGATTGCAAAAGGAAATGTGCAAGACAAGCATTCTTCTCAAAAAGTCAGCCCTTCTCAACGAGACAACTGGGAAAGGAGACAGTGAATGAACTTTAGGGGCTTTTAACTTTGAAGGTTCTTTTTAAAATTCAACAAAAACTTAGGCATAATGGCATATGACTATAATCTCAGGACCACAGCATCAGCCCGGGGTTCCTAGGAAGACCTTAATCAATTAATAAATATGCTAAGCATGATGGCTCCCATTGGACTCAGAGGGCTAAGGTAACAAACACAGGAAGTCCTAGATCAGCCTGGACATCAGTATGAGACCCCCATCTCATATAAGTATCTCATACAAGTTAAAAATAAATTTTTTTCACTAAAACAGGGGGTGGTCAGGCATAGTAGCACATGCCTTTAATCCAAACATTAGGGAAACAGATGTAGGTGGATCTTGTGAGCTCAAGGCCAGCCTGGTCTCCAAAGTGACCTGGGGCCCCAGTAAAGCCCAGGACAGCCAGGGCTGTTACAGAGAACCCTGTCTCAAAAACGAATCAATTACATAAGTAAGTCAAATGAAGAAAATGAAAATAAAGTACAAAATAGGGAAATCCTGTCTTGAAAAAAAATACATAAATAAATCTTTAAATAAATAAGTAAAAATATTCAACAACAAACCAGGTCTAATTTATCTTTACCATTATTAAGGATAATCAAGTACCAACTTCATGTTTACATAGAAGCTTAAACAGAATTCGAATTGTTATGTTCCATTTCTCAATGTCTAATTTATGGCTCATAACTAAGATCCTATGAACAAATAAATTGAGATTTTTCATGATGCTAAAGTACAATTCAAAGGGGGCATCTGCCACAGCAGACCCTGCCAGCTGAGCACAGCAAGCTGCACTCTTCTCTTAGGGCATAAGGGGCATCACTTGGCCACCCCCTGTCTTCCTCCACTTGAGTTCCTACAATGAGTAAGTAGAAGGCATTCAAGCATGATAAAAGCGCCTACACTGTCTCCAAACCCCAGCTCCACACGCAGGGATAAAAAGCAATTTGGGCAATTTCCTACCCATGGCAAAATGACTAGTGTCACAAGGACCCTCTGTCTTTTTGCTGCAGTCCTGCCTGTTGTACAGTCAATTCTCAGTATGCCATATGCTCAGTCAGCATTGTATAGAAAGATGTTCTGCAACTTGCAATGAAGCTAGGCTCAGTAAACCCACAGCAAGGTGAAAATACTGAGCAGAAAAGGCACTGAAGCCGGGCGTGGTGGCGCACGACTTTAATCCCAGCACTCGGGAGGCAGAGGCAGGCAGATTTCTGAGTTCAAGGCCAGCCTGATCTACAAAGTGAGTTTCAGGACAGCCAAGGCTATACAGAGAAACCCTGTCTCAAAATTAATTAATTAATTAATTAATTAATTAAAAAAAGAAAAAAAGAAAAAAAACTAGAAAAGGCACTGAATACACTAACCCAGAGCCTCAGGCTCAGGAGCAGAACGCACTGCAAAATCACACTTGTTTACTGTGGTGAGCAGGGACTGAGGGGAAGCTGCACTGGCTGCCCCTGCTCAGGACTGTGAAAGGATCATACCACAGACAGCCCAGTAAAAGATCAAAAATCAAAGCCAGATTTTCATGAAATGGGCATTGCTTTTATGTATATTGATAAGCTCAAAAACCCCTGTCAGGCCAAACCATCTTAGTTGGGATCACTGGTATTCCCAATCATATCGGATTACTGATAAGTCAGCAGCAGTTCACAAAGTCAAGTGCCACTTGTCTGGGGGTGTGCCTCATCCTCAGCACTGAAAAAAACAATTAAGACATGCTAAATAAATTTCTATATGGCTCTCCTTCGTAGACATCACTTGTGAAAAAGCCAACAATGATTCCAAACTCCCAATGTCAGAAGGGTTTTGGTTTCGTTGGGACAACAGCTTACATGATGTCAAGGACCACACTGAGTGAAAAAGCCAATCTCCAAAGGTCACACGCTGTACAATTCCATTTATGTGACATCCCTGAGATCACAAAATTACAGAGCTGGTGAGCAGATTAGCGGTTGCCATGGTGGGAGGCGGTGGGTGTGGCTATGAGAGCTAATGCTAGGGAGCTGCATGGAGAGCAGAACAGTCTCTCACAGAGGTGGAAGCAAGGCGAAGCTACGCAGACTGAAAGCACACAGCATCACACACACACACACACACACACACTTAGATACACATGATTACAAGTAAAATTACTGACATCTAGGGGCTGAAATACTCGAAGTCTTGAGATCAATCTCCAGCACCAAAAAAATAAGTAAATAAATAAACAAACAAAGTAACAAAATCTAAATACCCCAGTGGCTGATGGGCTGGAGAGATGGCTCAGTGGTTAAGAGCACTGACTGCTCTTCCAAAGGTCCTGAGTTCAATTCCCAGCAACCACATGGTGGCTCACAACCATCTGCAATGGGGTCTGATGCCCTCTTCTGGTGTGTCTGAAGACAGCAATGGTGCAGACATTAAATAAATAAATAAATAAATAAATAAATAAATAAATCTTTAAAAGAAAAATATACCAGTGGTGTACTAATGTCAGCTTTTCCGTAGTTACAAAGGATGTCCACATCAGGAAAGGTGGAGTGGAGGATAGCAAGGGCCTTCCTGTCAATTTCTTCACAACTTCCTATGAATTATTTCAAAATAAATTATTTTAAAACTTGGACTAAAAAAACAAAACAAAAGCTTTTCTTTTTCATTTTTAGCATTCAGTGGGGCACACGTGCCACAGCAAACATACACAGTGTACATGCAGAGGTTAAAGAACGATTTGGTTCTCTTCCACCATGTGGTTTCCAGGGATGGAACTCAGGTCACCATGCTTGGCAGCTCGTGCCCTTACCAGCTGAGCCATCTTACCAGCCCAAATCAGCAGTTAAGAACACTGGCTGCTCCTGCAGAGGATGCAGGTTCAATTCTTAGCACTCACATGGTTACTAACAACTACCTATAACTCCAGTTCCAAGGATCTGACGCCTTCTTCTGACCTCCACAGGCACCAGGCACACATGTGGCATACACTCAGACATGCAGGCAAAAAATTCATACACTGTGTATGTTTCTATGTATGTATGTACATATGTATGTTATAGTGTGTATGTATGCATGTGTTGTTATTTAAAGAAGAAAAAAGAAACAAGCTGAGATGGCCCAGCAGTTGAGAACACTTGCTGCTTATGCAAAGGACACAGGTTCTGTTCCCAGCACCTACCAGCCATACTGGGGAGATCACAACAACCTGTGAGTTCTGTTCTAGGAAATTCAATACCTTCTTCTGGCCTCTCCCAACACCTCATGCACATGACACACATATAAACAAGCAGACACACATACACCTAAGTAAAAATAAAGGCAAGAGAAACAGAAGAATGTACAAGGCTCTGACATATGAAATCGTATTACTAAATTCACAGGTCCTGGGTGAAGCAGACCAGGAAAGAACATGCTAGTTTTATGAGACTGAATTTGTCTATTACCTGAGTTGCAGAGCTGCAGGCCCCGTGACATGGCTGCCTATGCTAAGAGAGTAAACTTGTAACCAAGTACAAACAAGAAGCAGATCCTCCCAGCTCACACATCCTTTTGTCCCCCTCCCCTCCCCTCTTGGTGTTCATTCAACACAGGCCTTCAGAGAGATACCAGGGTTTTGTTTGTTTGTTTGTTTGTTTTGGTTTTTCGAGACAGGATTTCTCTGTCTAGCCCTGGCTGTCCTGGAACTCACTTTGTAGGCCAGGCTGGCCTCGAACTCAGAAATCTGCCTGCCTCTGCCTCCCAAGTGCTGGGATTAAAGGCGTGCACCACCACGCCCAGCGGCTGAGATACCAGAATTTTAAAAATGTCGTTGAAACAGACTTTGAGGACACATAAGCTCATAGCCGACCCCTTGAAAACCAAGGCTCACTGGCTGGCAGCTTCTAGCTACAGGGCTGGTAGCAGAGCCAGGATCCAGCACTGCACCCTAGGGACTGACCTAGGACTCCCTCTCCACAGAGCCACCAGCCACTCTCATCATGAGAAAACAGTAACCACAAACTAGGGAAAAGCGAAAGCAGTGACACTCCCCACCCCCCATGGCCTAGGGATCATGTTCACACCAGCTCTGGTCCCCCGCTCAAGTGAGAATGTCTGTGTCTTGCTTGGAGCTGACTCACTCACAGAGCACATATTGTACGCCAGACACTGAGGGGCACGGACGGGTGGAGTGAAGAGCAAGGCACAGAGGGCCCTTGCGTTAGTGCTTCCTGTACAGCAGGACATAAGACGCCCCTGGCAGAGACATCACACCATCACAGAGGACCCTGCTTCACAGAAGAGGGAGACCTGACAGCTGAGAAAGAAGGAACTCTGAGAGAATGGCTAGGTTACACAGAAACCTGCTCCCAGAGAGGCCCAGATACCAGATACCCCGTCTTCCAACGGCTCCTCTAGGAATGGTCTTGTCCATTCCATACACCTTTGGGGAACTATTGACCACTATTATAACTGAGGCACTTGGTGTTGCCAAACATCCTCTAAGACACAGAACTGTCTCCCCACAACAGATATCAATCACCCCCAAAGACTAGCTATGCCAAGATAGAGACGGCTTCTCTGCCAGTCAGCCAGCAAGTTATTTACCAAGTTCTTACCATGTACCACCTCTGATCAAACACAGGGCATGTCTAACAAGTGGTAACCTGTTGGGTGAGAAACTGGCTTTCACTCTCAATGTCCTGCACAAACGCAACCCTCTTCAGAAAACAGAAGGACGGAGCTGGGGAAATGGTTCAGGCGGATAAAGATACTTGCTGCCACACCTGAAGACCCACATGATGAAAAGGGAAAACAGACTTCTGAGAGAGATGTCCTCTGACCAGAACACAGGCACCATGGCTTATGGATGAATACACATACACACATAACACAAATACTTATAAATGTAATTTTTTTACAAAAATTTTAAGAAAAGAACAAAATGTATCATGACTATGAATGTATTGCCTAAATTTTTGGAAAGCCCTGATCCAAGGATGCCTGTATCTTTGCAGAGCAGGGAGGGACAGAAATCTACCTCTTCCAGAGTCCTACAGACCCAGGCAAGCTGGGGTCCTGCATACAGTCTTAGGGAATACAGTATAAATTCAAGTGTTAGTGTGACGACACACTGGGCAAAATTCCTCAGGAAGCATATTAATCTCTAAAGTAACAAAAATCATGGAGTCAGCTATTTGCTGGATACCAAGAAAAAAATAAACTGACAGGAAAATGGCTTTTCTTCTCGTCAGTAAGGGGGCGTATGATAACCCTCAGAAGTTTCTGTAAGCCAAAGTCCTGGGCACCCGCCCTGCCTGACCTTTAACCTTCCGACCCATTTCACTTTGAGCAGATTTTTTTTTCCACCCAGGGGACACTGGCTACAGAACTGCTCAGCGGAGAAGCAGGCGCAGCTTCCAGCATCCACACCCGGCTGCTCCCGGTTCCCTGGGGGAATGAGTCACTTTAATCGCAGTGGGTGAGATCTAATCATCGCCCAACATGCCGCCTGAATCAGGTCCGAGAGACGTATAGTGTCCCTATCCCCGCCCAAAGAGAAAATCCACGCTGTTTTGGAAAAGGCTGGGTTAAAGGCTCCATTACTAGAAAGACCAAGATGACATCATGCTGGGGAGGGGCGTCTAGGGCCGGAAACCCCTCGACTGTGCCACAAACCCCACAGACTCCCCACCGCGCACCGTACTCCCATCGCTACACCTAGACCTCAAGACACCTAAGCCCCGCACCTCAGTCTGAACACCCACAGGCAATCTCCAGCTGTCCAAACCCATTCATGCAACCACTCTACCAGGGGTCCGCATCCCAGATCTCTGCCTAACATATCTGCTCCTACCCCAACCCCACTGCCAGATTTGCACCACCAGGACCCTGCCCCACTCACCGGCACGAATCTTCTTCACTCTACACCTCATCGTCGGGTCAAGACTTGGGACACCACTACCATCACCCCAGTCTGGTCCCCCCGCAGGAGGCAACCAACTCCCGCCAGATGTGCACCCAGGACGCGCGCTCTGCACCCTAAGCGCCCGCGCGGGACCCTCGCCCCACGGCACGATCTGCACCCCACAACCCTCCTTCCCAGGCCGGAGCCGACCCGCGCACCGGCCCACACCCCTCTCCCCGTTCCGGTCGAACCCCCCAGACCCCCAGCCGCACCTGCGGACTCCCGGCCGCGCCCCCGCTCAGGCCCGCCCGGCGTCTGGCACTTACAGTTGCGGATGTCGGAGATGAAGACCGCTAGGCCTCGCATCCCGTCCCCCTTGGATACGGCCGGCATCTTTGCGCTCGGGGAGAGGCCTCGGCGGCAGGCTAGAACAGTACGGGTGCGGCCGTCACGCCGAAGAGCCCTGGAGCGCGGAGCCGCCTAGCCTCAGCCGCCTCGGGCCCCCGAGCGCCGCTCGCTGGGCTGCGCGCGCGAGCACGCACGACGCACGCGCCGGCGCGCACGCTGAGCCTCGCGCCTGGCGACGGGCGGTGCAAGAGAGCGTGCGCATTCTCGCGGTGCTGGGGGCGGGGGGGGGGGACGAGGGGGATGGGGGCGTGGCGCGGGATAGAGCTGGATTATGGCTTGGAGAACCCGAGCTGTGCGGAGCGCGCAGGCGCTACGCCTCCTGTTATCACCGCCTGGTGAAGGATCCTTCCAATGTATACCGGAGTAGCCCCGATCTCGCTCTCAAGGGTGAGCCCGGCTTTACCTAGACAGGGACACTGACACCAGTGCCGGATCAACCCAGTGTCACACGGGGGTTTAGGGGAGGAGCGAGCTTCACTAGCACCTACAGCGGTCAACCTTTGCCTGTGCAAACCGGCCCCAGCGCCCTGGCAGTTGGACTGACCTACTACCCCGGGCCACCGACGCGGAACCGGAGTGAGAGGCGTTTACAAGCCTCTAAACTGGGACAAAAGGAAGCGCTACTCCAGGTTCCTACTTCCCTTACAAATGGGGAAACTGAGGCCCGAAGATAGACTGACCAGACCACCCTTGCCGAGGTGACTGTTGTCTGGAGTACCTCTCAGCATCCATCCGGGCCCTTTTGCTTATTGCTTCTGCTCCCCTGTTCCCCTCTCTAGCAAGGTGGCCCCATTGGATCCTTCCTATGGACCCATTTTGCAGGAGCGGGATGGGTCTAACACTCCAGGAAGTGGAGATCTTGTTGGCTCTTCCCTAGCTCTCTTCTGTGAAGAGGAAGCTTCCCACCTAAGGTGGTTATCATGATCCAGACCCACCAGGCACAACTCTGTTCCTTCTCATGCTTTTAGACAGTTGTGGTGGAGCCTAGCCAAGAGAGGGAAGAGGCACGACCGTCCTATGAATCGGGCAGTCCACCAAGGTCCCAGGACTGATGGAAGTAACTAAGAACATAATAAGCCAAATCTCTGGCAAGGCTGCTGAATTTGCCTGACTTTTTAAGAGGCTAAAGAGCCAGCACCAGAAAATAAACTTCTTCCAGCTTGTCTGCACCATCAAAGAGATGCTTCTGGGCCTTGTAAGGAGTGCTGGGCAGGTGGCAATAGGAAGCCCCATTGCTTATGCCCAGACAGGAACGAGGCTGCAGGAGATTCTCAGACTCCTCCATTGCACTGACTCTGAGATTCACCACAGCCATCCTATAGTTAATATTTTAAATAATTTCATTATAAATTATTTATTGAAAGAGGTGTGCAATGTGGAACTCAAAGGACACTTTGTGAGAGTCAATTTTTTTTCCTTCCATCTTGTGAGTCCCAGGAAGCACCTTTACCCGCTGAGCCATGTCAAAAATAATGGTTAATCTTGCTTGTCAAATTGGATAGGATTTACACTCATCATCAAAACAAACATCTGAGCAAGTCTCTCAGGAACTTTCTAGATTAGTCTAATTGAGATAGGAAGGCCCACCGTAAATATAGGCTACGGGTCCTGATCGGAATAAAAAGGAAGGAACGGGATGAGCAACAGCATTCATCGGTCTCCTGGCCGTGGTGACAATGTGACCAGCTGCCTGAGCTCTTAACAGTCGTGACTTCCCGTTCTGAGAGAACATATCCTCTAACTGTGAGCTTCTACAAAACCTTTTCTTAGCTTGCTTTTGTCACAGCAAAAGTAAATAAATAAATAAATAAATAAATAAATAGGTGTCACACAAGTGTGCCACATCAGGCCTGACAAGTAGACACAGGAAAGACTCCACCTATGGCCAGTGCCTTTGCCATCTCAGATACACAAGCCACCAGATCATTTTCCCCCACTGAAGCCTTGAACCTGAGCACATGATCCTTCCAAAACACTCACTGAAGGAGAGGCCACCATTTGTAATATGCCTTGAGAACGATTCTGTTTAAGTTGTCTGAACTAGAGACTTGTCACAGTATTTTCCCCCAAGGACGGATGGTACTGAGAGCCCTGCCTTCCTCCACGGGTCGGAAGGGCACTGCAAGCTCCAGCTGCAGTTTTATAGAGAGGACAGCAGAGCATCCCAGACAGACAACCCTGCCCTGTCTCCTTCCCTATGCTCTCCTAGCTCTGCTCTTGCCTGCCTCCTGTCAATTTTACAAATGGCCCAGTCTCCTTCCTGTAGTTTCTTCGGTAGGTTACAGATAATGAACCTTAGACAGAATCTTGGGGTCCTCTGCCTAGTACAGGTTTGGCTAGATCCTGAGCATATTGAAGGGCAGGAATGCAGAAGTCCTCAGACCCAGAGGCTATCTTAGTGATTAGATGATTACCTGTGGTCATCAGAAGTGACAAGGGGGCATGACCCTTTAATCCCAGCACTTGGGAGGCAGAGGCAGGTGGATCTTTGTGAATTTGAGGCTAGACTGGTCTACTGGGCTAGTTCTAGGACAGTCAGGGCTACACAAAGAAACCTTGTCTTTAAAAAAAGAGGAGGAAGAGGAAGTAGAGGAGGAGGAAGGGACAAGCACTCAGGAAGGCCAGATCCTGAGAGCAGAGTAATCCCTGCCACAAATGACTTGTAGATATGGAGGGATTCGAAAACTCTAAAGTGGCAATGGGTGTGGCTCAGTGGTAGAACAGTTTTCTTGAATATATAAGACCACTCGTATGATCCCCAGAACCACAGAAAAATAAAATAAATTTCACTGAGCATGGCAGTTCATACTTTTTAATCCCAGCAGTTTTGTATGCCAAGGAAAAAGGATTGGAGGTAGAAGACCAGACAGGCAAGTTAATGAGACTCTGTCTCAAAATTAATTTTAGTTTAGACAGGGTCTCATGTGGCTCGGGCTGACCTCAAACTTGCTGTGTAGCTGATACCGGCCTTTAAAATAATCTTTTAAAAGGCTGGTGATGTAGTTTAGTGGTAAAGTGCTTACTCAATGTAGAGATCAGGCTGTGCCCTGCTCTAAGTTACCACATATTATGTGGAACCATGGCTTTCAGGCTGTGCCTTGCCTTGGTGACTCCATTTTACAAGCAGCATTTGGCTGTATTATGAGTACAGCTATAGAGGCAGGAAAGCTGTATCTCATTCATGCACATAGGCACCACCACCTTTTTTTCACCACCACCCATGAGGCACAGACTGATAAATGACATTCCTAAGAAGTTGCAAGGTTTCCACCTTTGAGCTCATTAAAGTATATTGGAACACTCTCAGAAAAAGTGTAGCCTTGGAGGTGGGAGGGGACGTGGGGTAGTGGCAGTGAGGGATGTGTGTGTGTGTGTGCACACCTATAATCCTAGCACTCAGGAAGTTGAGGCAGGTGAATCTCTGAGTTGTAGGCCAGGGCTACACAGAAAAAAATCCTGTCTCAAGAACCAGATTGCTGGGGGGGGGGGGTAGTAGGGGGGCAGGGCAGGCCTTTTGAATGTATTGAATATACTAGACCAAAAAGGATATACCAGACCCTTACCTGTATCACTTAGAAGAAGAGATACCTAACATTCCCGTGGCGGCAGTGGTGATAGAGACAGGACCCAATAAACTGTCATCTGACCATCCCGTGTAGTATGTGCCTCAAGGGATGGATAGGCAAAACACCCCTTATTGTCCCCTGGGCTTTTGGCTCAGCATATCTGACTTGTCACTGCCCACTCAAGTTCCAGTCTGTCCATCAGTCCTGGACTCATCTTTCCATCTGGACCCCATCCTGCCCTTCACCTCCGTGGCCCTGCTTCTGCACACTGCCAGCAACTCTCCGGCTGGGTTTGTAGTATCTTATCTAACCACATGTGTATACGCTCTTGGCCTGTCTTCAGGAAGACCTCTTTGAATTCAGAGCCCTCTTTCCCTCTCTTAGTTAGGGTTACTATTGCTGTGATGAAACACCCCGACAAAAGGAACAGCAACTTGTGGAAGGGTGGGATCGTGGTTTACACATCTGTAGTCACAGTCCACCAAGGCAGGAAACTCAAACTTGGCTTTAGCTTATTCAGCTCTCTCTCAATTTTTCAAGACAGTGTTTTTCCGTGTAGCCCTGGCTATTCTGAGTCTCAATCTGTGGGCCATGCTGGTCTTGAACTCACAGAGATCCACCTGCCTCTGCCTCCTGAGTGCTGGGACTAGTGTTTTGTTGAGACCGAGTCTCCCATAGTTCAGGCAAGCCTCAAACTCTCTATGGAGCCAAGAATGAACTTCAACTCCTAACTTTCCTACCTTCACTTCCCAAATGCTACTACACCCAGCTCTCTTTAACTCTTTATTAGCCATTCTGTAACTAACCTACATTCTGACATTGTGTAAAGATATACACATATGTGCTTTGCTAAGTGTCATGAGTTGTGTGATCTATGATTTAATATTAATAATTAATACTGAAACAAACAACACTAGAACTAAAGGTCGGTTGGTAGAGTATTTACCTCACATATACAAAGCCCTGGGTTTGATGTTTAGTAGAACTTAAAACTGGGCGTGATGATGGTGCATACCTCTAAGTCCAACACTGGAAAATGAAGACAGGAGAATGAGGAAGTTCAACGTCAGGTTGACTCAGCAGTTAAGAGCACTGACTCTTCTTCCAGAGGTCCTGAGTTCAAGTCCCAGCAACCACATGGTGGCTCACAACCACTTGTAATAGGATCCGATGGACTCTTCTGGTATGTCTGAAGACAGTGACAGTGTACTCACATACATTAAATAAATAAATCTTAAAAAAAAAAAAAAGGAAGTTCAAAGTCATGTTCTGCTCCTTGGCTGTGTGATAGCCTTTCTCCAAAAATAAAAGATTGGTATAAAAGAAACTGTAGACTGGAGTTTAAGCCGGGCGTGGTGGCACACGCCTTTAATCCTAGCACTTGGGAGGCAGAGGCAGGCGGATTTCTGAGTTCGAGGCCAGCCTGGTCTACAAAGTGAGTTCCAGGACAGCTAAAGCTACACAGAGAAACCCTGTCTCAAAAAAAAAAAAAAAAAAAAGACGACTTTAGCAGTTAAGAGCAGTTGTTGCTCTTGCAGAGGACCTGGGTTCAGCTCCCAGCACCCACATGGAGCCTCACCATTCCATAACTCCAGTTCTAGGGGATCCAGTCTCTCTTTCAAGAGCGTCAGGCACACATGTGATATCCATATATACATGCAGCCAAAATACTCATACAGATAAATACATCTTTTTTTTTTTTTCAAAAAAAGAAAGAACCTGTCAATTACCGTCAAGAGAAATTGGGACTACTTAGTAAATTACAGGCAGCAAAACTGATGTGACTTGTAAATTTATTGTCGATAAAATCTGACACAGTGGAAAGACACAAACAGGTCCAGTTTGGGCAGGCCATCATCCCTATCATTGCTACTCTTATCAAATACAATTAAGATGCCAGAAATTCCTAGAATTAATACAAAGAAAGGAATTTACAGACTTCAGTGCTTGACCCTGCCTGGCCACTCCTTTGACTTTGGAACTATATATATAAGACATGGAAAGTCAGAATCTTCTCAGGAGACAATCCCCCGAGGCTAGCAGAAATGGTGGCAAAGGCAAGTTCTCTGCTTTCAAAAGAGGTTGGCCAAGATGATCATGGCCCAAGGAATAGAACACCCTTCTCTGGCCACAGAATCTATGACATCATAAAATGGCATGGGGTCGGGGAGGCCCCTTCACAGAGGACCCTTTAGCCAAGAGGTTGTCAACTCTCAAAGTCCCTGATTAGTCAAGAAGATTCTAGACTTGGTGAATCATGCCTAGTGTAAACCATTAGCTCCTCCCTGGTCCTGATCCAAAACCAGGTGAGGATCTAGACTCCGGAGCCTCCCGGAAGAGAAGATAGATGCTACTGAGAAGAAGCAAAATCTACAGTGACATCACTACTCTGTCCTCCCTTCCTGGTGAATTATCAACAAAGCTGAGGAAAGGGACACTGAAGGTCAGAGTTAGTAGACAAAGCATTGGACTATACAGTGAAAACTCCCCTTTCGCCTCCTGGCTGAGAGAGGCAGAAATGGCCACCAGGTAGGACAAAGGATAGATGGTGGAGACCCTGAAAGTGAACACCCCTGATGCTTGGTGATGCCACACCCACCTTCAGAAGTTCTCACAAATTGGCCTGATGAACTAAAAATGTAGCTGAGGCTGTCCTGGAACTCACTCTGTAGACCAGGCTAGCCTCGAACTCAGAAATCCGCCTGCCCCTGCCTCCCAAGTGCTGGGATTAAAGGAATGCGCCACCACGCCCAGCTCTAGCTGAGGCTAATCTTGAACTCTTGATCTCCCTGCCTCTATTCTCAAAGAAATAGGGTTGTAGTTATAGGGAGGCATTTCTGTTTTCAGTAATGCTAGGTGTGTGTGTGTGTGTGTGTGTGTGTGTGTGTGTGTGTGTGTGTCTGGTGTGTCTGGTGTGTCTGGTGTGTGTGTGTCTGTGTGTGTGTATCTGTGTATATGTGTCTGTGTGTGTTTGTGTGTTTTACAGGGATTGAACCTTGGACCTCACACATGCCAGGAAAGATCCACAACTCAGCTATATTCCCAGTTCTTTGGTGTTAGAAGTTTTTCACCAGGCAGTGGTGGCACATGCCTTTAATCCCAACACTTGGGAGACAGAGGCAGGTGGATTTCTGAATTCAAGGCCAGCCTGATCTACAGAGTGAGTTCCAGGACAGCCATGGCTACACAGAGAGACCCTGCCTCAAAAAAAAAAAAAGTTTTTCAAGTATCCTCAGCACCAGACTCTGTGAGAGCAGAGTGTGGTCTGTAGCACAGGCTTCTTTTAACTGCTCTGCCCAGAAGCTTAAAGGAGTGAGACTCAGGAAGTGTTCTGGATTGTCACGTCTATAGCTGTAATGGTAATAAGTCTCAGTTTTATTATTCACAGCATCTAAAAGAAGAACCTTGTAAATACACTGACTCTGTCTCAGAAAACAAAAATAAATGAAGGAAAACTGAATCTATGTGTAATGATGCATATCTGAAATCCCAGCATTCAGGAAGCTAAGGCAGGAGAATTGCCATGAGTTTGAGGCCAGCCTGAGCTACACAGTACATGCCAAAACAGATGGGGTTACACAGCAAGACTCTGCCTCAAAATAGGAAAAGACATACTTATATGTGTATGTAAACACACACACACACACACACACACACACACACACACACGCCTGTAATCTCAGCATTCGAGACATAGAGGCAGGAGAATCAGAACTTTAGGGTCATCCTCAGCTAGATAGTAGTAAGTTGGAGGCCAGTCTGGAATAAAATAGACCCTACTTCAAGAATAAATAAATAAATAAATAAATAAATCCTCGAACTTTCTCTGTAGACCAGGCTGGTCTCAAACTCCACCTGCCTCTGCCTCCCAAGTGCTGAGATTAAAGGTATATATCACCATCACCATCACCACCACCACCACCACTCCACCCTCCTCAACCCCTGACTCAAATGAAGAGTTCTTGCCTGTCCTAATTAGCTTTGTCAACTTGACAGGCTAGCCTCATCTGAGAGGAAAACCAGAGTACTAGGATTGTAGTTGTGGGGAGGCATTGAGGAAGTGTCTGGATCTAATCATCTGTGGGCGTGTCTGAGTGAGGACTGTCTCGAATATTAATTGATAAAGGGGTGCTTAGCCCTCTGTGAGTGGCACGATCCCGAGGCAAGTGATCCAGGGCTAAATAAGAAAGCCAGCTGAGCAGGAGACTGTGAGCAAGCCAGTAAACAGCTTTCCTTCATGGCTCCTGACTCCAGGTTTGTGCCTTGAGTTCTGGCTACTCCTTTTCTCAGTGATGGGCTGAGACCTGGACATGCAACCCAAATAAACCTTTACCTCCTCATGTTGCTTTTGGTCGGTGTTTTATCTCAGCAGCAGAATAAAAACAGAACATTGCCTAACATGTATGAGGCTCTGAGTTTGATTTCCAGCACTGGAGAAAATAAAGTCAGCATTTATCATGTATGGTGTCAAATATATGCAATCTAGCACGAGGGAGATGGAGGCAGAACTCTGACGATCAGGACTCTGAAGGCTAGCTTCAGTTAAGCAGAAAGTTCAAGGCCAGGCTGAGTTACCACAAACCCTGTCTCAGAAAACAAACACAGAGCTGGGGTAAGCTGTGTTTGGTTGGACATTTGTTGAGCTAGCACCCGGGTTTCAATCTCTAGAAACCATATGAAGAAGCTGGGCATGGTGGCACCTCTAATTCTAGTACTGAAGGGGCTATCTTAGACAGTGTGTCTATTTCTGTGATAAAGCACCATGACCAAATGCATCTTGGAGAGAAAAGGGTTTATTTGCCATACACTTCCATATCACAGTTCATCACAGAAGAGAGTCAGGACAGACACTCAAACAGATCAAGAACCCGGAAGCAGGAGCTGATGCAGAGGCCATAAAGGAGTGCTGCTTACTGGCTTGTGATGGATGGGGGGCTTTCTGCATCAATCACTAATTTTTAAAAAATGCCCTATAGGCTTGCCTACGCCCCAGTCTGATCTGCTCAATCCATTTGTCTGTGTTGTTAAAACAACAAAACCTTCATTTCTCTCCACCTTTCCTAGAGCGCTCTTACAACTTTTTATTATGAACATGTATACCTGTTTATATGTATCCATGTTTCCTGTGTGTGTGTGTGTGTGTGTCTACATGCACACGCGTGTGGAGGCCAATGGAAAACTTCGGGTGTCATCCTCAAGAATGCCATACACCTTCCTCCAGACAGGGTCTGACAATGGCCTGGAACTCATTAATTAAGCTAGCCAGGCAGGCCAATAAGCCCAAGCCATCCTCCTGCCTCTACCTCCTCAGTATTGAGCTTATAAGCAAGCCAGTTTTGTATTGTACATAGGTACCTGTGTCAGGGATAGGTCCTCAGGCAAGCACTTTACTGACTGAGCTGTAGCCCAGTCTCTCAGTCTTACAGTTTACAGAAAAGAAATGAAACAGAAGTATGTAAATTCAGCCATGAGACAAATCGATGCCTCTTCCTGGGGAAGGACAGCTCTTCCTGTGGTCATGTCCCAGGCTGCCCCACTATCAGCAGGGATGTTAGGTTTCACTGTTAAAATTCTCGCTAGATCAGCATTAGTTTCCTCGCTGGGAACTCCAAGGAAACGTTTTCTTCTTCAGCAGCAAATCCCATCAGCTCAGGCCCACACCCATAGCTGTTGACCTGGCTAAAAGCCTTTCGTTTTCTCAAATGCATGAGAACAGAGGCCAAGCTGATTAACAAGGAAACTTCAGATAGAGTGACTTAAATAAGAAGCATGTTATTGTTCCCTTATGGAATGTCCACTGGTCCACACTGCAGGGCTAGGTCTACCAGAGGGTTCTGTGTTCCCCAACACGCATCACTTGTCTTCTAAATAGACGTTTCAGCGGTTGTTCTCAGACAGCGGGGGGAAAAGGATAGAGCTGGGGGTTTGCATATGATGCACAAGGCTCCAGGATGATCCTTAGCACTATGTACACAAAACTGCACTCGTGGGCGTGGTAGTATAAGTCTGCAGTCTCAGCAGTTAAGTCAGGAGGACTTGTCACAGATTCAAAGCTTGCCTGGCTACCTTGAGATCCTCTCTAAACAGAATGGGAGGTCTGGAGAAATGGCCCAGGGGTTAAGAGTACTTGCTCTTCCAAGGACCCAGGATTGATTCCCGGCGCTCACAAGGTGGCTTATAACCATCTAGTTCCAGCAAATCCAATGTCCTCCACTGGCCTCTATGGGCACCAGGCACACATATGGTGCACAGACATTACCCAGAGGCAAAATACCCATACACGGAAAATAATTTTAGAAAGAAAAAGAAAAGACAGGACAAAGAGATGAAGAGCTGACTCCGCAGGTGAGAGTGAGTGGCGTTCTTACAAGGAACCCGGGTTAGGTTTCCAATCCCCATACTGGTAGGCTCACAGCAGCTCTCGGTGATCTGACACCCTCTTCTGACCTCTGAGAGCACCCGCATACACACACACACACACACACACACACACACACACCTACACTCAGGAAAGTGTGTGCACACACATTAAATTTTTTTTTTTTTGTAAGGAAAAGTTCCCTCAGAGCCACTCCTGAGGCCTCTCTGCAGAGCTGAGTTACTGAGGTATTTGTTTGTTGCATCACCCCACAGCCATTACACAAAGAGGACCTGCTGAGCAGGAAGTAGCACCAGAGCCCTGGGGAGACCTGCACACCAATGGTGGAGATTATAGTTGATTCCTGACACTAGATTGTCCTCTTTGCAATAAGTGAGCTCCAGAGCCTAACCCTAAGTGGACATGCCACCACCCAGAATGGAGACTACATTTCCCCTTCTTCTCTGCATCTAGGCATTACCAGGTAATAACAGAACATGAAGAATGATACGCATTTCTTGTACTTTCATAAAGAGTGGTACAATGGGTTATATTAACTATAGCAAGCACTGGTTCTTGCCCAGTCCTGGAGTTCTTTCACACTGTTAGAATTCCAAGATAACAAACTGGCTCCTCCCACGACTTTTCTCTTTGGCCTGTTCATTTGTATCCTGTTCCCTCTTCTTATAAGAATTCTACCAGGAAAAAAGAAAAAAAAGAACTCTACCATGGCTACTAAGATAGGTCCGTGGTTAAGAGCAAGGCTAAGGGTTCACTTCCCAACACCCAAATGGCAACTCACAGCTCTCCATAACTCCAGTTCCAAAGGATCTGATACCCTCTTCTGGCCTCCATGGGCACTAAGCATGCACATACTACACATGCATACATGCAGAGAAATACATACTCAAAAGTAAATAAATCTTAGTTCTACCATATATAACGAGGAACCGTTTTTCTGAGTAGATTCATTTGAAATAGTTCTGCCTGCCATAACTCCTGTCTTCTCATTCTGTAGTACTAAGACGGGAGCTCAACACAGGCCATAAGAGAGGTGCTGTGTGCATATTTGGAGACATGATTTGAGCGCCTAACCTTTCTTTCTCCTAACCCTGTCCTAAAAATCTGATGCTTGAGACTGGCTTGCTTGTTTTTAACATTTAATGAACTAATAAATTATTTTGCATAGTGGGGCAAGTTTGTAGGGGAGCCACAGCACACGTGTGGAGGTCAGTGGACAACTTTCAGGAGTCAGGTGTCTCCTTCTACCATGTGGTGCTGGGGACTGAACAAAAGTCCAGCAAGTGCCATCTAAACCAACCCTCCTTGGCTTTTTAAAAAATACATTATTTTTATTTATGTGTCTGGATGTTTTGTCTGAATGCAAGTCTATGCACCATATGTACACAGTGTCCTTGGAGGTCAGAAGAGGGCAGCGGATCCCTAGATCCACTGGGAGAGAGAGCAACCAACCCTGAGCCAGCTCTCCAGCCCCCAGGTTGGTTGGGTTTGTTTGTTTGTTGAAACGAGGTTTTATGTTGTATCTCAGATTGCCCTAAACTCACTATGGAGCTCAGACTGGCCTCAAATATATGGTAATTTCCTTTCTCAGGTAGACTGAACTTCAACTTCTGATTCTCCTGTCCCTCTCTCCAAAGTGCTAGGTTTATGTGAGTCAACATGGTTAAAAGCTCTTTCTTTCTTGTGGTTGCCAGGAATCAAACTCAGGACCTCTGGAAAAGCAATCAGAGCTCTTAACCACTGAACCATGTCCCTAGCTCTTAAAACCTTTTCTTACAAGAAGGAACTACCACGAGAGAGAGAGAGAGAGAGAGAGAGAGAGAGAGAGAGAGAGAGAGAGAGAGAGAGAGTCAGTCTTCAGGCCTCCTCATTTCCATACAGCAGAGACCCAGGCCTCTGGGACCCCCGAGAAACCTATCTAGAAATATTCCATTTGAAAGCCGGGCGTGGTGATGCACGCCTTTAATCCCAGCACTTGGGAGGCAGAGGCAGGAGGATTTCTGAGTTCGAGGCCAGCCTGGTCTACAAAGTGAGTTCCAGGACAGCCAGGACTATACAGAGAAACCCTGTCTCAAAAAAACAAAAACAACAAAAACAAAAAAAGAAAAAAAAGAAAAGAAATATTCCATTTGACCTCAAGGGCAGGCCCCTATGTCTGGCTCTCAGCCCTTCCTCTGCAGGCCCAATCAGGGCCAGCTAATAGACTCATTTTAAGATTGACCTGAGAAAAGGAACTTCTAGAAAGAACATAGAAAGGTATCTAAGTATCTTGCTTAAGTTCCTTTCTTTTTTCCCTTCCTTCCTTCCTTCCTTCCTTCCTTTTTTCTTTTTTCTTTCTGAGACTGGGTCTCTCTTTTATGTAACTCTGGCTGTCCCAGAGCTTGCTTTGTAGACCTGGCTGTTTTCAAGCTCACAAAGATCTATCTGCCTCTGCTTCCCAAGTACTAGAATTAAAGGCATGTGCTACCACACCTGGCTTAATTGGGATTTCTATTGCTGTGATAAAACACCATAGCCAAAAGCAATTTGAGAGTAAGGGTCATCATACAATGTGTAGGTAATCATGAAAGGGAGTCAAGGCAGGAGCTCAGAGGCAATAAACAAACAAACAAACAAAACCAGATGCAAAGGACCTGGAAGGATGCTGCCTTCTGTCTTGCTCCCATAGCTTGTTCAGTGTGGTTTCTTACATACACAAGACCCACCTTCTCAAGGCAAGGGTGGCACCACTCACAATGGGCTGACTCTCCCACATTAATCACTAATTAGGAAAATGTCCCATGGGCTTACCTGAGGTATTTTTTTAATCCTGCTTCTTTTGTTTGTTTGTTGGTTGGTTGGTTGTGGTTTTTGTTTGTTTGTTTATTTTGTCTTGTTCTGTTTTGTTTTTTTGAGACAGGATTTCTCTATATAGCCCCGGCTGTCCTGGAACTCACTCTGAAGGCCAGAATGTGGCCTCAAACTCAGAAATCCACCTACCTCTGCCTCCCAAGTGCTAGAATTAAAGGGGTGTGCCACCACTGCCCAGCCTTAATTGTGGTTCTTTTTCAGATAACTCTAGCTTGTGTTGAGTTCACATATAAATAACAACAACAACAACAAGAAAGCCCCCCAAGACACTGGGAATAGTGTTTTTTTGCCTTTCAACACTACTGAATGATGCTGTTGAGATATGGACACCAAATTGGATGCGAAGGCCTCCATGGGCTTCTGTGCTTGAATATTTGGTCCCCCGTTAATGGAACCCTTTAGGAAGGCTCAGGAGGTGTGACTTCCTTGGAGAAGCTGTGTCACTGGGAGTGAGCTTTGAGGTTTGAAAAGACAGTGTTGTGCTGGGCAGTGGTGGCGCAGGCCTTTAATCCCAGCACTTGGGAGGCAGAGGCAGGCGGGTTTCTGGGTTCGAGGCCAGCCTGGTCTACAGAGTGAGTTCCAGGACAGCCAGGGCTATACAGAGAAACCCTGTCTCAAAAAAACAAAAACAACAAAAACAAAAAAGATCTGTTTACAGTATTCAACTGCTTTTCTAATCCAACGTTGAAAAGTCTTCTAATTTTCCACAAAAAACAAACAAACTAACAACCCTACATGGTCAGGTCTGTCACAGCAATACCCAACACCTAGTGCCAACTTCAGTCTTAACTTACTTTTCTATTTTTTCGATAAAACACCATGACCAAGTCAGCTTAGAAACAGGAAGCTTTTATTTGGTTTACAGCTTCAGAGGGTTAGAGCCCCTAATGGTGGAGTGAAGGAACAGTTGAGAGTTCACTTGTCGATTCACAACCACAATGCAGAGAAAAAGAGAACACTGTAATTGCCTTTTACCAATGTCCTAATATTTTGCCTGAAGCTTAACTGAAAATTAATGGACTGATTTCTTTAGAGGAGATTTCAAGACAGCTTAATATCAAGTCTGTTGCATGGTTACTAGTAATCCTTCTTATGCGATCTACCATGAAAAAAAGAGCAGGTTGGGTAAAAAGAAATACAAAATGTACAATTTGAGAAGAAAAATAGTACCAGGAAATTCAATGTTGAAACCAAGGTTTATGCTGAAAGGGGTGATGAAATCAGAGAGAGACCTGACCCAAAATGGAAGCGAGGACCCCAGCCAACTACCCTGCAACATCGAGAGGAAAAGAACCTAAGGAAATGTATATATATATTCCTAAAAAGCAACAATAAATCAAAGCCTTTGCAAATGCGATTCGAGGGGTCCAGAGTTCACTCCAAGTTGCTTGTCAAACTTGGCAATGTCTTTTAAGTGGCTCAGGCCTTAGGGTCATGAAGGATATGTGAGTAAAAGAGTCATCCTTCACAGTTCAGGAGAGCCACTAAGGCCAGGTGGATGGCAGGGAAGTCTTGCATGGAGGCTCTGAAGGGCCATTGTGTGAAGCTGTGAAATTGAAGCCTGAATTGTGTTGGAAATCCAAGGTGTTAGAAGTTCCAGAGCTGTGGGATGCCTGTGGAGTGGTGCTGCACACAGTGGGTGGAACGGACTGTAAAGAGAGCAAAGCTGGAGAAGAGCCTTCTAATAAGCCCTTTGATGTTGAGTCTATAGGCACAGTAAGAGCGTTTGCCTTGCTAGGTGTCAGTCTTACTTTGGTCTAGTTTTTTCTCGTTAGTCCTCAATTCCTCCCTTTAGGAATGGTAATGTATATTCTGTGTACCATGGTAAGTCGAAGGTACATAATTTGCTCTTTTGGTTTTACCTGGGGTTTCAGTGAAAAGATTTCCATCCATCTCCAAAGATACTTGGACTTTGGACATTAAAAGAGTGTTGAGACCGAGAAAGACTATGGGACTGTGGAGTTGGGCTAAATGCATTTTGCCTTCTGATATATATATATATATATATATATATATATATATATATATATAGCCCTGAACTGATGGGGACGAGGAGTGGAATGTGGTGGTTTGAATAAGAAGGTTCCCCTCAGGTTTATACAGTTGGATACTTGGTCCTCAGCTGCTTAGATTGTTTGAGAAGGATTAGAAGGTATGGTCTTGTTAGAGGAGGTGTGTCACTGGGGGAAGGCTTTGAGGTTACAAGCCCGTGTGTGGGTTCCAGTGCTTGCTCTCGCTGAGCCTTGTGGTTGTACATCAAGATGCGATCTCTCCGCTCTTCTTTCACTCTGCCATCATGGACTGTGTGTCTTGGTCATGGTGTTTTATCACAGCGATAGAACAGGAACTAAAATAGAATGCTTACAAACAACAGTTCTGGAGGCCAGAAGTCTAAAATAAGGCTAGCTACAGCTGGGGTTCTCCTGGATGCCTTGAGGTAGCTGCAGGTGGCTGCTGGGCACTCCTGGCCTTGGAACTGTGTTACTCCCTTCTGTCCTCACCCTCACAGAGCTTTCAGTCAGTCCCAAATCTCCCTCTCATCCTCTTATAAGGACAACCTCTCCTCACATCACTGGATTTAGGGTCTACCCTAATCCTTAATCCAAGATTCTTAATTTAATTATATGTGCATAGTTCTTATTGACAAATAAGGTCATGCCAAAAAGTCGTAAGAGTTAGGACTTGTACAGTGTTTTGAGGAGGGGGCACCATTCAACATAACCATCCAATAAGAGGTATTGCCCCTTTTCCTACGGTTGCTACCACTTCTCTTTAGTTTGGGGTTTTAAGCGAGATTCAGAATACTAAGAAGCATAAAAAATCCCCTGTAGGCATGTTGAGGCAGCAGCTCTTTGCAAAACCCAAATGCTGTAGGTATAGGGTCACATGGATCCCAGATGACTGCCCGGCTGCTGACCAGATACCTATACACAGCAACCATCATGACCAAGGTCAGCCAGGCCAGCCTGTGGGACACAAACAATTTGCTGTGCTGGCCCTGGAGCTCTTTCTAGAAGCTTCCTCCTTCCTTCTTTCCTAGAATTGCTTATTCCAGCACTGAGAGAGGATGTCTCTGTCCACAGTGGGAGAGGGATCTGCAGCAGAGTGCATCCATCCTTCTGGGCTTCTACCCTTTGCACAGGGATGTCTCTAGATCCAGGCGTGGTACGAAACACATACCTTCTAGATGACCCAGGCCAAGGACTTTGGTTAGAACATCGCAGAGACATGGGTCTCGCTGTCAGGCAGGGGCTTGCTGGTTGCTGATTTGGCAAACGAGTGGCACGGAGCCACTTTCAAGACTAGGACTGTACCTTCACCCCACTGGGATGCTGCTGAAGACACCTCTTAGGTTGTCCCCATGAAGCAGACTTAGGCTGAAGATTCTTAACTGCCCATGTGCATGAGGGTGGTATGTTCCCGGGACAAGAGCAGAGATCCCATTGGTAACAGGAAGCCCACTAGGTGAACAGCAACTGCCCTGCTCTTGCCTACTTTCCAGTGCCAACTGCAGACAGATGGTGGCTCAAGACAAACAGCTTCAGAACGCCAGCCTGGGGCTCACAGCTCAGGGTCAGAGCTTGGACCTGGGTCAGGACATCCCACAATGCTGTGGTAACTAAGACTGAGAAACTGTCTGAGGTCTGGTTTAGTGCTCTGACCAGAGGAGTTATACTCAGATTTACGTTAAAGTTGAAAGAACTAGGAACTAGGATTCAGTTTGCTTGTTTGTTTATAGGCAGGGTCTCCTTTAGCCCAGGCTGGCTTTGAATTCATAGACTATCAGATTTCAGTTATGAGCCACCATGCCCACATTTTTACAGTCACTTTTAGATACCTGTGTATAATATTTTACTCTACCTCAAATACAATTAAATAAGCATTTTCAAACTCTCTCTCTCTCTAAATATATACATATATATATATATATATATATATATATATATATAGGTAGGTAGATAGATAGATAGATAGATAGATAGATAGATTGTGTGTGTGTGTGTGTGTGTGTGTGTGTGTGTGTGTGTATGTTGCTATATAACCCAGGCTTGCCTTGCACTTATGGCCATCTTCCTTTTAAGTGCTGATATTATAGAGGCATGCACCATCACATCTGGCTTCAATTTCTAAAATGCCCCCCCTTTAGTACTTTGTTTAAATGAGCAACAATCTCAGTAATCCCAAGAATTTGAATTTTAAAAAAAAAATTAATTCCTTGGGCCAAGGAGCTGACTCACTGGGTAAAAGCACTTGATTAGAAACCTGACAGTCTGAGCTGGATCCCCAGAAACCACATGGAGGAAGGAGCGCCAATTCCCAGAAGTTGTCCTTTGACCTCCACATGCCTCCTGCTGCTGCTTGCTACACACACACAGACACACACAGACATACACATACACACACATATACCATATAATAGGTAGATAAATAAGTAAATAAATAAAATTTTAAAACATCTTTTTCAAACAAAAAAATAAATGCAGTAAACCTAAAGTTACCTCAAATACTCCAGAAACATTAAAATTGGAATGGATTCACTAATACAGAAGTGTTAATGCTTTGGTTCTGATTCTCTTGGGCTTTTCTATTCATCTTTCTGTATTTTCTGTGTGACTAAAAGGTGGGTAGACAAGTGAAATCAATTTGAGGCTGGAAATGTAGCTCATTGGTAGAGTGTTGGCCAAGTAGGCGCTTAGTCCTGAGTTCACTCCTAACACCATGGAGGGGAGAGAAGCCAGTGTTCTCCTACACACACACCCCAGAGATCTGGGGCACCTTGGTCAGGCTGTGCAGGTGAAGGCAGAGCAGACTTTGTGGGGACAACTCAACAGGCTCCTGAGCATCTATCTAATGGAACCCTGAAAAGGGGCTGGTCTTGAGCTCTGTTTTCCTCTCCTTTCTGTTCTTAAGAGTCTGCAACACAGACTGGGAATGGAATCCTTAGTGGACTTTGCCAAGTCTTTAGCTCAAAGACCTCTTACATCAGTCGGATCCAAATGCCTTCGCTGGTTTAAAAGAATGATGGTCTCTTTAGTATTGCTAGGACTGAACAATTCTCAGGACATCCACCTCTCCAGAGTTCTGCCCACTTGGAATCACTGTTCTGCGCATTTGTTCCTAGTAGGGTGCTGAGCTGGATGCCAGTAAAGCAGATGGTGATGCACAAGATGCCTTAGCATACACACCCAGCCCCGCCCTTGTAGAAAGGCTTGGGGGACAGCTGGCAGAAAATATGGGGAAGAGAAAGGAGGAAACGTGATTCGGAAGGAAGAACACGAAGCTCAGCTCAGTGAGAAACCTCTGCAGCAGCAGGAATGGGGAAACAGCCGCACTGCGACTCCTGGAACAGACCCTAGTGGAGTGGGCCAGAGGGTTTAACTGGGTGTGGACAGACCAAATGTGGTTTCTGCAGGAAACTGCTGGGAACAGCAAGAGATGGGGGTGGGGACTAGTCAGCTTGATGAAAAATAAAAATGCTGGTCACGTGTGCTTTCAACCCACTCGAAGAAGTGTCTGGGCTCCTCTAGCTAAAGCTGAGATGGGGGTGGGGAGCATGGTGTCTGCCTCTGTGGGTTCTAGCTCCTACAATTTGCAAGACCAAAAAACGAGGACAGAGACAGCTCTGGGATTTGGATAGATAGAACGTTCGCTGGGCAAGGCCATCTGGAGAAGGATGTCTGGAGCAGTGTCCCTACTGGAGACAGTGTAGTGGGCACTGCAGACCTATGGATAGTGACAGAAATGTGGCAATGGGGATAATGTGGAGGTTCAAAGACTTGGCGCACAGTCTGTCCTGACACATCTGGGAGACCACGGAACTGACTATGCGCATAGTGACCCGCGCCACCCATACTTGACAGGGATGGGTTCCCAAGACCCTAAAGGCCTTGGTGGTCGCATATGTGGACGTAATGTAGACTTCAGCACGGTGCTAAGACAGCCAGTCATCAACACCGGAGCAGGGGATGTTCAACACCACCACCAGGTTCTCTGGGAGGATTTCTGCATCTGACAATAGGGGAACTGGCTGCAGGAGCCGAAACAACACCCACGGCCATGCCGTACACGTTCCGCACACGGCTCAGTCCTCATCCAACTGACCGGTCCCGACCCACTCTCAGCCACCGCTACGAGGCTCCGCCTCTAACTCCGCCCTCCAGCCAATCTCGGTCCCGCCCCATCCCAGCGTTCCGTGCGCAAGGCATCTAGGAAGCTGGCGTGGCGCAGCGGGAGCGAGTGGAGGCCTGTGGGCGGGACTTCCGGCTGGTTGAATCGACTTCCGGCCGTGCTTGATGGGTCTGGCCGGTCTCCTGACATGAAGGTGAGCCCGACTGTGGCGGCAATGGGACTGCTTCATCTTCCGCGTCATGATGCGGGAACGTCGGGCAGCGAGGCTCTCCCCGGACAGAACGGGCAGAGTGTGAGCGGGAAGGAGAGGGCACGGATGAGAGCGAATGTGGGAGCTATGAATGTGAGGGCGAGGAAGAGTGTGAGGATGAGAGGCTTTGAGGGGGAGAGCGATCCTGTCAGTGTGAGAAGAAACAGATGTGAGGGTGAGTGGGAGGTCTGTGGAATGAGCAGATGTGAGGGTGAGCTGGGGTAAGAACGAGTAGGTGTGAGAAAGCAGGTGTGTCAGTGTGAGAGTAAGGGCGTATGTGAGAGAGCGAGCGGGTGTGAGAGTGAGAGGGAGTGTGAGGGCCCGCATGGGTGAGGGTAGATGTGAGAACAAGGGGCTTATTAGGGGTGAGAAAGCCAGTGGGGGTGAGTGTGAGCAAGGGTGAGAGAGTGAGTGTTAGGGTGAGAACAGGTATGGGAGAGTGTGACATTGTTCTTTAGCAGAAAGAAGTGTGAACACCAAGTGTGTCACTGTGAGGGAGCTTCCGAGCAAACAGTAACATGAGACTATGAGCGAGCACAGGCCGTTGCATAAAGTCAAGAGAGCCCGTAGCAAATGACTTTAATCCTAGCACCCGGGAGGCAAAGGCTGGCAGATGGATCTCTGTGAGTTCGAGGCCACCCTGGTCTATAGAGTGAGTCTCAGGACAGCCAGGGCCACATGACAAGACCCTGTCTCCAAAAAAGAGTTTGGGGGTGGGGCAAAAGAAGCCGCAGGAAGCATGAATGTGTTAAGTGTATGTGCCAGTGTAGCTGGATATGAAGAAACATGGGTGAGTGATGTATAAAGGAGTATAAACACGAACCAGGATGTAAGATAATGAAGTCAGAGATTTCAGATGTGTGAGTTAGTGTGCATAGCTTGTGGAGCCACAAATGAACGATGACATGAGTGTGCAAGCGAGTTAGCAAGGCCACAGTGGCTGTCGGGCATAGAGAATGAGCTCTATGTGGAGGGCCCAGCCTGAGGTAGGACGGTATACAGCAAGTTGTATGGGTTTCTTCGAGTTTGCTAGGTACATGAGTCTGCGCCTTACCCTCAGCACAGCCTCAAATCTTGAACACTCTGTGATGGAAAATTTCCAAAGAACTTTGCACAGATCTCTAGACTGGAGCCCAGGGAGGCCCAGAGACAGTGTGCTGGTGACAGAACTGGAACTTGAGCCATCTTATCACAGTCCTGTTTGCATTGCATTGTATAGTTGGGATGGGATGGTAGCCACGTGCCCCACGGCTTGGTGGGCTGCCCCCTGTGTTGGTTTCCTTATCTGTGAATGGGAATAACATTTATGCCTGCCTGAGTCCTGGGCTATGGAGAGAACTTGTGGGTAACTCACCAGGTCTGGCATGCAACATATGGTCAAATAAATGTCACCTGGGATTGTGATCATCCTGCTTCTTACGTCACCTTCATTTCCAACCATACACTCACCCACCTCCTCATATGAACAGTTCACTCCAAAATTTGTTCTCAAAAATGAAAATGTAGACTGACCATCATACTTGCTGTAAGAGCAGTGAATCTATTAACACTGGGGGCTGAAAGTATGGCCCAGTATTTTCTTAGTATCTGGAGAGCCATGGGTTTAATTCCCTGCTCCTAACAAAACCAGTAATAGGCAGCAATAGTAAAAGGTACTCGGGATACATCAATCAGCATCCCCCAAATACTGCAATACCAAAGCAGGAGCTTAGTGTGAGAGCCAAAGAGATAGGGTCTCCTGTAGCCCAGCGTGGCCTTGAACTCAACTACATAGCTAGAAATGTACAACTACATAGCTGAAAAATGACCTTGAACTCTTAATTTACCCACTTCCACCTTCCTAGTGCTGGGGTCACAGATGTGATCCACTATGCCCCATTTAAAACTTGTTCTTTTAAATTTTTTTTTTTTTTTTTTGGTTTTTCGAGACAGGGTTTCTCTGTGTTGCCCTGGCTGTCCTGGAACTCACTCTGTAGACCAGGCTGGCCTCGAACTCAGAAATCCACCTACCTCTGCCTCCCAAGTGCTGGGTGGTGCGCCACCACCACCCGGTGTTCTTTTAATTTTTAAAAATTATTTGTTTTTATGTTCACTGGTGTTTTGCTCGAAAGTATGTCTATGTGAGGGCGTCATCTGGAACTGGAGTTTTAGACAGTATGTTACACACATACATGACCTTGAACGCCAGTCCTCTGGAGGAATAGCCAGAGCTCTTAATCACTGAGCGATCTCTCTCCAGTGTCCCTCTTCCCCATTTAATGTTTTCACCAACTTTATTTTTATATGTATGTGATTTTTGCCTGAATGTATGTATGTGCTCACAGAAGCCAGAAGAGGGTGGTGAGCTGCCATGTTAAGTGCTGGGAGTTGAACCCAGGTCCTCCGTGAAAGTAGCCAGTTCTCTTAACTGATGACCCATCTCTCTAGCCCCCTACAGTTAGTTCTTAAGGGAGAGCTGAAGTGGACAGTGCACCACAAAATAAACACCAATTTGCTTCTGTAACTGCACATGCACAGCAGATTGTACACATAATTTGTACACATTAATGCATTTCTTTGTAAAAAGCACCTGACATGTCTCGCTTTGAGTCTGCTTAAGAAACATTTGAAAGCTTCTGCTACGACTTTGTCAGCCTCACTAAGACAGTCTTTCCAGTGGGGAATGATTTGTGACGCCAGAGTTACAAGAAGTATAGCATGTTCTCCATTGTTAGCTTGGTATAAGCAGGAGTCAAGACTCAAGTAGCCCGAATTTATAACATTCCACCCTGTGTACGGGGTGTTCTGCCCAAAGGATAGCCATTAATGCTTGAAGACAAAACACATTTTGATGTAAGAATGCTGTGAGACCCTAGGAGTCTGCTATGGGAAGAACATGACGGAGAATATGCCCTAATGGTTGTTTGGGCAGTGGGAGCCATGAAAGGTGCAGTAGCTTGGACACCCTTTATATCATTATACATGCCTCACCCGTGCACACCCTAGTAGTCTAGAAAGTTGGGTCACCCCACCCCTTTTAGACAGGGTTTCTCTGTGTAGCTTTGGCTGTCTTGGAACTTGATCTGTAGACCCAGCCTTGGGGATCCACGTTTATGAGCAGCTAGGAACACGGTGGCAGCATTGTGTTGATTTTGGTTCTGCTCTACTTCCAGACCCAACCCAATGGACCTCTCTCCCTCCATCTGTCCAGAGAGACCCCCACCTTTTTGGTCTTTTGGGTTTTTTGTTGTTGTTTCTGTTTTTTTTTTTTTTGAGACAGGGTTTCTCTGTGTAATTGCCCTGGCTGTCCTGGAACTTACTCTGTAGACCAGGCTGGCCTCAGAAATTTGCCTGCCTCTGTTGGGATTAAAGGTGTGTGCCACCACACTCAGCTAAAAGGATTTATTTTTTAAAGCACACATATATGTTTGTGTCTCTGTATGAGCATCTAAGTGCTTATTTCTATTTATAGAAATAAGAATGGAGCATTGCATCCCCTGGAACTGGGGTTATAGGTGGTTGTGAGTACTAACGTGTGCTGGCAACCTATCTCTGGTCCTCTACAAGGGTAGTGTGTACTCTTATTTGCTGAGACATCTCCTCAGCACATCCCACCTCTCTTTGGTCAGAGGGTATTTGGGGTAGTGCCTAGGGCCTCATGCATTCTAGAAAAGTGGATTACTGAGCTACATTCCCAGCCCTTCCCTCCAGCCCTTCCCCCCCCACCTGTTTTATTTTGAGAAAGGGTCTTGTTAAGTAGCCCAGTCTGGCTTAGAACTCTGTAGTACAGACAGACCTTAAACTTGTACTTCAAGTTCCGTGTGGGATTATAGGCCTGGGCCACCAGGCTGGGCGTCCTTCACCCTTTCTTCCTGTAGGTATAAAGTCACAGGTCAGGGGATAAGGAAGTGTTTGGCAGAGGGACTTTAGACTGTGAACAGTGAGCAGCTGCAAGTCTAGGCGACAGATAGATTAGTAGAGACTCAAGATCACAGGCCTGCACATACTCTCAGACCTGGACTACTTACATCGAGTTTCTTACCTCTTTCCTTCTGTGACCCAGTTTTTCACCCAAGGGACAGAAGCCTTGCTTATGTAGGAGCTGAGGCTAACAACATCCCTGTGAGCTAGGGTAGTCATAGTTCCACTGGCCAGGCAAGGTGTGGGTTTTTCTGGGTCACTGATCTCAACCTCATACTGTGGTTAGGATTTCCCGTTCCCTGGGGGGGGCATGGGCCACAGAATCTTAAGTGTCACAATTGTGAGGACCAAGTGGTGAGCTTGGGTAAAGTGAGATACAGGAAGTTATCTTTTCTTAATTCTCATTTTGTTGTAGGAGAGAAGCTGGTGGGGTGGGAGACTAGGGTGAGAGATTCATGGATCTTACTCCTCTAACCAGCCAGCTTTTAGAACAGTCACTGCCTTTGCTGGAGGCTTCAACCGTCCAGCATTATTTTATATACTCTACAGTTTTCCTAAGTCCTCAGAGCCTCAAGTCTAGACTTTCTTGTGGTTTGCCTATCTTCTAGTAGAATCTTCCTGGCTTGTCTTACTCAAAGACCACATGTTAGTCATAGCTTCATACATGTGTTGCTGTTCTGGAGTGTCAAAGCTTGGAGGCTTATTGCCACAATCCCAGCTTTCCTCAGGTCAGACCAGTAGCAGTGTGAGGGAAGTGACAGCAAAAGGAAGCAGGAGGCCATGGGAACAGGCAGTGGGGCATCAGGGTGTACCTGCCTCTAAGCTGCTGCTAAGGGCTCATACCCTGCCTGGCTGGGCTTACTGGAGGCTTTCAGCCTAGGTCCTGGCATCCCTAGGTGCTCTTGACCACAGGGGAAAGCTTTATTGCTCATCTGTTGGGCAGTGTGCTGAATGCTCAGAATGCACCTGAGCTTTTGCAACCCCCTCACTTGATCTGATAGACTGTGTTACCAGGGACATGAGACTAGCTGGATACACTTCTGCACACTTTATCTTGAAGTCCCTTTGAGGGAATGACAGCCCACCTGGGTCATCTCTATCCAGAATTTCCTAAGATCTAAAAGTGAATTATGCAACTAAAAAGAAATGACCTATCTGCTTCTGCTTTTGCTCCTTAGTACTTTTCTGTGTGAGCATATGCACATAAAAACAAGGCTGTTGGGCTTAGGAGACTGCAGTGGGAGGATCTTGAGTTGGAGGCCAGCTGAGATGTTCCTGGCACAATCCTGTCTCAAACAAATGAAAACCAACTCTTCTGCAGAAATTCAGTTGTGTGGTGTTTTTTGCCTTGGTTGCAGACAGTCATAGGCACCTCCATGCTTGTCTGTGTTCCAGTATCGGAAGTACCCAGTCCCTAAGCTTGGTTCCGGTGTATGTGACATCCTTGAAGTGGAACTTGTAATAGGAAGGAAGTGTATGGTGGACACTGTGTGTTTATGGCCACACTGTCATTCAAAGAAACTGTTTCCCAGCTGGACTTCCCACTTAGCCCAAGAGTTAGTTTTCCCAGTTAACCCTTCACACACTGAGTGGAGACACCATCTTATGTCTCATCTGTGTTTGCTTCTTTCATTTCTGGGGCTCTGAGTATCTCAGTATTTGAAACCTGTTCTTGTTTTTATAGTGGGATCTTGTTTCCTGGGATGTCTTGTTTATTTGTTTGCTTATTTATTTTTGAGACGGAGTTTCATGTGGCAGGCTGGCTTCAATATCCATGCGTGGCCTTGGAACAACTGATCCTCTTTCCTCTAACCGCATCAGGTTCTGGGTTATAGACTTGTGCCACCACACCTGGCTTTTTTTATTTGTACTATTTCTTTGAACATTATGGATAGGAATTTGTCAAATGTGTCCTATGTTAAGTTTTTCTGACTAACTTGTCTTTAAATTTGCTTTTTATCTCCTAAGTAAACATTTTGTTTTAAATATTTTTAAATTTTGAGATAGAGTCTTGCTGTGTTACCTCAGCTATGAGCTCCTTGAGATCGAGCGGGCTTTTTGTTCCAGGCTCTCCAGCAGCTAAGATTATAAGCACTTAACACAGTAACACAGTACTTAACTGTGAAAGTTACACATTTTAAAATTTTTATTTCTTTTTATTTCATTTTTTATTCATTGATATACTTGAAAAAGGCTTTTCTCCCCTGGGATTACATAAGTAGTTGCCCATAGTATGTTCCAGTACCTTCTGTGGCTTCATTATTTTACACTTCAGCCCCATTGTTGCTGAGGTTTCTTTTGTTTTGAGAGGAATGTGGGAGCCAATTTTCCTAGATAGATGGCTGTTTGTGGTCGGAAGGATAGCTTTGGACAGCCTGTGTTGTCTGAGGGGACCTGGTGATCCAGGTAGAGAAGCCTAGAAGTTATAGAGATTTGACTTCAGTAACTAGGGCTGGCCTAAGGGCCCTAAGGACTCAAGCCCTATTAGCATAAATATACTTGTTTGGTTTGTGCCACATGTCTGTGCTAATCGTCCGCCTTCATGTACGTCTTTCTTTCTGCAGCCCCCCTAGACCCAGAGGCTGGTTCCTGCTGTGACATGCCTGCCATGTGGCCACTTCTTCATGTCCTCTGGCTTGCTCTGGTCTGTGGCTCTGTTCACACCACCCTGTCAAAGTCAGATGCCAAAAAAGCTGCCTCAAAGATGCTGCTGGAAAAGGTAGGGAACTCGAGGTGACCACAGAGGCTACAACCTAACCTGTCCTTTCTGGTTAGGATCTTCGTGAGTCAGAGCATAGCAGGGGCTTGGCTCCTTACACGGCTTGCTATTTATTTGTTTGTTTGTTTGTTTGTTTGTTTGTTTGTTTAATGTATATGAGTACACTGTAGCTGTCTTCAAACACACCAGAAGAGGGCATCAGATCCCATTACAGATGGTTGTGAGCCACCATGTGGTTGCTGGGAATTAAACTCAGGACCTCTAGAAGAATAGTCAGTGCTCTTAACCTCTGAGCCATCTCACCAGCCCCCTTACACAGCTTTCTGAGAAGCTAGTGGTGTCTCAGCAGGCAGCCTGAGTGGCTCTGGAGATGGATCCATTACTGTGCTTTTACAGCCATTACCTTCCCTGCTCAGACTCTGTGTCCTGTGACAATTTCCATCTTCTATCTGCCTTCCCTATCCCATGGTCATCTTTACAGCCCAGCTTGTGTTTCCATCATGGCTCTTGTGCTGTTCTTTTGGGATATTCCTAGGGATTGCAAACCCAAGGTTAGACCCCCATCCAGCTTGCTCCTTAGGCTCAACAGTCCCCATGCTGCTGGCCAGGCTGCTGACTTAGGACCACACCAGATCTGGACTTATAGATGCTCTTGGGGCAGAGAACCCAAACAATGGGTATCTCTGTATGTGCTAGGTGGTTTTATGACAGTTTGACACAAGCTAGAGTCATCTGACAGGAGAGAATCTCAATTAAGAAAATGTCTCAGGGCTGGTGAGATGGCTCAGTGGGTAAGAGCACCCGACTGTTCTTCCGAAGGTCTGGAGTTCAAATCCCAGCAACCACATGGTGGCTCATAACCATCCGTAACAAGATCTGACACCCTCTTCTGGAGTGTCTGAAGATAGCTACAGTGTACTTACATATAATAAATAAATCTTTAAAAAAAAGAAAGAAAGAAAATGCCTCCACACCTGGATGGTGGTGGTACACACCTTTAATGCCAGCACTTGGGAAAAAGAGGTAGAAGGATCTTTATGAGTTTGAGGTTGTCCTGGTCTACAGAGTGAGTTCCAGAGGCTACACAGAGAAACCTTGTCAAAAAAAAAAAAAAGCCCTCTATAAAATGGGTTGTAAGCAAGCCTGTAGGGCATTTTCTTATTTATTGTGGGTGGTGCCATCCCTGGGCTGGTGGTCCTGGGTTCTATAAGAAAGCAGGCTGAAGGCTGGAGAAGGTTAAGAGCACCGACTGCTCTTCCAGAGGTTCTGAGTTCAATTCCCAGCACCCACATGGTGGCTCACAACCATCTGCAATGGGATCTGATGCCCTCTTCTGATATGTCTGAAAACAATTACAGTGTATTCATATACCTAAAAATAAATAAATAAATAAATTTTAAAAAGAAGAAAGAAAGCAGGCTGAGCAAGCCATGATGAGCAAGCCAGTTAACAGCAATCTTCCATGGCTTCTGCATCAGCTCCTGCCTCCAGGTTCCTGCCCTGTTTGAGTTTCTGACCTGACTTCCTTCAGTGGTGAACAGTGATTTGGAAGTGTAAGCCAAATAAACTCTTTCCTCCCCAAGTTGCTTTTGGTTCTGATGTTTCATCACAGCAATAGAAACCCTAAGACAGTGTCTCTTGCAGAAATGACCAGGGAACCAAACGCTAATAGGGAAGGCTGAGCTGGGCCCCAAAGAGTGGACAGACCTGGCAAGGTGAGAACCTGATGGAGGTCATCTAGGAGCAGGTCAGGGAGAGGCAGACATACTAGCTTCCTGGTTGGGGGACTCAGGGTGTGGCTAGTGGGATAGCATGTACTTGCCATGTCCTCAGTGTAGGACCTGGGGTACCTTGATGAGTATCCAGTGCTGTGAGTACTAAATATCAAACTTCATATGTAGAAGGAACCACTCTTACTGTCTTACTGGGTGCTAGAACCCTTCTGAAATAAATCACCTACTATGGCCTTAATCCTCTACCCACAAGGGTAGATCAGCAGTGCCATGTTAATCCAGAGACACAGTCCGTCGGTGACTGAATGAAACTTGCTACTGTCACTGTTGCCTCGAATGCCACATTCCACGCTGAGAAGAGAGGTCAGACAGCCTATCTCTCTCCCTTTTGTTTCAGACTCAGTTTTCAGATAAACCTGTCCAAGATCGGGGTCTGGTGGTGACGGACATCAAAGCTGAGGATGTGGTTCTTGAACATCGTAGCTACTGCTCAGCAAGGGCTCGGGAGAGAAACTTTGCTGGAGAGGTCCTAGGCTACGTCACTCCAGTAAGTCGAGAGTTTGTGGTGCAGAACAGGGCTGTCCTCGTGGCTGTTGCTCTGCTCTCCATGGCTGCTGCTGCTGCTGCTGCTGCTATGAAACTGTAGGAGAGATGCTAACATGAAGATGCCAGAGGGAAGGGTACCAGGGTTTTCTTGGGGCTTGCTCCTTATGATTCCAGGTGACCCTCATCAATGCTTCCTGATGTAGAGGAGAGCTCTAGTGCTGTATAGTTCATGGTGGGGACTTGTAGAGCCCTGGTGAAGGGACATGAGCCCCGACCCCAGGCAGTGGGCTGCAGAGTGGAAGAGGGAAGCCCAGGCAGGGAACTGGTGGCAGCTCAAATCCAGCACTGTGATAATGATGACTGACCTGGGCATGTCCAAAGCATTAGGTGACAGCATCACAGCAGTGCAGGTATGTATTTACTTGTTCTCTGTCTGCCCTCTCCTTCCTCTGCCAGTGGAACAGCCATGGCTATGACGTTGCCAAGGTCTTTGGGAGCAAGTTCACACAGATCTCACCAGTCTGGTTGCAGCTGAAGAGACGTGGTCGTGAGATGTTTGAAATTACAGGCCTCCATGATGTGGACCAAGGTTTTTCCACTTCCTTTTTATCTATACTTCCCCTGAGGGCTGAATATGGTAGTGTGAATGTGTGTGTGTCTCTGTGTGTGTCTATCTGCCTGCCTGTCTGCCTCCCAAGTGCTGACATTAAAGGTGTGCACCACCACAGCTAGCTAGGTTGTGTATTATGACTATTGAGTAGCAATGTGAATGTACATAAATATATCAATTGTGACTCTGTTAATAGGCCTGTAATCTCTGCTACTCAGGAGGCTGGAGCAGTAGAATTACTGTCTGTGTGTGACTCTGGATATGATTGTAGGGTTGTGACCGTGAGAGATACCACGTGTGACTAGGTGTGTGTGTGTGAATATGATAGACATGTAGTTTGCTGTCTCAGAGTGGAGCCAGGTGTGCAGAGTGTGAAGAATGGCCTGCCAGGTAAAGACAGTCCCTGGGGCAGTCACCACTATGAAGTCTACAAGGCTGGTCAGCTAAAGGGGGTGAGATGCTATCCTGGGGATGACAGATTGAAGGGCACTGGGAATTTGTGCCTTCTTTCTTTTCTGTCTCTAGTGCCAGGAGCTGTTCAACATTCCTTCTCTTTAATGTCAGAGTTGCATGTGAGTGTAAGGAAGGCAGGCTCTGAGTGACTCATGCATCTGGGCAGTGAATGGTTGGCTCCCCCCTTTTCTCTCTTCCCTAGTGCTCTGCATTTGGTGTCCAAAGAAGAAAATAGGCTGGATCAGGACACTCCACTGATGACACGCACTGTTGGAAGGGGACTAGATAATCTACACAGCTGAACCATATTTGGCCTCTGACAGAATTAACAGGGTTGGCTGGGTTTAGAGTTCTGAGACCAGGAGTGTTTTTTTCCCGATGCTGTGAAGATCTGGGAAAACTGATGGGAGAAGGGACCAGGGCAGGAAGAGGGAGTGGAATAGAGTTGAAGGAGGAGAGAAGTGACTGCAAGGTCGCCCTGGGCCAGAAGAGGAGCGAGGAATGGTATGGACATATGCCCTCTACTGACTGTCCCTTTCATCTCTGACAGGGTGGATGCGAGCTGTCAAGAAGCATGCCAAAGGTGTGCGCATAGGTGAGTGGGCCTGGGGATGGTCAGAAGAGCAGCCTTAGCCATACCGTGTAGATATTACAATTTCCCTGTGGGTAAACAGGTACCCTAGGTCCTTGCATGTTCCTTCTGATCTCGGATGCGCTACTTGAAGGTGTATCTCTCTGCTGAATGCTCTGAGCAGTCAGCTGAGCTTGGCCACCAACACCTCCCTCCTTGGGTGGTGGTTTTCCTGCATACTGTTCCCTTTTCCTTCTTTCTTCCTGTCTAGCAAGCATTACTGAGTTTCCTGGTGCCAGGCTAGGCCTGAGGGTGATGTTGCCCTACCCTGCCTGTGCCTCTGAGGCTCATAGCTGGTATGGGAAGGAAAAATTTCCCAAAGAACAGCAGGAACCTGAGGGCAACAGAGGAGCCTGTAGAGCTCAGGCTTAGGGGAAGCTACTTGAGGATCAGAAGCAACAACAGGAGAGGACCTATCATTCCACCCTGTGGTACAGGAGTGGAAGCCATCACTCATCAGACTGAGATAGACAAGGCAGAGCAGCAAAGATCCAGATGAACTGGGGGTCTAGCCCAGCCAAATATGCCCTAGGGATATTTGACAGGTTAGTGTCTCCTTATTCCTTCCTTCCTCCTGCCAGGCTCTGTGGGTATAGGATGTCTGCACTGGATAGATCCATGACTGCCTCGGTGGCCTCCCTGCTGGTCCCTGCTCTGGGAGCCAAGGGAGCACTTTCACAGACAACAAGAATCAGAGGGCAGTTCATTGTTTCTTGGCCATGATCTTCCTGTGTGTTTTCTCCTGCCACCAGTGCCTCGACTTCTGTTTGAAGACTGGACTTACGATGATTTCCGAAACGTCTTAGACAGTGAGGATGAGATAGAAGAGCTCAGCAAGACTGTGGTACAGGTGGCAAAGGTGAGACCTATGTGCTCCTCAGGACCTCAGGGCTCAGACAGAGCTTGGAGCACCAGCCACCAGACCCCTCCTCCCCAGACAGGCTGTACAGTCTGCTCCCAACTTTCCTCCTTGTCTTGCTTTGCTTTCTTCTCTGACTGAGGCTACCAAAGGTCCCCACCTGCAACCTTCATTTGTTTGTTTGTTTTTCAAGACAGGTTTCTCTGTGTAGCCTTGGCTGTCCTAGAACTCACTCTATTGACCAGGGCAGCTTCAAACTCATTGAGATCCACCTGCCTTTGCCCCAGAGTGCTGGGACTAAAGGTGTGCGCCACCACTGCCTGGCTCCTCTTTTCTCTTTAACACTATTTTTGTGTGCGTGCATGTAGAGGAGAAATAACACAACATGTGTGTAGAGGGCAAAGGACATCTTGCTGGAGTTATTCTTTCCTACCATGTGAATTCCAGGAATCAAACTCAGGTTTTCAGACTTGGCAGAAAGCTCACTTACCTCCTAAGCTATCTTGGTGGCTTTTTTTATTTAAATTTTTTTGAGACACAATCTCACAACGCCCAGACTGACTTCTGAATTTATTGTGTCACTGAGGCTAGACTTGAACTTCTTACCCACCAGCCTCTACCTCCCAAGTGCTGAGATTACAGGTAGTATGACCTGGCTCCTCTTGCTTGAATTTTTTCTTGGGTATCTTCTTATGCAACCCATGTCTTCCAGGGTGGATAGCATAAACCCCACTCAGGCTGTACCACCTCTTGTTGGTAGCTTTGGGAGTTCCAGAGGTGGGAAAGTTTTTATCTCTGGGGCCAGAAAGCTTCCTTTGGCTAAAACTCCATAACTTCCAGAGGTGAGACCATCCCTGCTGGCCATCAGGATGCCTGGGCTACTGCAGGGGTGGAGAAGTGTGGGCAACTGAGCACTCTGCCCTTCTGGCTGCTGTGGCATACCCCCTCCCCCTGCTGCCTGCTTCAGAGGAACTAGTGAATGAGTAGTGCAGACTGGGGTCTTGCCTCGTAAGTGACTGTGCTACTTTGCTATATGCCAAGCCAGTGGCATCTCTTCTGTCTTACCCAATCCTCCTAGATTCCCATTTCTCCTCACCTGCCCATTTCTTTCAGAACCAGCATTTTGACGGTTTTGTGGTGGAGGTCTGGAGCCAGTTGCTGAGCCAGAAACATGTGTGAGTGGGGATGTGGGCAGCTGCTCAGTTCTCTTTCTGGCCCCTATGTTTGGAGAAGCCAGCGGAAGAACCAAGGGAGAGAGAATCTGCCTGGAAAGGCCTTCCTTCCCCAGCCTCTGGGCTCTGGATTGGAGATGGGACCCTATAAAAGGTGGATGCCTACCCAGAGAAGCCATGAATAGCCACAGGGCAGGCAGCTTGTCCTGACCACATCACTGTGCTAGTCTGGAGGGCCCTCTAGGATGGCTAAAGGAAATGGGGGATCCTCACCCAGGAGGACTGAATGAGAGAAGGGTGGCTGGGTCTACGCTATAGATGTTCAGCTTAAACCCAAGTAGATTTCCTCACTGAGCACAAAGGAGTCTTCCTGGGACATTAAAAAGAGGCTGATTGAGTGTGGCCAACACCTGGGGTGTGATGGTCACAATGTTTACTGGGAAAGGAATGTCCAAGTGCATAGGAGGAGTCTGCTGGGAGGAGGCCGCAGAAGGCCTCATGTCTCCTTGCTGCCACCATCCCAGCCAGCAGCCAGTGCATCTGAAACTTACAGGAGTGAGACCAGGAAGGAGGGAATTGTGCGGAGTGCCAGCAGCTCCAACACAGCCTGAGGCTGGCTGCCTACTGAGGAATGGGACTTCCTTGATCCTTAGCTCAGGTTATTTGGGTCCTGAAACAGCTACCTTAGTTAGCTCTGCCAAATTGGGAGTTCTACCCTTTAGAAGATGACACAAGGACATTTTGTCCTGCACAGGACTGTCTGGGTACACTCTCAGTAGAAGTTTGCACAGTTCATAACGGATGTTTGGACAGTAGAGGCTCTGGAATCAGCTCCATCTCCTTTTTTTGCATAAAGGAGTTCTGTTTGTGCTTTTTAAGCCACAGTTCAGAATTGGCTCAGCCATTCTCCTGTCCTTTACTGTCTCAGAGGTTCCTCCTAGCCCTTTGTTACTCTTAGAGACTTTGCTATTTGTAGAGACTGTAGGTCTCAACTCTGTCCACTTGGAGGCAGCATCCACACACGAATCTCTTGTAGCCTGCAAAGGAGGTTCTGGTGAGATGAAACACTCCCTGTAGGGGTGGGAATGAGGAAGTCATTTGATGAAGGGATGTTCATTCTGAGAGCCCAGAGGGTGTACCTAGTGCCAGGTGTGCCTGGGCCTTGCCCTTGATGAAAGACCCTAATCAGAGGCAACCACAGGGGAGAAGTGTGCCCGTGAGTTAGTAGGGAATCTTCTGCCTGCAGTACCTCTGAAAGGACCACAGCTCTGGCCTTCGAGTTAGGTGCCCCCAACTCTTAGCCATGTTACATCTCCAGACCCAGCTTTGTGTCCTTGCTGGGCAGAGGGCCCCAACAAAGATGACTCCGCTGCCAACCATCCTTTCTTTTAATTCTGGAGACCACAGATCTATTAATCAGAGATTTGCTATAATTTATTTGTGTTTCAGCACATTAAGTAGGCAGCAAAACACAGCTGCATTGTGTCTAGGCTCCCAATAGATCATTAATATCAGATGGGGAGGTCTAGGGATGGGAGGCTCAAGAGCCTGCAGTAGGAGACATGGAAGTAGGAACAGCCTCCATGAACCTTTGTGCTCTGGGGATAGTGCAGAGCTCTTTGCAGAGCAGGAATGAGGCTGAGGCATAGATAGTGGCCAGGCTCCTGAGCCCCAAAGTCCATCTAGCTTATGATTCCTTTGGACACTGCCCCAGGAGGAGCCTGGTTGTCGTAGACACAATAGAAATGTAGAAGGAGAGTACAGCTGTGGTTGACGTTCCCTGCCTCTTAACATTGTAAGTATCTGTCTTGGATTTGAAGAACTAAGTCACATGTTTGACACATACATGTTTGCCCTTAGTCTAAGGTGATAGTAGGGCCCAAGACTCTTGGTTTCAGGAGACAGCCTTTTTTCCAGTTTTCCCAGAGCATACTGGATGTGTAGAGGGACTGTTTGACTCATCTTTGGGGGCTTTTCTTCAGATTACCATATGTCACAATTATCTGTCCTTAGGCAGAAGTCGCTAGTCATGGCAGGAGAGGCTATGCAGGCAGCATTTAGGCCACCTGGTCTTAGGGTCCTATGAGAGCAGGTCCCGCCTAGTATCCCAGTCTGTTTAGGCTCCTATCAAAGGCTTTTCTTCGGGGCTTTAGCCAGCCCTATTCAGGATAAATTCCATTTACGGGGCTCATCCCAGCAAACACCACAGGTCTTGTAGTAGTAACCTCTTCAAAATGTGGATGGCAGCAATGGCAGGGAAGTGATGGCTGCTGGAAACAGTAGATTTTTGGGTAACCTTGTGTAACCTTGCCCCTGGAAGATGTTGGTCCCTCAGTGGAAGACAGACTGCTAACAAAGAGCCTATATTCTCTGCCCCCATCGCTGTCTCATCCCAGTGGCTTCTGGTCACATGCATTGGCTATTTGGCACAGGCTCGGAGATATGCTGCCTACAAGATCTGTTGGCTAAGTCTTTTATGGGCTAAGTCTACTGCCAGTCCCACTAAAAGTCTGTCTGGGGTACTCGTATAGAGTCCCTATGTCTAGAGTGGCTGTAGTGTGGGCCCTTGAGATGGATGAGGCAGGCTCGTACTTGTCTTCTGAAAGCCCCTGGAATGACCTTAGGCACCTCTGAGTCCTTAGGTCTCATATGCCCTGAGGAAAAGATCATCCTGCTGCTGTCCTACAGTCTTCCTTTGGTGGGGTTGGCTTTCCACATTACTTCAGCACATGGGCAGCATTCTTCTGGTCCACCTGCATAAGAGCTGTATTGCTACCTGCAACCTACAAAGTGTATACCAGACCAAAGAAGGACAGACAACTGGGACTTATTGCCCTTTAGCCCCTCATCGCTAGAGTTGTCACACTGTAATCCCTGATACTCAGGTTGAAAAGTTATAGCTCAATTTGGGTCACATCAGAGAGAGTGAAGCCATTGCTGTCCAGAGTTAGCCACTGACAGGACTCTACAGAGTGTCTGCAGAGATGATCTAGGGGCAAGTCTTGCAGCCAGTAGGTACTCAGCTTTGGCTGTACAAATGTAGGCCTTGTCAGCCTGTCTGCAGATGGAGCTGTTCTCGAAGGTCCAGCTGTACGGGGGGGGGGGGGGACTTTCTTTACAAAGCAGTAGCAGACCCTCCTTGAGTGAGCACAGCGTGACAAACCTGACCTCATAGCAGTTGCATTGGGCCAACTCCTTTCAGATGGCCACCTTCAGGGAAACAGCTGGTGTAGAACATGTTACAGGCAGTCCACTAGAGGGGTAAGGAGAAGGTGGGCTCCCAGGCCATGTGAGGAGGGAAGCTGGCATCTGTCCTTGAGGTATACCGCCAGCTGTCTCTCCGCCTTGCCTGGCTTACCCCTCTGCCCCGCTCTCTTAGTATCTACTCCAAGTATTCATTTCATCTTCCTTCCCTGCCTTGCACGTTGCTCAAAGTGTTTTGTGGTACCCCATAGCTTGAAGGTGATTAGGATTCTCTGGGTCAGTATTTGGCCCTTCAGTGCCCTGAAAACACCACTTTCCTGGGGATCCCCAAGTATGAGGAAAGGCAGGCTCAACTGGGGTACAGAGTCTCCTTTCCCTCAGCTCCCCTCATGGGTTCACACTGAAGAGCAGTACAGAAAACCCTGTGAAGGGCTTGTAGTTCTGCAACAGGGCCTAAGGATGGTGCTCCATCTGGTATGTTCTTGATGCAGTGGGTGCCAGGGAGCCCCACAGTGCTCTGGGCTAACCTTGCTTCTTGCATCTTACAGAGGCCTCATTCACATGCTTACTCACTTGGCTGAGGCGCTGCACCAGGCCAGGCTGCTGGTCATTCTGGTCATCCCACCCGCTGTCACCCCGGGGTAAGTGCACTCTAAGGGTGGAAAACAGTTAGTCAAGGGCCCTCACTCCAAAAAAAAAAAAAAAGGTTGTAAGGGAGGGGGAAGCTGACCTACAGTTCTGACCTGTCTTGTCCCTCAATATAGACATCAACTGAGGAATTCATCACCGTGAGAATCCATAAGTTTAGACTCATTATCTAATGTCTCTGGGGCTCTGAGGCACCTAGTTCAGTTCTTAGGCTATCAATACTTAATTGCCTATAGCATATTGCACTACAGCTGGGCAAGCTGCTGCCAACTGGAGCCACTGAAGCCTATGTTCCAGACTCTGGCTCCTTCCCATTCCCAGCCGTGTGAGGCAGCTCTTTTGGAACCTTTGGGACAAGATGTAATGACCTAGGTACAACTGGAGCCAAGGCATTTGGATTCCCATGTCTACCCTGCCTAGACCCTCTCCTAGAAATCACCAGTGTTTGACTTAGAAATGACAATACTGTGAAGCAGGAGACTCAGTCACCCAGGGATAGACCTGGGGTACAGCAGGCAGGAACAGGTATGGAAGGCAGGTAGCACTATTGGTAGTAGTCCTAGGAATCTTCCTGGTGTTTAAACTTTCAAGGGCAGCCCTATCTACTTGGCCCTCAAACTCTCTGATGGATGCTAAGCTCCCTGGTCTACACACTAGAAGAAAGTACCCTTCTCTCTGGTCATCTCTGAGTCTTCAGCTATTTGAAATGATAGTAGCTGGATATAGTTGGCTATGCCTCCAGGGCATGGGGTGTCATTGGCAACTCGATGAATCCTTATGAAAGAAATTACTTTGCTGTGAATTTAAGGCTAGCCTGATCTACATAGCAACTTCCAGGCCAGTCAAGGCTACATAGAGAAACCATTGTCTCATATAAAGGTGAAAAGCCTAGTGTGGTGTATATATCTTTAATTCCAGCACTCATGGGGCTGAGGCAGGTGGATCTTTGTGAGTTTGAAGCCAGCCTGATCTATATGATGAGTTCCAGACCAGCCAGAGTTACACTGAGATGTTGTCTCAAAAAAAAACCCAAGACAAATAGAGAAAAAACAAAAAACAAAAAACCAAGTTAATGTAGCACCTGCAAGGTGCTTGGGCAGCTGACAGGAACACTATTTGATGACGACCTACTCTGTGTCACTTAGTGTCACCTGTCACTACAGGTGCTACTATAGAGGCAGTTCAAAGCTTAAGACCCACCAGCTCGAGGTAGTATTCCCATCCCAACCTTAAGTGTGCCAAGGCCCCTGTGTGTGGTGTGGATGTCTGCCTGCTGTCTGGGCTTTCTCAGTAAACTTCCTCAGCTCTCAGCCCATTAGTAAGGGCTGCTGAGTACAACAGCAGGCTCTGCACATTGATTTCAGGCCTAGCCCAGGAGTCCTGCTGCAGAGTGTATGCCGTGGGGTCTGGTGCCTCTGGGTAGGAACCTGGAAAGTAGAAAGCATGAGAGTTGTATGCCACTCTGCTCAGGAGCTCTAGAAGTGCTAGGTGACACAGGGTAGGTCTCAGCAGCTAGTATCTGTGACAGCTAGCTGTCCAAGTACCTTACAGGTGCTAAATTAGCTCAAGTCACTTTTGTTGTTGTTTTGTTTTGTTTTTAACAACATATCACTGTATCCTTGACTGGCCTGGAATTCGCCATGTAGGCTAGGTTACGTTTTAATGTGTGGGGCCTGTGTGTGTAGTGAGGCTCCATTCTATAAGTTTTCTTCCTCAGCTGAACAAACAGTCTTGCAGACCCAGGTGGAAGAGACAGCAAGGGAGTCACAGACTTCCAGAAGGACCTCCAGAATTGTGGTATCGGCTGCCTCTGCCGGGTGCTCATTTCTGGATCTCTTGGTACACAATGTTGGCTGGGGTGCCATAGCTAGGTGGAAACTTGGAGTGTACAGTTCAGAACCCTGTGGCAGGTTTTGAGTCTGTAGAAACTGCTCTCAGATTCTGGTCAGGCTTGGGGTGCCATATTTTGCAGAGGACCTCTCTGCCCAAGCATCTCCACCCAAACCCTCAGTCCTCTGCCCAAGGCCAAGGCCATCACCCACTCGGCAGTGACTGAGGCACATAGTTCACCTTCTGTGGCCATGAGGAGAGGGATTCTGGAGGGTACCCAGAGTGGGGGTGGGGGACACATCTGCAGTGGCTGGAAGACGGACCAAGAGTGGCAAGAGTCTGAGGGGAAGCAGGGCCCTTAGCTGGTTGATGCCCTGTGGGATTGACCCTCCTGCCTTGAGGGTAGTGGGGCTCTGTTGGCACTGCTCCAGGGCATGGGGATGCTTACTGTCCTCCTTGTTTGTCCTCCCCCAACCCTTAGCAGAGAGCCACCTCTACAAGGGAGCCAAATCAGCAACTGTGCCCTGCATCTTCAGCAGGACACAGTCATGTTGTCATTTGCCTCATAAAGGCTGCTCTAGGAAGACAGCTCGGGTGTGTGGGAGTGGGGGTGGCTTCTAGTTATCAAATGAAAATTCATTTATGTCCTTTGTCACCAAAGGCAGGTTAAGTCAGAGCTGCTACAGAAATGACTGCCACAGCACTGCAGACCCTCGGGGTCCTGCCCTATAACTGGGCAGCTATTCAGCCAAGCTGACCTTGAGCACTTCAAGGTTACTTGCATACACTCAGCAATATAAAAACCAGGGCAGAGTGGCAGCCTTGAAGATGTAGTTTAATTAGATCCCCATACCTACTGGGGCTAGCAACATACCATCTTAGGGACATAGGAGATAATCAGGTTTGCTTCTAGCCAACCTCTTGGGTTTCTCAAAAGCCAGTAACATACAATCCAGAATGGCAGTGAGGGGTGTGGCAAGTTAGAAGTCAGGTCAATCTCTAACCTGCCTTTCACATTTCCTTGGCCTCCTTAGCTCTTAGGGACCTCTTAGGTTGATGACAGAGATCACAGGAACAACAAGGCCAGGCAATATGGGTAACAGGGACTGTTAACTGTAGGGTAAACTGGCAACCCATTCTGTTGTCCTGGAAGTAGGGCCTGGCTCATCACCCAGGGGCATGGAGAGAGGAGTCAGAGGAGGCAAGAGTCACAGGGACAAGGGCATAAAGCTTCAGAGGAAGGCTGTGGGACAGCTCCAAGAAGGGTTGTCTTAAGTCTGGGTACCTTCTATCTGGCTGTAACTCCAATACTAAGATGCTGTCAACTATAGATGGTGTTAATTGTGGACTGGAGGAGGGAGGCACACACCCTGTGGGCTGAGGGACAGGGAGCTAAAGTTTGTGTGTTGGAATCTCCAGAGCAGGAAAGAGTGCTGCTTTGCTGAGATACCGTAGCCCTGGGGCATGGTTAAGAGTTGACAGCTTCATTGACTTCCCTGAGGTTGCAGGTGACAGTGGGGTGGGGCTGCTGGGCCCATAACTGTTATGTTCATGAGTATTTTCTGCAGGCTACAGCTGCACAGTGTGCCCTGGCACCATCTGGGCATTTTCCCTAGCTATAGGGTGTCTGGATAAAGAACCACATGGCCGGAGGGCTCCAGCCCAGTGTCATTACAGTTCTGCTCTCTGCAAAAGAGGGTCTCATCATTGGAAAGAGTGGGTAGCCTGGGCTATGAGAATTGCCCCATTTTAGCGCTTAGTGTCTCACTGCCTGGGCTAGGTACTTTCCTGCTTTGCCATGGGAAGGCCCCAGCTGCATGGGGCCTGTCCAAGACCCAGGCACTGAGTAATGTGTTTTGTTATATTGTTTTCCTCCCTCAGAAATTAATTCAGAACATGAGGTTTTCAGCATGAATAGTAATTTCTGTTTATTGGAAGTCATGCCATGTGTGGCCTATTGGCAAGCTGTTTTTATGTCTCTAGCATGGACTCATTTTGTCCTGGTGCTGTGGAACAAAGAGAAACAGCTCAGTGGCCAGGCTCCCCAGAGGTTTGGGGCAGGAGCAGGGCAGGCTGGGGAGGGTTGGCTCTAGCAACAGCTTCTGCATAGCCTTTCTCCCTCAAAGACAGAAGGACAAATAACATATTCCCAGAGAAAACCCCAAGGGCATAGCTGGGAGGATGGGAGTAGGGAGGGTAGTAAGAGGCCCAGTGGTGTCCCATTCTTCCTGTTGATGGCTACCACCCTAGAAGGTTGCTCCATTTCAGGAAAGTGTTGGCTGTGTTCCTGTTTGTCTTCATCTTGTCTTAGCCTGACCACTTAAGAATAAGGCCATTCTGACATGTGGGCTGTTCTTAATGGCTCAGCCTGTGGAACTGGGTTACATCAGTGAGAAGCTGCATATGGGAACCTCTGGGAATAATGCATGCTTCAGGAAAATAGGCCCCACAGGGTCCCATGGTCTTCCCAAAATTCCCACTCACGCCTGTCCCTGTATTCTGTCTCTCTCCCACCTTGCCCCCTCTCCTATGGTGTCAGAACCTCTGACACCCTTGTTCTTCAGGTGCTCCAACCTCTGCCTTCAGCACTCATTATCTCCCCATCCGTGCCTGCCCTGCTCGGTGTTCCAGTAACACAGTGAGGGCAAGTGCTATAGCAGTCTTCCTGGAGGAGCTAAAGGTGACCATGGGGGGTCTGTGCCTAGAGACAGGGAACCCAAAGGTCAGAGGATAGCAAACAACACTGTGTGCTGGGGCCAGCTGTGCCTGGGCAGAATCATATGGTGATCAGATCTTTGTAACCTACCTTGAACTCACGGAATGCCTTCTGGCCTGCCCACTCCTCTGGGTGAGGTCTAACTGATAGGTGAGCTGGTCCAAGAAGCACAACTGGTAGGGAATACCATTTGAGGTCTTAGGAATCCAGGCAGTGGGCAGTGCTGTTACCTAACAGATGGCAGATACTGTCTACGTTGACTAGTCCTGTCTACAGTTCCCTCTGAGCTTCTGGCCTGGGGTCAGAGGGTGCTTACAGCCTGGCCAGTGTGGTTTAGCAGAAGAAGTTTTTCTGGGAGCCTTCAGACAGGATCTATGCCCCCTCTCTGTGCAAGGTTGATGCAGATTTATCCTGCCATTGGGAGAGGCCTGCTTTTCTTCACTGTGAGTATCTGGGCATTGAGTGACACTGACGTAAGTCTTCAGGGAGAAGTGTTCTTCCCCAGCCTTGAGTGAGGCCACAGGTCCCTGGGTGGGACTTTGCCAGGTATAGCTACTCTGCTTGGAACTTTCTAGGCCCCAGGAGCCTCTTCTTGCCCAAAGGCTTCAGCCACACCTTTCTGAGCCTTTCTGAGCCTTCCTCCTACACTTGTGCTGAATCCATGACACAAGGTAGGACTAAGAAAGGGTACTCCTCTGCCAGTCTCTAGCTGTAGCTCATGCGTTTCTTGATGAGCAATCAGATCTAGAAACAGCAGGGCCTGACATACTAGGAGTCTGTAAACATTGGCAGGTTTAGATGAGGGTCCACCTAGGAGCAGGCAAGCCTTTGCCATAGGAGCCTGTCTTAGTCTTAGTTTCTATTGCATTTCTATAAAGAGATAGTATGACCTTGGGGGCTGGGGAGATGGCTCAGCAGTTAAAGAACACTGACTGCTCTTCCAGAGGTCCTGAGTTCAGTTCCCAGTAACCACGTGGTAACTCAAAACCATCCGTAATGGGTTTTGGTGCCCTCTTCTGGTATGTCTTAAGACAGCTATAGTGTACTCATATACATAAAATAAGTAAATCTTTAGAAAGGAAGAAAGGAAGGAAGGAAGGAAGGAAGGAAGGAAGGAAGGAAGGAAGGAAGGAAGGAAGGAAGGAAGGAAGAAGGAAAGAAAGGAAGAAAGAAGGAAAGGAAGGAAGAAAGAAAGATAGCATAACCAAGGTAACTCTTTTAGAAGAAAGCCTTTAATTGGGGACTTGCTTATAGTTTTAGGTTAGGCTGTGATAATAATAATGGTGAGAAGCAGACAGTCACAGAGCTGGAATAGTAGCTGGGATCTTTATATCCTTACCCATAGGCAAAGGCGGGAGCAGGGACTGGACCTGGTATTGGCTTTTGAAACCTTAAAGCCTGGGAGCTGGCAAGATGGCTCAGCGGGTAAGAGCACTGACTGCTCTTCTGAAAGTCCTGAGTTCAAATTCCAGCAACCACATGGTGGCTCACAACCACCTGTAATGAGATTTGATGCCCTCTTCTGGTGGGTCTGAAGACAGCTACAGTGTACTTATGTATAATAATAAATTTTGGGGCCAGAACGAGTGGAGTTGACCTGAGCAAGCGGGGCTGACTGGAGCAAGCAGAGGCCCTAAAAATTCAATTCCTAACAACCACATGAAGGCTCACAACCATCTGTACAGCTATAGTGTACTCATACATAAAATAAATAAATCTTTAAAAAAACCAAAAATCTCAAATCCTACTCCTAATGACAAACCTCCTCCAATAAGATCACACCTTCTAATTCTTCCCAAACAGTTCAACTAACTGTTGACTAACTATTCAAATGAATGAGCCTATATATGAGTGAACCCTTCTCACTCTAAGGACACCACAGAGCCATAGTTCTAGATTGAATGATTGGTCTCCATTGGGAGCAGGAGTAGGAAGAACTGTTATATTATGGGGCCAAGATAATATGTTTCAGAGGCCCTGGGGACACGGGGAAATGGTTCAGCCATGTCTGGGCAACTGGGACCTCTATGAGTCTGTCCTCTTCTATATGTTCCCACTATGGAATGGTTCTGGAAGAGGGTGAGTGCCAGGTAAGCTGTGCAGCTCTTACCCCTCTTGCTCTCAGGACCTTCCAGGGGGAAGGAAAGAGGGACTTCTCTGTTTGACTTCAGCCCTCATCCTAGCACCCAAAGTATATATGACCCCAGCCAAATAGCACACTACTGAGGGAAAGTACAAAATAGCACACTAGAGCAGCAGTACTCAACTTTGGGTTGTGACCCCATGGGGGGTGTCAAACAACCAACCTTTTCATGGGGGTCACGTAAGACCATCAGAAAACACAGGTATTTACATTACAATTCCTAATAGTAGCAAAACTACAGTTATAAAGTAACAGCCTAAATAATTTTATTGCTGGAGGTCACCACAACATGCAGAACTGTATTAAAGGGCCGCAGCATTAGGAAGGTTGAGAACTACTGTCTTAGAGGAAGGAGAAGGGGTACAGGCTGGGAACCCAGACAGCATGCTTGTTCTGACTCTTATTGAGGAAGGCCAGCCATCCATACATAGTAACTCAACGTAGGTTTGCTTGCCTTGTCACAGGACTGACCAGCTGGGCATGTTTACACACAAGGAGTTTGAGCAACTGGCCCCCATACTAGATGGCTTCAGCCTCATGACATATGACTACTCCACATCACAGCAGTGAGTATGGGCTGGTAGGGCGCTGTATGTACAGTTGGTCCTCAGGAAGATACAGGCCTGCACCTTGGTCTCTCAAGCGGACATCTGCCTCTATGGACATCTGCCTCTGTTGGGCTCTGTGGACCAACACATATGGGCAGTCACTTTCTTTGCACCAGATGCTGCCAGATGGAAGCTAATGGTGTTCCTTCCCCGTTCTCAGGAGAGCTGACACTGCCTGGGTGGAACTTTGTCACCAGTGACATAGGCACAGTCTGTCTGCCACTTCTGTTTCCCTTGGGCATTGGTCCTAGCTGCATGTCTACTGACCCTTCCTTGCTCAGTATTTTAGACATGTTCCTACTTCTCTAGGGATGGGGAGATTACAAGTAAGTACTTGCCCCATGCAAGGCACCTGTGGGTCCCCTCAAAAGGTGCCAAGGTTGCCAGGCGGTGGTGGCGCACGCCTTTAATCCCAGCACTTGGAAGGCAGAGGCAGGTGGATTTCTGAGTTTGAGGCCAGCCTGGTCTACAAAGTGAGTTCCAGGACAGCCAGGGCTATACAGAGAAACCCTGTCTCGA